>NC_067282.1:183738418-184058239 GCF_020740795.1 Apus apus | reverse complement strand
AAAATAATCTAGAACATGCATCCAAAATCTCACTTTCCATACATTTTTCTGGGTTTGTTTCTTTTGTTGTTGGTTTTTTTGTCCTTGGACATTAAATTAACTTGTTCCTAAGGAGTTCCAGTGACAGAGAGTATGACTTTGCCAGGTAGTCTAATGTTTACCACCCTTATTATTAGCAAGACTTTATCTGTTTCTTACTTCCCATCTGCCATGAGAGATTACTCTCTTACTCACTGAAAACCTTTTATGTTCTTGAAGACTGAGCATCTTCAAGACTGGAAGTCATCTCTCTGTATATGTGTAATGTAAATTTTTTCCCTTTTATTTCTCTCTCGCTCTTTTTTTTTTCCTCCCCACGATGGATTCCTGTTTAAATACATCTGTGTGATGCTTGTTTTATTTCTCAACAGCATGATACTGTTGACACATGACCTAAATTATTTTCTGAAGAACTGCTACCAAGCCAGTTATTTCCTATCCTATATTTATGCACTCAACACTTTCTGAGGACATCTGTGAGCTGTGAACCCTGCTCTGTGGACCCCCTGCCAGTAAATTATGTGTTGTAATGTTCAGAATACCAATGCCAAAGTCCTTTTTAGGAGCTTTACATGGACTGTAGCTTTTTTTTTTTAACCTCTCTATAGCAACATTTAATTTAATTTTTGACACAGTATCATTCTGCACCAAATATTTATTTGTTTGACATAATTTACAAAAGCATGAGGAAGTGAGGCAAAGTGAGATTAATATCTTTCTTGGTGATACATAGCAGGTCCAGAAAATTAGTAATGTTTCAAGTTCTTAGTTTTCTAATAGCCCAGGTTCTATCCTGCAGCAAAACCAGGTGATTTCACAGGTGCAGACTCAGAGAACTAATGCACCAACATTGTCCAGTCCCTAGTACGGGCTGACTCAATGGTTAAATAATTCCAGAACCTCCACTAAAGTGGGGATTTGTCAACTCTTGAAATTTTTGCCATTTTATTTACCATTAAATCATCTTAGTTGTCTGATGGAGTACTAAATAGTCCAGAATTTGGGACAGGATATCTGCTCAGTCCAGTCTGTGTATATGCAGTGAGACAGGGCAGTGTTTCCTGGCTTATGATCAACTATCCAAAACTAGATCATTAGCATGTCCTGACTCCATGATAATACCCGGTTCTTCTGCAAGGGAAAACCAAGAGCAGGAAGAGGCTCACGGGAACTTCAGCATTCCAGATGGTGTGCTGTTCTACTTACCTTCTCAGCAGCCTGAACACACTCTCAGCAAATGATCCAGTCTTTCATTTTTATGATTGCTTCAACATATGCTTCAGATCAGTTCCTTCTACACTATTCTCCTCCCTCAAAAACCCAGAATCCTTTCCCTCTTCATGATTCCATTTGTTTATCTCTAGAACTTATGCCCAGAGCTACTTGTGACAAAACTGATAGCATAACAGGTATTGAGGAAATACAAGGCTAACAGTGGAAAATAAAACCATAATTACAATTTCACACACACATATAAATATAACCTATCTATCTATCAATACAGATACAATATAGATTGTAACATGATGTTCTAAGTGTGTGAGCAGAAGATAATGACAGTAGCTTTGAGAATGCAGGCACAGATGATAGTAGGGGCTCTGTGGATGTAGCAACAAATAAGAAACAGTCAATGCTGATCATTAAAGGAATGCAACCTTGAAAGCTAAACAGCTGGTTTATGGTGTAACAAAGAGAAAAAAACCCATACATGTAGCATATGTAAATAATCCCACTTATGCAGCCAAAACAAAAGTAATAACGAGGAAGTAAAATGATGGTCACAATCCTCTACAAGAGGAGGGAAGAATGAAGAAATGCTCTAGTATTACCCCTGCTTTAAGGATGCTATGCCTGAACAATGTCACAACTTCTCTGCAGCAATTTTTCTGTTCCCTTTGGTAGGCAACAAACATTGCTTTTTGATTTGCATTCACTATATTTTGCTACAGTAGTTACATGCGGTGTGATCTTTCACAATGCACGTAGGTGAAGTAAAAAACAAATGTTAAAAGGTGTGTGTGTGTTTTCTGCTCCAATTTTCTCACATGACAAGGTGATTCATGTCATAAGACTGAACCAGAATACATTTGGGTGCTGCCCTATAGTTAACTATATAGATCAATAGACAGATTGATAGATTGATATTCCCCTATATTTTTATATTTTTTTACTGAAATGGATTCCTACTCTCTGTAATTGATGAACAGATCTTCATTGATTTAATGGAGCTAGAGGGTTTTTTTAAGTCTATAGATAGACAGGGAGAGAAAATGTAAAACTGAGATACTGTAAAGACATAATCAACATATATCAATAACAAAATATTGCTGATGCAATATTAAGAAACTCCTCGGTACATTTCTTCTTTGCAGGCTGTAAACTAACAACATTTCTTAGAAATACAAATCACTAACATGCTGAAAGTTCATAATACTAAAGACAATTTCAAGGACTAATAAGCTTCTAGGAATAGGAAATTACTTTAGCTGCATGGATACTAATTTGATATATATCATTATCATGTCCAAAAAACTCAATAGAGAGTGATAATAAAACTTGAAACCTGAAACCTCTAACTTGACGGAACGCATTCTTCATGAAATACAGCTCTTGCTGCTTATTAAGTATTTGTGCAAGATTTTGCTGCTGTAAAGTACATTCATGTATGCTCTCAGTGAGAAATTTGGCATGTAATACTTCCCTCAGCTGCCTTCTCAGAAATACACTGAAGTAGTAGCATAGAATCATAGAATCATTTATGTTGAAAAAACCCTTAAAATCACCAAGTTCTACTCTTATCCTAACACCACCAAATCCAGCATCAACCCATGTCTTAAACACACAAGACAGTATCTTGATAAGTTTGGTATTCTTATGTTTGCAAGATGGGCAAGTGCTATTTGATAAGTGACATAGAATTTATAATATAAATAAAATTTTCTTCTATCATAAATCATTTACATACACACATATACATACCTACCTAAAAATATTGAACATATGGAAGGCACTGATCAACAATAAAGAGACTTTGATTCCTCACCAACTTTTTTTCTACAGTACTGCATTTCTTAGAAAACTACTGATTAGATAGAAAGTACTTGTACTTGCTACTAGAAATGAGCATATGTTCTTGTAAGGGAATGAAACAAAACTAAAAGTATTATTGAAATCTATTTCAATATATTGCAGAAGACAACAATGCAAACAAGTATGCTTAGGTTTCAAGTAATGGAGTGATCATTATCTGAAGGAACACTTTTACTGGAGGATGGAAAAGTCATTAATACTAGCACAAGATAATGCTTCAGTGTTCACTGGGTATCAGCCATGAAGCAGCAGCAAAACTGATTTGCTCTTACCCAAATTATGAGACAGAGAAATCTTGTCTATGAAAAATTGGTAACAGACCACTACTTTTTGGATGAGGAAGGTTGCTCATTAGAAATACACAGCTTCCACCCTTATCCTGCTGTCTGAACTGTGGGCTGTGAGGTGTTACCATTTCCAACAGAGAGGATCAAGCTAGTTAGGGCTTATATAAGCAATTACCTACATGAGAGCTAATGAAACATTATTGCTAAGTTTGCATATTTTTATTTTATATAACGTTACTTAAAAAATTGATATGTTCAGATTTATTCAAGGCTTTGGCAGAGTTTATGCAGCAAGAGGAGTATGTATGATTCTATAATATGATCTATGAAAAATATGCTGTGTCAGTCTGAGGATCCTAAGTTGTTTTCTATTCAGAGAAACATACCTTGACCTTTAGCAAGAACTAAACCAAAACTGATACAAACCCTGGATTACAAATTGTTTTGCAACACAGGTACTGTACTGAGCCTGTCTATTCTGGTGACTCACTTACATGGTCAGAAAGAAAAGCTCTACAGACTCTGTGTCTCAGTCTTCACTTGCCTTGACTTTAGCATCATAATAATGGTAAGAGAGAGATACAAATCAAATGGAGAGGACCATTACTAGTATAATTAAACTCTCAATACAATAATATTAAATACAATTTGAGTATTAGTTCGAAAGAATATTATGGACAACAGAGTTAGTGTTGAGATAAATCATCAGAACAGCTGCTGACAGCTGCATATTTAAGTTAACTAATAGTACAATTATATATTTAGAAGGGAGGTTGATATTCCCCTATATATTTTTATTTATTTACTAAAATAGAATCCTATTCTCTGTAACTGATTAAGAGATCTTAATTGATTTAAAAAACCTGGGCGTGTTTTTTTTTAAATGCTATAGATAAGGAGGGAAAAATGTAAAACTCAAATATTGCAAAGATTTACTGCCCAAGATTCCTTATAGTTTAATAAAATGAAACTCTTTCTTTACTCTTTTTAATAAGATCAATTTTTTTTAATAGATTGCTAAGCAAAAAAAAACTCCTTTGTTTAGAGAGATGGTTTAGTGGTTAGCGGTTGTAGGGCGGACAGCTGGACTTGATGATCTTGAAGGTCGTTTCCAACCTTGATGATTCTGTGACTCTGTGAAAGTCAACTAATGAGTGTAACCTTCTAAATTGTTTTCAAGCTATCCATAAGTTTATGGCCCAATAGACTTTGATTCACTGTTAGCCCACTCCCAATTTCACCCAGAGAATTTATTTACAAACAGGTTATAAGTACAGTGCCATTTTAATGGTAATGTCAAAGAAAAGCAGGGTGGATTTTATAGTCTTGCATTTGCAAGTATATTAACTCAAAAATTCCAGTACCTCTGTCAAAAGGGAACTGCTTTGCATATGACACCCAAAGGCAGATAAAGCTTAAAAATGTCTGTCAGGAACCACCATTTATATGGCTGAAACTAGCTAAATGCCTGTGCTGATATCAAATGACTCCCAGGTTTTCCTTCTTCACTACTATAATAATTTAGTAGATCTGAAAAAATAAAGTCCATCTTGCTTCCATTTATCTCTATGAGGATACATACATTCAATCTAATTTTGCTACTGTGTTCTTTTGCTTTTGAATCAATGCTTTCTTTATCCCTCCAAGATGATCAATTTAGTCAAGCACACTTACTCTTGAAAAATAATTTGCTCCATTTCTTTTCTGCCTGTTTCCTCAGCTCTTGTTCTGTCCCATCTTCCTTGCTTTGTATCTGTTTTTCCTCGGTATTTTTTTCTTCTACACCATTCAGCAGCATCACACCTGTGGTTAATTACTGCTATTGGTTCACTGCTTTCATTCACTATTACTGTCCCATGAGGCACAAACTACATAGTGATAGCACTATCTTACCTGATTTCCTTCTGCCTCTTGAAACATCACATGGAATGGCTGTTTCGTAGGACCTCTGTCTAGGTGTAAATCATACTTTGCAGATTTCCTCTGTTTGGAGAGATATTCTGCAAGTTCTTAATGAGATGAAAAGTATTTTGGCTGACCCCTGAGACCATAAGGACCTAGTTATGTCAGGAACTTGCTTGCTTTTGGGTGATAAATTCCAGTTGATTCTAGTGGGACTTGAGATCAGAGTCCTAATGGTTTCACCACTCTGTGTAGTACCAGCAGTTAATACTCACTCCATAAAGTTTCAAAGCAGTCACTCAATGAGCCACCCAGTGAGTCACACAAAACCCATCAAGTTGGATCATACTAAGAACAAAAAAGGGCCTTGTACACCATCTGGGGTGTCTCACATTAATGTCTATATATACAAGTGAGTGCAATGGGAGACAACAGTAACAGTCCAGAGACAACTAATCTGTGGTGTTACAATACTCATTCTAATCAGGTTTCTTCATTGTAAATTCCTGGTTTATAGATTTTCAAAGACCTGCTTGTCTTCAGGCATGTGAATAAAGTGGACAGTGTAATGTCACACTTGAAAGAATCAATGTGATGTAATTTCCCAAATCTGTTTCTCCTATTAAAATCTAAGAAGAACAAATTTAGTGGCTCAGATGTTAACTGCAATTGAAAACTATATACTAGGATCCTAGTTTTAATAGAGATACTAACTGACAGTGAGTAGGAGCCAGAGATCTCATTTACTATCATGTGACTTTTTTTTTTTTCCCATTTTGTTATTTAGCAGCACAGCGGGCTTGGAGACAGTGATACAGTATGAGAAAACTAGTAGACAAGAATGCAAATTTTCTTTGAAGTACAAGGGAAGACTTACTGGCTATATAAAGACTAGGAACTAGAACGTATACACTATATAGTGTAAAGACAGAGGAAAAATTGTAAGAAGTAAAAGAGGGTGCAAGGAAGCACCAATACACTGATTTTTACACACAGAGCTAGAAGGGCATTGGTTGTCACTATTTGTGAAAAGTAAGTTGTTTTTTTTTAAAAGAACAAGCATGGATTCCTTTACCAGAATAACTGGGTATTCTAGGTTATAGAGATATTTGGATGTCTTCTAGTCTGACTCTCCTCTCACAGCAAGTCCAATTAGATCAGTTTGATCAGGGACCTGTACATCTGAGTTTTAGTATATTCAAAATCAAGACACCATAACATTTTTGAGCAACCTGTTCTAGTGTTCCCTTCCAGGGAAATAACTAACTAAATAAATAAATACCTAATCAGAAATAATTTGCTCAATTTGCATTCATTGCCTCTTCTCCTATCCCTGTACACTTTGGAGCAGAGAGTCTGGCTCGCTCTCCTCTTTACACTCCCACAGGTTCCTCTTTTTTCTTGAGGTCTTGAACAAACTCAGTTCTCTCAGCCTTCCCTTCCATGTAATGAGACTTCAGTCTTCCTGTTGGTCTTCTACTGGACTTGTTCCAATCTGTCAATGTCTTTGTTTTGTGGGAGAGATCACAACTGAGCACGTTGGCTTTCTGGGCTGCAAGTGCACATTGCTGCCTCATGGTGAGCTTCTTGTCCACCATCACTGCCAAGTTCTTCTCCTCCAGACTGTTTTCTATCCATTCTCCACCCAGCCTGTATTTGTGCTTGGGATTGCAAGGAAGAGGTATACACTCTTATATACAAATATATACAAAACTGATCTCCACGATCGCAGAAATAGGTGGGCAAGGATCCCTTGCAGCAAGGCCAACTCAGGAGAGGGGTCCATAGCTCTTCACAGCACCTAATAGATTAGGATTCTGCAGAGCACGTGATGAACTTACGGGAAAACCAAAGCCTTTAAGAGCAGAAGCAGCAAGGAAGAAGACTGAAAGAAAAAGGGGCTCTGCTTCCGGTTCTCCTGGCTTTTACAGAGTATGGAAGGAAGCGAGAAGGAATAATGACCCCCTCTTTGTTCTGACCTTCCTGGGTCCTTTGTGGTCCTAAGGGCCCTCTCTTTAGTTCCTTCTGTTGATACCAACAAATTAGCCAGGCCCACTCAAACCGTAAGGGTCATTTAATAAGCTGAAAGTCTGACAGAATTACAAAGAATAGTAACATATAACTTCTTTAATTCTCATATAAAACAAGTATTTTGTTCCCTCTCCCATGGAACTATACTGTACCCTGCTAGTTAGGACTGTTCATATTTCTTTGGTCTGAGAGAAATAGTACAAGATTTTGCCACAGCATATTGCTCTAAAACTAATGGTCAGGACTCACATTATATTAATTACCTATATACATTTGGTTAAGGGGTAAAATATGCAAAGAATTTTCATCCCTTTCTTATTTTCAACAAGGTTCTTATAATGTGAGATATTTTATCTGATCAAAGGTTAGAAAGATAGTCTTTCCTATGTGATGTATGAGGTACACTATATGTCCTTACAAAATGCTACACTTGCAATGTTTTTTCTACAATTATACATTTTCAGCCATTATATAAATATTTTTTCCTCCCCATATTGTCAATCTTCAAATACTGACCTTATCCAAACTAAATTTAGAAGATGTCTAAATCCAAGAGAATAATTTCTAGAGCCCTTTAAAGTCACTGGAAAGAACAGGCTCTTTTAAGGTGTAACACATCTGATAGATGAGTGCATTCAGGTGACATTACATTAATTTTGTCCTAAAATATCTTCCTTTTCCCACTGACTATAAAGGAAGTGTAGATGACTAGTTCAGACACAATAGCCTATATTTTAGATTCGACATTTGGTCAGATTAATCCTACTCAAAATGTCACTTTTCCATCTACAGAATCACAAAGAGCCAGTAGTGGAAAAGGGCAACGAGGATATTTGTTGAGAATGGAGCTCATGTTACCTACCATTCTCTGCCCTGACTTTAAAAAGTGAATGCAACTTTAGGGTGTCTGTCTTATCATCAACCAAGACATTTGCAAATATTAATGTGACCAGATTTTAATGTCCTGAATCATCAGAGACATAACAGTTTAAAGCTTTGCCCTTTATGACCAATGAGCAGTGAGTTTGCAATGTGCTTTTCCTAGATAATGCTTATCTCTTTAGAGATTAGAAACAGTGTCACGTGGTGGCATGAATGGAAAATCAAACAATGGTCAAAAGTCATTACTTCTCTAAGATAATATTTTAAAAATATATAAAAAAATATCAATCTGTTTAAAAACAATCAATAAATATTGAAAAAAAGGAGAAAATAATCTAATAAACATTGAATTATGGAGTATTTTCTAAGATGCAGAATATCTTTAAAGTGAAGTTTTCCAGATATTTAAGCATTGAAATTAAGTATTCTTACAAAGAAAACCAGTTAACTTTACATATATTATTTCCAAGTTAATGATGCACAATATTAAACACAACATTATATATGTTGACTTTTTTTTTTTTTTAATATGGGTGGTTTATCTATTTGGTGTGAGAATAGACTGGAAAAAAAATACAGGTGAGAACACTTAATATGTTATCAATTTTTCTGCAGGGTCAGTGTAAACCTACAAGAAAAATGATCAGATATTTAATAACGTATATGAATAAACCAATAAGAGCTATTTGTTTAGTTGTAGGGGACCATTGGACAGCTGTCTAAGTTACTTCTCAGTGGAAATATCACCACTCTGGCTACCATACATAACCTATTGTATTGTAAAGTAAAATGGATAAATATAAAACTCAATTATACTGAGTGAAGAATACATCTATTTTATTTCTACTTCGAAGACACCAAGAATGAGCACATATTCCGTTACTATTGATAGAAGTAATTGAGATGAAAAATAAGGGTTCCATGAAAGCCAGGTGTAAACCAGGTGTCAGATAATTTTCAATACATAAGAAAACATAAAAAAACCCCAGTGCTACCTCCAGGAAGTCACTTATTCTGCTAGGAATAGCAAGCAGGGAAGCATTTGACCTACTGTGCTTAATACAAAATAAAAGTTTATCCCAGTAGACAGGACAAAATTTTACCATACAGAGAATGCCATTACCTTTCCTGTGTTTAGAGCCTCCTATGGAATAATCTTCACACAATTACAGAGGTGAAACACTTCAACCTTGGCATATCAGCCTCAGTCTCACAATTGTAAATATACTTGGGCATAAAAGATACATGTCGTTTTGTCCTTCGGAGAAATGAGCTATTTCTTAGAAATATTTCTTCAAATATTTGCTGAATGACAAATGCACAAAATTTGAGCAAGTTCTTATCTCATCAGCAATTTGAACTAGTTACTTTCTTCAAACATTTACAAAATACCAGAAAAAGAGGGCCATGCAGAAGTGTCCTTGTGATGGCATCACAATCACTGCTTGAGTATGTCATGTCTGCTTTCATAGTGACACATTGTACAGAGAAATTAATTAGTGTCAGGATGAGTCTGTTGTGAACAGATCAAAGATGAAATCTCACATTCTAGGTATTGTTTTTCCATTACATCTAGATAAACTTAAAAGAATATTTGTTTTGTTGATGAATCACAACTATTACAACCTTGCATTTTTCTACAGAGATTATTACTCCCAAACAACATTACAAAATTGTTTTTTAACATCTAATTTTCCTCTGTTTTCAACACAGAGGATATTCATAACCAATAAACAAATATATGCATATGCGTGTATATGTATATATATGAGGCATCTTTTTTTGTCTAAATGTAGGGACATGCTCAAAACATGAGTGAACATTTCTTAAACTCATGTGTTTGAAAGCCAGACATAGGCTTAATTTTACTAATTTAGATCACTTCAGTCCTAAAGTCAAAACCTAAATCTGCCCAATACCCCTCCTTACTCCTTCCCTCATTTCAGTACTTCTTTAAGTTGATCTAATCCACTTAACACCATTCATGTGACACGAAAAACTGAGACAGGGAAGAAAGAACAGCCTCTAGGTCACCTGCTTTCCACTGTTAATGTTTAATTCTAGCTCTAGAGAGCCTGGCCATCAAGAAAGATTTCTCAAATCTTTTTTTTTAATCAAATAGGAGTGTTCAAGTGTATGAGAACACAATCTAAGATAAATACAGAAATGGACAAATAGAGAAGGACTGCTTTGTGGTTTATATTCTGCACAACCACACTTTTAACCTTCTGAATTGCTGTTACAACATGTGCATAGAAGCTATGCAAAATTACTATCTGTCACTAGTACAACAAACAAGGCTTTGGTTACTGCAGGTGTTGTTTCTTCATACATAGGTTGTGTGCGGTTACTCAAAAAACTAATAGAACTTTTCTGTCTTACAGCATTGCCTGTGGGCAATAGTGAATCTCAGTATGCAGTTGCTAGTTTTCACAAAACTTACTGAACTCTAGTATTTTTTTTTTTCTCTGTGACTTCTATGCCTCTGAGGAAACTTGTTCAAAGTGGTCAAAGGGTCAAAAGGATTTGGCTTTGTGTGTTTTGTGAGTTTTTTTCTTTTTTTAAGGCTTTTCTTTTTCTTTTTATTTTTTTTCAATGAAATAATATATTGATGAGTTGTAATATTATACAATACTGTATTTGCTAAGAGGCAGGGGGAGGATGGATAAATACTCATTATTATTACTGATGTTCGAAGAGCACCACTATTTTTCTTAAAAGTCTAGTGTGCCGATAGCATAAATGAAGGATACCTTTAGAAATCTCATTTCTAGAAACTGCAGAGAATTCTCAGTCACCAGTAATATTTCTTATATTGCAGAGATACACATAGAATCTCTTCTTTACTAAAAACCTTTGACAGTATATTGAGGTCTATTTTAATAAATCTAATTTTATTTATTTCTCTATGAAAGGTCCAAATAAAGACTTTCACATTGTTGCAGGGTTTGACATCCCCACCTTAAGCTCATTTTCCATTCAGTCCTCAATTAATTTTCATTTTATTTTATATACAGTACCAAAAAAGCTAGAATTTTTTAAGCAGACTTCTTTAAAAAATCATTGAGAGCCGGACTCTCCAGAGATATGGCCTAGATATAGGTCATAACATATGGTAAAATGGGATGAGTCGCTAAAGCTGTGTTTATTTAAGCTGAAAATATAGGTAAAGAAGCAATGTCTATCCATCTGTGGCTACTCTTCCCTTCCAAAAAAACTATGAACGAGAGTGGGGAATATTCATACCACAAATGAGACATTGGATAATCATCTTCCACCTGGATCCCTAACATTGGGGACTTTCTTGAATCAGGAGGCAGCAGAGTCCCCTAATATTAAGTTAACATGCAGAAGCTAAATTCACTTAATTAGTGAGGCCCTGTGTAAATGTAAACACACAGTGACTTGACAAAGAGAAGTGGTTAGAATCATATATAGACTGCATCTGGATCCCATTCCATAGCCCAGTTGTACTTATGATATTTTATTTTCATTTCCGGCTGCCAGCCAGTCTCTGGAAGAGGGAAGACTATTTACACAATTAGTTACTTAGATTCTGTTTATCTTCACTAGCAATCCTCAGAGTAAACTCTAGGAATCTCTGGCCCAATTAAGTATTTAAACAAATTGCAATAAGTGCAAGGCAGGCAGAAGCTAATTCCTTAGACTTGCAACTGACTCAGAATAAGAACGTAAATCTATGTCCCCATTTTTATTTACCCATAACATAGAGGAATGTTGGGGGTTTTTGGTTTAGTTCAGGTTTTTTTAGTAGTTTTGTTGTTCGGAGATGGTTGTGGAGTTTTTTGTTTGTTTTTGTGTTTGTTTTGGTTTGGTTTTTTTGGGGGGTTGTGTGTGTATTTTTGTTTACTTTTGTTTTGCTGTTCTTTTGTGTGATTTTTTTTTTTTTTAATCAATATTCCTATTTTGAAAGAAAAAAATCTCCAAGTAGAATAATGAATGTATCAACTCAAAGTTGTAGTATTTAAAACATTGCTGTTATTAAGTAACTCCTTATTCTGATAGAAACCTAAAATACTCTTCCTATACTGAATATAGAACAAATGTTCAACATCCACAAGCAGAGTGAAATTAAAGGGTATCATAATAGTTACATTTCTGTAGAACTGATTGCACTACTTGGGATATGTGTAAGACAGTTTTGTAATATACTGAACATTAAGAACAAAAGACTGTTTTTCTCACAGAGTTCTCAAAGCAGCATGATACTCTTCTCTAAAGAAATGTTACCATAGTTCAGGCAGTGACTTTTCCTACTGAAAAACACATTACAAACTATATGTTCCATAAAAAATATTATTCTTTTCACAATATCATTAGTAAATTTGTAAACAGATCACTTAGTAACTACTAAAATGCTTGGCATACATCTTGCAAAAATAGATAATAGCTTCTACTGACATTAATATATGCAAAGGTTTCACATTCCTGGGAAATGAAAAATATTGATATTTTACATCATGTTATTCATAGAGTTGATGTGTGAATACTCTTTAAAACAATATTTATAGCATCACATACTGTGTTTCCATTCAATCTTACAGGGATCCCCAGAATCTCCTCAAGTTTCAGTTCATTATTCAGTTTCATACTAAGGTAAATGTAGGTTGTAACTGGAGTTTGTTAAGGAAGATGCTGAGAATGCATCATGCACCAGTATGTTTGTTTTATTATAGACAGTGTGAACCGGAATAGTTCTTTCCTGAAAATATAGAATTTATTTGTTTGCCTAAATATAAACCCTTGGTCTAAAATGTAAAAAGTTTTGTATCTTGAATGTCCCTGTAGGAGGGATATATCAGAAAACATGTATGTCTGGCCAGCTATGACTTAAGAGACCTAAAAAAGCAAAACAGTTAAAAAGAAGTTTATTCACAGCAATTGAGTTGCTGGCTCACAAAGGAACATTTTAGTAACCAGAAAGTTTTTTCAAATGGTGGTTTAGAAAATGCACTGATAAATTCTTCTGCAGCTGAATACCAGGAAACTCTATGCTGCTGGTGAGTATTAATACTCTGGGGAATTTTATTTTGAGTCACTCTTCCACAAATTTATAAGACACGTGGCTGAGCAATAAAAATGGATAATAATTGTAATTTTCATAAATTACTTGAATTTAGCTAGAAAAATGAAATTTACAAACAAATTAAAAACCTGGGTATGAAATGTAGTTTTAAAAAGTGACCTTTACTAACTGTAAAACCAGTAAATGAAATCAGTAGTAAGTAGAAGTTTGAGCAGATAAATCTGAAAGAGTTACGAAGTTTCTTCATGTTTAAGATGTTGAAGAGAAAGAGTAAGTTGACTAGTGGAAATAAATATAGAGACTAGGAATAATAATGATCTAGGTGAACCAAAAATAAAATCATTTAATCCAGCGTAGTCAAGACATTCGGATATTGCCATTTCAGAATAAGAGATTTAGTCAGAAGCTCTCTTCTCTAGTTTGAACAATCTTAGAACAAACTATTAAGAATATGTAAAGATTTAATATATGTGTAAAAATGAAATGTGTAATATCAGTTTATCAATCATAACATATCCTAATGTAAGTTGCAAATGTTTTGTTGCTTATTTTAAAATAGATTAAATTTAGGACTAGAGCAGAGAATCTCAACACTTTATAGAAAAAAATAGTGAAGATGAGACTATAAGTGAATTAAAAAACAAGTGAAGAACAAAAACCAGAAGAGATGGCAATGGAATTTTACAGATCAGCTATCAGGTGTGTAAAGGTTCAGCAACAGAACAAGGAGGGGTTCAAGCAGTTAATCCCTCCCCGTTGCTTTAGTTGATACCTACCAAAACCCTCCCCCATGGGTAGCACACACTTCTGCTCAAAAAGGGAATGAGGACAGTGAGTACTCAAGCTTATGAAAAGAAGATTCAGAATAGAGCAAGCACTAGAAGGCCAAGGAAGGTGTTCAGAGAATGAAGCAGCTAGTATTTGGTGGGAGACTAAAGAATGTGACCAGTTTCATCCAGATAAGGAAGGTTAAGAAGTTACTTGATTTCTTGATTGCTGTCTGTTATTATCAAATAAGTATTTCTAGGCATAAATGTAACTAATAAGAAAATAGAAATGTAGTGGCTGCCAAAGAACTGTCATCTATTGCAGATTAGATAATGTATACCTTGATGGATAAATGAAAAAAACAAAACACAACAAACCATCAAACAAAAAACAAACTCATGTAATTCAGCTGCCCTAACCTGGACTTGGGAAAAACTAAGTACTTACATCTAGTTCAAAAGACTGTATCCAAACTATGGCCAAGAAGTCAAAACTCCTAATCTCAATTCCTGTTGGATGTGTTAAAACAGTCAGTTACTTGGGAAAAGAGACAAACACTCACCTTGCTACAATCTCATGCAGTTCAATAGGGCCACATACAAAGTCCTTCACCTGGTTCGGGGCAATCTCATAAACAGTTACAGGTTGGGTGGAAGACGGATTGAGAGTAGTCCAGAGGAGAAGGACTTTGGGGTGTTGGTTGATGAGAAGCTCAACAAGAGCCAGGAACGTGTGCTTGCAGCTCAGAAAACAACCATATCTTGGGCTGCATCAAAAGTGTGGCCAGCAGGTCCAGGGAGGTGATCCTCCACCTCTACTCCACTGTCACAAGACACCACCTGAATCTCTGTGTCCAGGTCTGGAGCTCTCAATACAAGAAGGACATGGAGCTTTTGGAATTAGTCCAGAGGAGGTCCATGAAGGTGATCAGTGGACTTAAACCCCTCTCCCATGATGACAGGCTGAGAAAGTTGGGTTTGTTCAGAAGAGAAGGCTCCAGGGAGACTTTATAGTGGCCTTCAAGTAGCTGAAGAGGACCTTACAGGGAAGCTAAGGAGGGACTTTTTAAAAGAGCATGTAGTGAAAGGACAAGGAGGAACAGTTTTAAGCTGAAAGAGAGTACATTCAGGTTAAACATTAGAAAGAAATTCTTTGGTGTGAGGGCAGTAAACACAAACAGTTTGCCCAGGGAAGTTATGGCTGCCCCATCCCTCGGTGTATTTAAGGCCAGGTTGGATGGGGCTTTGTGCAACCTGGTTTAGTGGAAGGTGTCCCTGTCTGTGGCAGAGGGGTTGTAACTGGATGAGCTTTAAGGTCCCTTCCAACCCAAACTGTTTTATGATTCTATGATACCTTCCAGGTAGCTGTAGAGAGGTATAAGGTCTCCCCTCAGCCTCCTTTTCTCCAGACTAAACATGCCCAGTTCCCTCAGTCACTCCTTGTAAGGCTTGTAATCTAGACCTTTCACCAGCTTGTTTTTCTTCTCTTGACATGCTTCAGCATCTCAATCTTTCTTGCAGTGAGGAGCCCAAAAGTGAACACAATATTCCATTTGTGGCCTCACCAGTGCAGAGTACAGGGGAACAATGACTTCCTTAGTCCTGCTGACCACACTTTTGTTAATACAGGCTAGGATGCTGTTGGCCTTCTTGGCCACCTGGGCACACCATTGGCTCGAATTCAGCTGGCTGTAGACCAGGTCCTTTTCCGCCAGGTGGCTATCTAGTCACTCTTCCCCAAGCCTGTAGCATTGCATGGCGTTGTTGTGACCCAAGTGTTTATGAAAGGGATTGTGACATGAAGTGATTAGAATAGCAAGGCACAGTTTGACCCATCATTTTATTTTTTTCCCAGTCTTGCTTTTTTTTAATAAATGAAAGAACAGAAAATGTAAGTTTTGATGCAGTCTCTTCTCCCACCTCCATTTCACATGTGGTTACATTGATCTTTGTCATCTCTCTTTAAACTCTAGCTAATTTTACTACATTATTAATGCTTCATCCCTTTATATATCAGTTACCTCTCTGTCCTTTCTGAAGCCCTCATCTGCTCTTCCTTTTTAGGACAAATTAACAGTTCAAGCTAAAAAGTAAAGCATTATGAACCAGATTTGCACACATCTGCTAAATTCTGTTTAAACACTGGAAAGAAGTTCAGAGGACTCATCCAACCCTTCTTCCAAATAGTAGTAATAGCAGTGCAGGCCAGATCAAATTGTCAGCAACTCTTTTTAAAATTGACAACTCTTTTATTGCAAATCCTTATTTCTAGCTGCATTTCACTTTCATCTTAGGAAGCCAAAATTCAAAACCTTGGACACCATTCATAGTTGTATAATATGATTTTATAGTCTTCATTTTGGTAAAAAACATTCCTTGTGCTGAAGAAAATAACAAAAAGTCAGTTAAGAATTGTATAGCACCTTTCCTGTGACTGAAGGGACATGCAGGTTCAGCATCAGCTCCCTTCCTGTTGCTGGTACCATGATTCTTTTTAACTTTCTCTAATTACTTTCTGGTATTTCATCAGCCCACACTGAGTACAGAGGTAAGTGCAGTAGGTCTACTTAAAGCACAGGTTAAGTCTTTCATGGGTCAATCTATTTGATCTGATTGCATTCAGCAAATATTACAGAATCTTAGAGAACTCCAGCCTTGATAAGGACTGTGGGGTAAAAATCTATATAAAAAATGAAATTCTCAAATCACAAGTGGTGAAGAATTCCAGAAGCCATAAACCATGCCCAAAGAGAAGAAAAGTATGTCATTCCAGTATCAAATAGATAATTTGTAATCCTCTTAGTATCTCTTTGCCTTCACTAAGTCTTTGGCTTCAATGTGCTATTAACTCAAAAGATCAACAAATAGTAAAGTAATAGACTAGTCAGTTGGAAGACAATAATGTAGAAAACATATCTAAACCTTATTTGTGGAGATCACCAAAACTCACCTTAGCAAGACTTCATGGTTCCTGTCATCTCAGAACTTGCACCGACCCACTGTTGATGAATTCTTTTCATGTGATGTACCTGACATTGCTCAGTTCTGTTCTTATCTTGCAGCCATCACTGAGGGTCTGCAGGTTCTCTCGTGCTAATTCTCACATTCTCACCCTCATCTCATCCCAAACTGAGCTCTGAATTTTTGGCTGGAAATTTTTGTGTAGTGGGCAGGAGGAATTAAAAAAACTCATTGAATCCTTTTCATGAGGAGACTTTGAAATATTCCCCAGGGTAAGAAAATATGCTGTTTAAACAGACCTTTTACAATATTTTGGCCTGGCTACCCATTCTGTTATCTTCTAACAAAGAGAATAAAATCAGTTACTCTTTTCTCAGCACTGAATACAGTAGCTTGTTACTTTGAAATACAGGGAGCAAAACTGAAAATTAAAAGCTCTGGGCATTCTGTGACACTACTGATAGATTTGAAAATATCTACCTGCCAGCTTCTATGAAATGCATCATTCGTTCTTGAAAGGCAAAAACACCACTTGAAAACTAACAAAACAGGAGACAGGAATGCCTATTCCCAAGATAATTTTTGAACTACTAACGAAGCAAAATATTTGTTGTTCCTGTAAGGTCTTCTTTGGCTTCACATTCAGATAAAATGAGTTAATACTATTATGTGTCTCAAATCCTACATGTATCACACACATGCCTGAAGCATGACACCTGAGTTTATGAACAGTTCTGTTGTAAGGCAATTTCATAACTTTGAAGAGGTTAAAAATAACACAACAGTTGTGAATAACACAGGTAAAAAATGACTCTTGGTATGTCTGGAATTTCTTCAGAATAATTGAAAGTAGATGTAGGAAAAGTTTCAGTGATGGCTCTTTAGTCCTGAAAAGTAGCACAGATGGACTGCAGTCCGCTACCAGATTACAAAGCTGTTAATTCCTGTCTTGTACAGCTCGGTTCTGTGGAGCTGACCCAGAACAGAAGTAACACACTGAACGGAGGAGATATCACAGCTATTTTGTATTGTGCCTGATTTTCACAGGTTAGAATGTAGGAAGAGTCCTTCCCAAAGGAGACTTTATAAGGCTGTGAATTCAGGTGCCATCTTTCCTGTGGAAAAATCAGCTGAGGAGGCTACTGCCCCTCACTTATTCTAGCACAGCAAGTCATAGGGTTTTGCTGTGAGGTCAATCAATAAAAAAAATCTGTGGAAAGGATTCAAAGTTTGTTTACTGATTCAGTTTATAACCACATAAACAGCTAAAATGCCACAAAGGAAGAAGGTATTTGTTGTGACATTTGGAACAGAAACACAAAGGCTAACAGATATGTTAAGAGAGAGGCAGTCTGTAATATTATGGCACATAGCACATGGGATCTGCTTGATTTTTTCTTCACTTTCTACTACTGTCTTTACTGTGGATACTTCATGTCCTGCTAAATATAAATCCTTTTCATAGTTGCATGAAAGGTCATAAAAAACTCTCTACAGTGAGGGATCATCTCCTGACAGTATATCCTGTAACAGACAGTAAAGCCCTGAAAAGGACAATAAGTCCATCACTCTGGAAGAAATATCTTGAGTTCAAGTAATGGCCAGCAAGAAACAGGACATATAGCAATAATAAAAACAAAATGGAAGATTTCCTAAAAGAAAAGTTAACAGGAAGATCAGCTTCAATACTGATGGAAATAAACATGTTTTCCCTAAAGACCCAGAAGAGTCTGCATGGTCTTGGATGGAACCCATGAAGCTACTGAAAACTGAAGACTAGAGAGCAACACGTCAGGGAAGGACTTGCACAATGAAGATGTGTGAAAAACTGAAAAGTTCGGTTTTGCATCCTTTCATTCTAATCACCTGGAAGGGTTGAAACTTCTTTGTTTAAAGAGTTACTTGTTCCAATTTTTGCTTCAATAAAAGCCAACATTAGAATTTCAAAAGTCTTTTTATACTCTTTACAAAGAAACGGTGTAGGCAGTACTCAGGAAAACAAAGCATGAATCTTTGGAGAGAATCACTACTACACTGAAAATTTGCGGAGTGTGAGTCATAGGGGTCCTCTGTAATATGACACAGGTAACAATAGTACAGAGTACAAGAGACAGAAATCTCTTAAATTAAAAGAAATCATAGGCTTACAGAATCATAGAATGGCTAGGGTTGGAAGAGACCTTAAATATCAAAGATGGAAGCAGAGATCATTAAGGTGCGAGTCATGTAAAGGCTGCCCAAAGGCATGGAGAGCCTGCTCTCACCATCAGTATGAAAGATAAAAGTGTTCCTGATTCTTTCTGCCATTTGTTAATCAGAAAAGGTACATTTTCTCAACAGTCCTGCTGGCTTAGAGAATTCAAATTTAAGGGCAAACCTAAGTTTTAGTAGCATCAGTCACAAAAGTTTATATGAATTTCATGCCTCTGGGAGGCCATATGTGTACTGTAGCCTCTACAATTAATAAAATTCAGCCTGGTTTTGCTTTCTGGATTCCTAGGCAATCCCTGATACAATACAGGCTGGGGGATGAAGGGATTGAGAGCAGCCCTGTGGAAAAGGAGAGTACTGGTAGATTAAAAACTGGCATAAGCCAACAAGGTGTGCTCCCAGCCCAGAGAGCCAACTGTGTCCTGGGCTGCATCAAAAGAAACACAGCCAGGAGGTCGAGTGAGGAGATTCTCCCCCACTACTCCACTCTTGTGGGACTCCACCTGCAGTACTATGTCCAGTTCTGGAGTCGTCAGTATGAGAAAGACATGGATCTGATTTCTGATTAAGAGGGTCCAGAGGAAAGCCACAAAAATTATCAGAGGGATGGAACACCTTACCTATGAAGAAAGGCTGAGGGAGTTGTAGTAGATCAGCCTAGTGAAAAGAAGGCTTCAGGGACACCTTATGACAGCCTTTCCATTTTTAAACTGTCTTATAAGAAGGGACAAACTAAAGTTAATATTACAGATAGCTAACGGAATGAGAAAGCTCTATGTTGCTTGTGAATAAAACAAACAAAATAAAAAAATTAGGTTGGGGCAAAGGGTGATATTTTAAAATTATTATTAGATTGTTTTTTATTTCCTTGTTTAATCCTTCCTTTGGTCTAATTTCACTTTTTTTTTTTAGTGTTTTCTATATTTTCTCTTTTTTTCTCCCTACATTTTTTCAACGACCTGGATGAGGGTACAGAATGCACTCTCAGCAAGTTTGCTGATGACACCAAGCTGGGAGGAGTGGCTGACACACCAGAAGGCTGTGCTGCCATTCAGAGAGACCTAGACAGGCTGGAGACTTGGGCGGAGAGAAACCTGATGAAGTTCAACAAGGGCAAGTGTAGAGTTTTGCATTTGGGGAAGAAAAACACCATGTACCAGTATAGGCTGGGGACTGACCTGCTTGAGAGCAGTGTAGGTGAAAGGGTCCTGGGGGTCCTGGTAGACAGGAGGATGACCATGAGCCAGCAATGTGCCCTTGTGGCCAAGAAGGCCAATGGCATCCTGGGGTGCATTAGAAAGGGTGTGGTTGGTAGGTCAAGAGAGGTTCTCCTCCCCCTCTATTCTGCATTGGTGAGGCCGCATCTGGAGTATTGTGTCCAGTTCTGGGCCCCTCAGTTCAAGAAGGACAGGGAACTGCTTGAAAGAGTCCAGCACAGAGCCAGAAAGATGATTAAGGGAGTGGAACATCTCCCTTATGAGGAAAGGCTGAGGGAGCTGAGTCTCTTTAGCTTGGAGAAAAGGAGACTGAGGGGGGACCTCATCAATGTTTACAAATACATAAAGGGTGAGTGTCAGGAAGATGGAGTTAGGCTTTTTTCAGTGATGACCAGTGATAGGACAAGGGGTAATGGATGCAAATTGGAGCATAGGAGGTTCAAGGTGAATATCAGAAATTTTTTTTTTACTGTAAGAGTGACAGAGCACTGGAACAGGCTGCCCAGAGAGGCTGTGGAGTCTTCTTCGCTGGAGACATTCAAAACCCGCCTGGATGCGTTCCTGTGTGATGTACTCTAGGTGACCCTGCTCTGGCAGGGGGGTTGGACTACATGATCTTTCGAGGTCCCTTCCAACCCCTAGGATTCTATGATTCTATGATTCCCCCTCTCTTTTCTACTCTCATTTCTTTCTCTTCCAAACAAACTTAGAAGACATACACAAATCTTGTAAGACTGAAAAAAGTTCAGGATACTTTGAAGTCAGAAATAACTAATTCCTGGTTTTGTTTATGTTCTCTGCTGTCTTTATGAGTGGTTATTTGAAATGAACAGTGGGTTGTTTTTATTTCCAACAGCAAAACTTGACAAAAGAATACTTTTATGGAATCATATATGTCACCGTGAGAGAATGATAATTCAAAAATAATTACGTTTTAGCTTATTCTCTGCTTGTGAATAGCATGAACAGACTTTGATGCATTGCTCTGTCTTTGGAAGAAGAAAAGAAAAAATAATCATTAAATTGCAAGGTTTAGTAAATCTATCCAAAACTATAAGCACACATTTCAGGATTCTGTTTTGTAGCTGGATGTTATTCAACTCCTCATGTCAGTACGTGGCATAGATACGTACAGAACTCACCTTAGAAAAACGGCCTCTATTTACCTAGATAATCTTGGTATAGTTTACAGTATAAGACTTCATGAAAGTTGAAGCAGAATCTGTGCATCACCATTGAAACAATCTTTCAGCCAGATAAATGTACAGTGGATGCAAACCCTGACACATTAAAACATAATTTTCACAATTGTTTATAAAACCAGAAAGTGAATCTGAGACTGTTACCTAAACTGGGGAGGAGTGCGGATTTTTAGTAACTGAATTGCATTTAACTAAAAAAAGAAAAAAAAGTTACAATAGCAAGCCAATGTTAGATTCACACATCTTATATAGTTACTGCAATGGAAATTAAAACTATTCAGTCATCACATGTTCATGTATTTTCATGCAGAATCAATTAGCTTCACAATTTTACAATTATGAAGTCACTGTGTTTATTTAGATAGGAAGATAGATATTTAAATAAAACCAACATACTCACAAAACTCAAAGTTGGACTGGGAAACTCAGGGCTTTTTTAACAGTGGTGCTTTTAGATACTGACTTGGAAGAAGCTTAGTGAAGAACATGCAGTCAGTTTGGATCCATGACCTACTGGTTACTAAACCCTTTAAAAAAATCCATGTCCTTATTGAATATTTAAGCATGAGTGAGTGTCTTCTGAAATGTTGACCCAATTTGTGTCTGTCTTTAGTACTACAAATGTTTTCTACACTTCAAAATAGTCACTATTCAGATATATAGCCCTATAATTTTGAAAGCCTGAAATGTATGAAACCTGAAAAGTATGAAGCCTGAAAGGATGACAGACTTTACTTCTCCTAGATTGTGTAGGTTAAGCCAGTGATACACAAATAGATTTACAATCAATGAGATAAATCTCAATAGCAGATGCAGAATTCCTGCATCATTTTGAAAGCTCTTTAGAGACTTCTTCATGAAAGTCAGTCTGTGCATCCTTTCTCAAATGGAGTCTTGTGTCAAGTCCTTCTTCAACTAGAGAATTAAGGATTTCCTCAATTTGACTCAGATTTGTCAGGTAGAATGGAGAATGAGAGATAGTGTGGACAGAGGCAACAACAACAGATAGTGTCTGTGGGAGAAATTTGAAAGATAACTTCCTTTCATTTCATAGTTTGGCTATGAGAGCAGTGGAAACTGTAGGCAAAGAACAAATTTTACTGCAATGCTGTCTGAACAGTTTAAATGCTTCAAGGGTTTGGTTAAATTAATGTAGTCTTCTGAAGACGCCACAAGATCTATCTTGCCTCCTGTTCACATCAGTCAAACCTTAAAGCCAGACTTGAATTTTTAAATGTGCTTGGGGATATGGCTTAGTACTGGACTTTGTAGAGTAGGTTTAATGGTTGGACTCTGATGATCTTTCTAATCTAAGTGATTCTGTGATTCCGTAATAAAAAGGTAAAAAGGCACTGACGTTTTTAGTTTAGAAAGAAGATGATTCAGCAGGATGAAGGAAGGTGGGGGCAGAAAAAATAATAAAAAGTTGGGACAAAAAAAATGGTCCTCATAAATTCAGGTTTTTTTTTTATTGGAGAATATACTAATATTTAATGACACATTCAGATAAAAGATTTTAGGAATTTCTTATGTAGTACAAACTGTGATACTTACTGACAAAAATTGCCAGCATGGTGGAAAATGCATTAGGGTCTGAAAAGTATTGAGAAAAATATAAAAAATTCCACTAGATAGCTAAAGAGATAATTTTAAAAAATACCTCTCTGAGTTGCAGGTTTCCTTTCTTGATGATTAAAAAAGTGACCGATAAGCTATAGGAAGAAGATTTCCTCTAGATGACCAGTCAATACCTTAAATTATTATTGAAAGTAGAAACAGGCAAAACTGACAGAAAAACAGTCTTATTCTTTGACCCTCTAATGGCAATTCCTGATATTATTACCAATAGAAAACTCAGTTTTGTCTCTGAAAGTAGTACCCTTGTTACAATTGAAAAACTATTAGTCATACTTCACAAAATACTCTCTGGATGAAATTAAAATGAAAACTAGAAAGAACTTATTTTTTTTTTTGCCTGCATGGACTATTTCTTACTGTTCAAAGATCAGACACAAAAAGAGGAGACTGTCTGATCAGGAGGTATCATTTGCTCCAGAAATCCTGTTGGAACTTTCTATTTCTTACAGTAGTTTGAACTTTTCTCCATTGTGGTTGCTTTCCTCATGACAGCATAATACTAGAGCACAGCAGCCCAGTTCTATCTCTGCTTCCCAGGAAGGAAATCAGTGTATCTGCATTACCCAACACACACATTTTCCTCTTTTTCCTTTTTTGTCCTTTATTTTTCTACTTATTATTACAGGAGATGCAAGAAGCTAACATTCTTGTAGTCATATATCAAAGTGATGCCTCCATATCTTCAGGATGTTTTCACAGTATTTATGATCTTTTCAGAGTTTAATCCAAAGTTCTCAAGGAAGGGTGCTTTGAGTAGTGAAAGGTCTAAATACTTGGAATAACCTTGCTCTTGAAATGGGTAGTCTACACTCTTTGAAAATTAAGTGATCCATAGCCACTGCTGAGAAAAAACTGAGCAAAGTATTAATTTCAGTAAGGCACTTGAAAGTTATGTAAGTATTTGGTGATTTTGAGCAAGAAGGAATGTTGGCACAGCCCTCATGTTGCTATAAATGATAGCATTCCTGGTCATTTCAGGGTGTTTGCTAGAGCAAATACACTCAGAGAAATAACATAAGAGCCTGTTCCTTTATCTATGTCTCTTTCAGAGAACGATCATCATGGAACAATTTTTAAAGATGTGATGTTACCACATGAAACCTATAGGAATTAAAAAAATGAACATCTGGCTCAGACATTGATATCTCATTAAAGCTTCACTGAGATGCATCTTTACTACTTTACTATAAATTGTCCAGTGTTACTCAGTGAAAAAAAAAAAATAAAATAGATGGGCATATATAACTCAGTACAACTGCACAGCTCCTATAAAATTTAGTCTCATTTAAGTTGTATGGAAAATGAAAGCACAGTGAAATTCAAATTAGATCAAATGACAGAATTTAAACTAAACCAAAACAAATCTCTAACCCAAAACCCCAACAAAACAAACCTTGGAAGAAATGATAACTTCTGGGGAATAAAAGAGGTATATAGTGAAAGAGGGCATGGAAGCAGCAAAAACTCTTCAAGAATATATATAGAAGAGACAAATATTCAGTTCTTACTGGATTTGATTTCAGTCCCTTTATCTCTTTGAAATTCCCGGCCATAATAAATGAATAACAAACTGTCGGTTTGAAATTCAAAGTATCTAACAATCACTAGTGCAGGCAGGTTACATCTTTGTGAAGGATACCCTTGAGAACTGAAGAACCTCTGCTGAAGTATTACCTTTGTGTTACCTATTTTCATTAATGCTCTTTTGAACTATATGAAATCTATTATACAGATATAGAATACCTCTCGTAAATAGTGTTTGCAGACATCAGAGATGAAAACCCTACAAAATCTCAATGTCGTGGAAAGGGTAAATAACACAAATAAAGTGATATATCATACTGTCCATTACCACACACGGTTCTGTTTTTCTAAATAAAGAGTTATTTAATAAAAAGACAAGAAAAAAAATGACATTTCTTTTGTTGAGTAAAGTATCCTAATAATACAAACATTTTTAGAAAAGAGAACAATATTTTACTTAAAAGCTTCAATTGTTTACACAGGGTCCTTCAAGTTATAGAACAATTTGATCAAATAAAACTGCTTATAGATTATACAAAATCTAAATTTATGTAGATTCTTTTAAAAAGGAGTATTATATATTGAAGTGTTTCAGCTTTTCTTTTTCAATCAGATGTATTTGCAGAAATATCAACATTTTAATGATGTAGTCATTAGCTGAATTATTCCACTAACATGTTTCATTGTCATCAATCTTTTCCAAAACAATGTCGAATACAAACATCTGAAAAATAAGTGCACAAGGAAGAGACAACGTTCTCCCTCTAGAAAGTGCAGCTGAGCAACCCAACAAACCAAAAATGTTAAAAAACAAACAGAAAAAATTAATTTGTCATGCATGAAGTAATATTTCAACTAGTTTAATGTGGATTTTTGCTTGTCAGTTGTAGAGAAGTGTACGTGCTTCCCAAGAACATTTATTTTCCTAGTGAAGAGCTTGAATTTCCAAATGGTGGAATTTGGAAATGAATTTCCAAAATTAGTGTTTTGAAAATTGTCTGATGGAACAGAGACTACAAATTCATTAAAACTAAAGTGTTTGCAGGAGACAGTTGACTTTTGACAAAGTATAGACAGAGAGAAGGCAGGTTTCCAATAGTCATCTGCAATGCTAGATCACCCCCTTGCCTTTTATGAAGGCTTTTGGTGGACTTACAGGCTCTGAACTACTCAGCAGTCCACCTGTCAGGCTGTTGAGGGGCTGTGTCCTGGCTCTCAGGTCACTCTGCTTAGCCAAAGCTTCAAGGCTTTGGTTTGCTTCCAGCTTAACTGGTGGAAAGTTGAGAAGCCCTTCAAACTTGAATTTCCAGTTCCAAGGTCTCATCTGCCCAGCAGATCAAGCTTTCACGGACTGTGATCTGGGTCTGCCTTTCCAGGTATAGACTCAGATACGATACTTTATAGCTTCTAGGATCCATAGCATCTCACTCAGAGAAATCTTACAGTTGAAACATTTTGCCTTCCGAGTCAAACTGAAAAATTCAGACATTTATTATTAACAGAATATTGAGATCTGTGAAACAGAATTAATTTTCTATCCTCAACTCTTCTCAAATAGTGATGAAAAACACACTTTTTAAGCTTTTACTTTCCAAAATACAGTTAGTCTCCAGATACATCAGCAGATAAGATGTTAGAAGAGGTGTCTAGAGAATAAAATAATTTGCTGAGTTTGCTGGCTGCCACTACTGTTCATGATTGGACACTCCATTTCACTTGAAGCTACTGCAATGGTGTAAAGAAGTTCTAAAACAGTGGTTAGGCTCATCTGAAATAGTTCTGCTGTTTCTTACTATGTCTGAAGTTGACTTTTAGGGGATGCTAAAAGAAATATATTCTTAGAAAATGTTTTAAAAGAGAAAGACTTTGAACCCACATGCATTGTAATCAGTGAATTTTTAATGAGAGCAGCAGAATGCTTATATCATGAATGCTACATTGTAAAAAAATGTTACATTGTGTCTTATTATTAAAAATTGTTAGGCAAAAAGAACTTTGCCATGTGTACATAAATTCAGAACTTCTTAGTAACTGAGAATGCTAAAGAGTAAGAGACAGTGCAGAAAAAGGTAGGAAGAATGACAGTGAATAAAAGTGAATAGGAAGCATGATAAAATTAATAAAAATTACAGTGCAAATGATATAAAAATTATCACAAAATAGAATATTTATTGAATAAATATTTGAACTAGGTTTTATCATGATCTGACACAAAGCCATGAAGTATAGTCTTATATAAAGTTTATCTGTTATTAACTGTTGTTATTTTCTTTTTTTAATTTAATCACTTTAGAAGATCTCAGATCAACAGTTTTCTGAAAGGAATTGTAACAACGAATTATTGGAAGACATAATCAAGAACCAAGGAAATGAAGTATTTCAGGTAGCAGGTACTACTGAGCAGATATCCGTGTGTTTTGAATGAGGGTTTGTGTAATGTAAAAATGGATTTATGGGTGCACAAGTTCAGTCAGAAATGGAAAGTCAGGAAGCTCAGGTCACGAAGAGGAAAGAAGTAAGAAAATTAGTAATGAAATCACTAAATTCCAAAAGAGTTAGGTCAGATACGGCCAAAACCATTAATATCCTAGAAATATGGCATGCCACTGCATTTTTAAATGTAGTTTGTTATGGACTTCCAAAATGTTTATTAATTATGTGGTCTTCCTGAGTGATAACTGTATATTGGGCACATACATATGTGAAACATTTATGCTTTGCATATTTAAATATTCTATTTTCAAATTTTCACCTGTATGATATGTCATATAGACTATTTTTTGAATGAATGAATGAATGAATGAATGAATGAATGAATGAATGAATGAAGCTTTGGACACATTAAATCATATGGGTTTCCATCTCTGAATGGGAAAGTTTAATTGTGTTTTATTTTGTTGAGCAAAATGGACAAGATGGAGGTTATACACTTTACAGTTTAGATAATATTTACTTCCTATTTTATTTGGGGAGCCATACTACAAACTTTCTCTATGTAGGGATCTTGCCACTTTTCCTGGTCTGTCACGAGTTAAAGGTTATTCCTCCTCAGGTGCTAGACTTTGCATTGTCCTTTGTTGAACTTCATAAGATTCCCATCAGTCTATTTCTTCAGCCTTCTGAGATCCATCTAAATGACAGCATGACCCTCTGGTATATAAACCACTCCTTCCAGCTTTGCATCATCAGCAAACTTGCTGAGTGTACACTATGCCCCATTACCTGGATCATTAATGAAGATGTCAAACCAAATTGCACCCCATATTGAACCCTGGTGTACAGCACTAGTTACTAGTCTCCAACTTGACAGTGCCACTGATCACCATCCATTCCCAGCCATTCAGCCAGTTTTCAATCTACCTCACTGCCTGTTTATCCAGTCTATATTTCATCAGCCTTTCTATGAGGGTCTTATGGAAGATACCTTGAAGAACTTCCTGGGGAATCACTTTTGCCAATTCAGAGCTCCACTTCATCATGGATAGGTGCTGAGGTAATTTATTTGCCACCCATCAAAGCCGCATTTCCTCACAGCTCTGCCTTTATTAATAATGCCTCAGTGAATGTGCTAAACATCACAGAACATCAAAAGCTAAAAACTGCTAGTTGTTACAGCTATATAATTCAGTACAAGTATTCCCAGAAATGCCTCTCCTGATCTTTTCCATTATCTGAATAATAACTTGTGACTTTGTTGCAACTCTTAGTGACTTTGAAACATCAAGATTGTATTCAAGGTTTTAAAGAAACTAACTTCTCTAATCAGCAGCGTACTCTTGCTCTGTAAATTGGTTTTGCAGTTCCAATCTTTGTCTTAATGACAAAAGAAAAGAAAAGGAAAAAAAAATAAATAAAAAGTGAACTTTTGTTTAGCATTTTCATTAGGATCTTGGCTGGTTGTTTTAAACTTAATTTAATACACACATTCTTTGGTGTCTTAGAGGAGTTATCAATTATGTGGTGATGACACAAAAAACTTCTTTACCTCAAAATTGTTTCAAGGCTTTTTTCAATTAAAGAACCTACATTCTGTGAAAGCTACATCTGTGTACTTAAGTGAAAATAATTTGTGCCTCAAAGCTATACAACAGAAGAAAAAAGTCTCTGATCATTTCCAAGTGCAATCACTGTAAAAAGTGAAAGGGAAAGAACAGGCTTATTTTCTCAAGTTATGTATGCATGCAATTTTTTCTTCTTGTACCTTATTCTACCACGGTATCATCTAGTTTTCCAGATACCATTTCCAGTCTGCTCTCATTCTGTTCTTCAGCCTTCTATGATCTTCTGTTTTTTTTTTTTAAATCTTGATCTTCTAATAGTCTTTTTCTCAATATGATGCTTTTATTCACCTTTGCAGTGTGATCTCAAATTAGCAATTTCAATGCAATATTAAATATACCTACCAAAATAACTTATTGACACAGAGATTCAGATCTGTTAGAAAGCTTTCAAAATTGACTATATTTTTTTTCATATTTTGTATGATTTTTCTTCACAATAGTTTATTCTGTTTTTTTAATGCTTTATGTTTTGAAGTTTTAGGAATGCCTCCTGGTTGGGTTAACATTCTCTACTTAACACTAGTCCCTTAAACATACCACATTTATCTGAACAAGCAATATTAAAATGCAATCAGAATAAAAATAAAACTAAAAATCTAACTGATGTTGGCTTATCTTGCATTGCAGTAGCACTATTTAAAAAACAGTGAGAGAGATCTCTTGCCTGGACCACCTCTTGTGCCTGCTGCCTTCCCTGAGATTACTCTGAGACCAGTACTGAAATCTTTACAGCTCGTGTTCTCATTTCCTCTTTCTCCACTTTATCTGTTTCCACCTCTCACTTCTATCAATAAGCTGTGATTAAAAAGAACGCTTTGATCTGAGAAATCTGCAATGAAGAAAGGTGTTAATTAACGTATAGCTGGGAAAGAGGACTGCGAGGAGAGATATTTCTGTCTTTCTTCTCTGTCAAACTCTTAAAACCAAGTGAGCCTAAAACCTGCTATTTGTTTGAACCAGGACATTACCAAGTCCTAAGGAGCCAGTTCCCCTTAGAAATTTTTAATGGTTAATATTGCAGATTTTAAAAACTCACCATATTATGTGACAAAGTATATCACGGAACTAATCTGCTACTCTTATGTTGTCTTTGTTTACTTTGTTGAACAAGTTTGCCCGCAGTTGAGTGAAAGAATCAAACAGGTGATTAGTCAATCTTTTCACAGTTTCTTTATGAAATGTACGGAGTTCTTCTAGTCTTGACTCCCAATGTCTCTGTAAAAAGGAAGAGAGTTGGGACTCAATGATCTTTTATTTCTACTCTAGGTATGATAAGTGGTGGACTGAAGTAAAAAAATGTTGCAAAATTATCATGGGTGCCATGATGACTACTTACTTTTATCTCCGACATGGAAAGAAGAATGCTGGGGAGAGGAAAGGATTTAGAAGACAAATTACAAGGTAACCAAAATTAATTTCAGATTACCCTATATCAACTTCTCTGCAGCAAAAACCAAAACAGTCACAGCTTACTTGAAAGGAGGGGAGGACTTAGCTAAGCCATGGAAAAAAGTAAACCCCTGCCAGTCCAAAGGACTCACTTGAACAGTCTTGCATATGGGGAAATCTTCAACTGACCTCAGTTTTTAATAGCCAAGGAAATACAGTTTTCAAGAGATTAGCACAAATCAATGATTGCCTTCCTGGGTGAAGAGTGAAAACTGAAAATTATTCACAAAGTATAACTTCTGCTATTGTTATTAGGTAATGGTAATTTTTTGATTCAACATACATTATTTTTCTATTCCCATATATCAAGAATACTTCTTTAATATACAGGATTATGCTCTGTGCACTTTCTTTCTTCTTAGTTAAACTCCTTACTGAATCAAAAGCTAGATGTAGATTTAAAAAATTTCCATCTTCATGATTATATAGCTCAGTATCTTGACAAGTGTGAATATCAAGTCTTTCAGAACACCTTAATACCATTTTTTTCTTAGTAAGAAAAGATTTAATACAGAAATAAAACATTGTAACTATGATTTGAAACACAATGAACCACCTTTAAATAAAAAAAATATTAAGAAGAAAATTTACTAGTATTCTTTCCTGCTCTGTTTCTTCAAAATAGAAAACTGAAATATTTACAGTTACTCACTTTAGCACATACATATGCTAACCTAGGTCTATTTCTCTGCTGTTTTTTCAGACATGACTTCTGATTCTTCATACTCTCATTAAAATGTGATATTTGTCAACTGGATTATTCAGAATTTAAATAAAACTGTGATGGCTTAGTTCTTTTTCGAAACCATGTGAACAAATAAGCCACTTGAAATATTCAGATTTAGAAGCATTAACCCCTGAAGACAATATATTATTCAGATTGCAGACTGGAAAACTCAAAATCTGGCTGTTTAGTCATCTAAATAACGGCATCCAGGTACGTTTGAGGCGTGCAAGGATTCTGGCTGAATTCTAGATTCTTCTCTGGAAGAATATGGTCATATATCCAATAATCCAAAAAGAGATATAAAGCTTTAGCAGCTTTAGACACCAAGAGCTAGGTCTGTAAGAAGAAACTGTATCAGCAACGCATAGTGGATACTGAAAAAAGAAATTATAATTGCTTGTAATGTGTGAATCTGTTAAGGGGCACTGAAGTTCCTTTCTACTGGCCAGAGAGGGAGTTACAAGTGACATGCTGCCTTCCTGGAGCTAAAGTCTGAGTTGTTGCCCAGAGGGTGCCACGACTTGACAAGAACACAGAGCGCTATCCATTGCTATTCTTTCACATGAACATGAGTGACACCACAAGCTGGAACCTGGCCTAAATCAAGGGAGACTACAAAGCCCTGAGGCTGCAAGCTAGAAGTATTGTGCCCACATTTTCTTCCATTTTGTCAGCTACAGGAAAGGGTGCATCCAGAAATAGATGTATAATGCAAACTTTTGTGGTTGGTGTTATCATCAGGGTTTTTGCTTTTATGGCAACAGAACACACTTCAAAGACTATGGCCTGTTAGGGAATGATGGGTTCCTTCTGTCTGGAAGAGGTAAGGGAATCTCTGGCAGCAGGCTGACCAACTTGGTGAGGTGGGCTTTAAACTGAAGGACATGAGGGATGGGGTCCAAAGTGGTTACGCTCACACCATTGCAACCTACTGGGGAATAAGCCAGGCTAAACAGGGCAGAATATGTTCCTTAGATGCTTCCCAAGATGAGAACCAGAAGAACAACAACTTCAAGTGTTTACAAAGGAGTGCTTCCTGGGGAACAAACAAGAGGAAATGGAGCTCTATGCTCAGTGAGAATGTTATGATATTAGGAATAACTACAACATGCTGGGACAACTTACATGGCTGGAGTATTGCAATACATGGCTATAGGCTGTTTCGCAGACAGGCAGGGAAGAAGAGGAGGAGGAGTCGTACTGCATGTTAATGAGAACCCTGAATGTATAGAAGTAAATTACAGTGATTGTGGGAGACTTATTGGGTACCTCTGGGTCAAGATCAGAGGGGTCACCTCCAAGGGAAATCTTACAGCAGGCATCTGCTACCGAACTCCAAACGAAAAATATAAGGTGAATGAAGAAGTATTTGGTGCACTTAAGCAAGCTTCTGCTCAACAGAACCTGGTTCTTATGGGAGACTCCAACTACCCTGACATTTATTGAAAGACCAGTACAGCAGCTCACATGTCAACCATTAAGTTCCTAAAACATCTAAAAGACTGCTTCCCCATACAAATGTTAGATGTGCCAACTAGGAATTGCACTGCTGGACTTGTTACTCACAAACCAAGAAAACCTGCTGTGTAAGACCTGTTAGTGACAGCCTTGGCTATAGTGAGCTCAACACTGGGAAGTTTGGGATCCTGTTGAGCATGCTGAAACTTGGTATTAACCCAAATATTTTATATTGTAGAAGAGCAAACTTCAGCTAGCTCAGAGCTCAGTTGGGAGAGATTTCATGGGAAGCTTCCATGGAGGATGAATGAACTACCAAGTGCTAGGAGTTTTTTGAAAATGCTCTCCTGGAAGCACAAAACCAGTTCATACCTTTTAAAGGTACAGTAAGTAGGTGGAGCAAGAAACCTCTACAGCTTACCTGTGAGCTTCTGAGTCTGAAAACCAAGAAAGAACATACCATAGTTGGCAAATGTCCACTGTGCACTACAAGGGCACTGACAGGGCATGCAGAAAATAAAAAACTCAGTGCAAATTGAAATTGATCAGAAATGTTAACAACTACAGGGAAGGGTTTTTTAGGTACTTAAACAAAAAGCAGACAGAAAACATTGGCCTATTATTACAGAGGAGAAATGAATTAGTCACCAACAACGCTGAAAAGGTAGAGATTCTCAACATTTTCTTTATCTCTTTATCAGTACTGCTGGGCCCCTTGCCTATAGAAAAACAATCCAAGTCAATGCAAACACAAACCTAACATCAGTGAAAGAAGCATTGGTATGTGAACTAATACAAGCACAAATACAGGCTGGGTGAAGAATGGATTAAGAACAGTCCTGAAGACTGGACTGAGCACAGAATAAATGTCTCAGTCTTAGCCACTGCGTGCTCTCCTAGAAGTTTGTCCCAAAATGCACTCCAAGCTGCATATCTGAGATGCTCTTTGCTGGAATTTCACAGACCCGTGCATTTTTCCTAGGAAATTTTTAAAAAATTTGCATCAGAAACAGCTATTTCTGCAATAAGGCAATATTTAATCATTAATAGAGAAAAAAAGTGGTGTTTTTGAAGAATTTTACTGTCAGAGACACAAAGTAGTATTTTCAGTTCTATGGAACAAAAAACAAATCGGTGCTTTAGAATTTTTACTACCTCCATGTGGTAAAACAATGCAGAATTCAATCATATTTACTTACTTTTACTGAAGGGTTACTAGGTATTGTTAACAGAGCACTTTTTCTTCTATTAACATTAACATTAATAATAACTCTTCGTTCATTTACTTGTTTGTCTGTAAGCTGAGTCACTGTTGGTGAGATGTAATGAGTCTGTGGAATATTTGTCCCACTTATTTATATCTCTGATTGTTTCTAGCAGTTTAGAAAAAATGTACAAATGTAAAGGCTGCAATCTTCTGAGTTACAATTTTATGAATTATTAGGTTTATATTTTAGGTTTATATATAGGTTTATATATATTATAGGTTTATATATTTATTATTATTAGGTTTATAGGTACTATATAGGTACTTTTTGGCTGGAAAAGTAACATGGTGAGCTGTAGGCTATTCAGGAGACTCTTGGAGTGTCCTGAGGACAACTTCTTAAGCCAGGAAATAGATGACCCTACCTGAGGGGATTTGATAATGGATCTGATAATCACCAATGCAGGTGGACTCATAAGGGATGTCAACATTGGAGGCAGCCTGGGCTGCAGTGACCACACACTGATGAAGTTCACAGGCCTAAAGGATATGAGTCAAATGAGGAGTGTAGTCAGGACCCTGAATTTTAGGAAAGCTGAATTCCAGCTCTTCAAGGTGTTAGTCAGTAGGATTGCCTGGGAAACAGTCCTCATGAACAAGGTAGCAGAACAGAGCTGGCAGATCTTTAAGGATGCTTTCCATAGACCATAAGAGCGCTTAATCCCTGGATGCAAGAAATCAAGTAAGGAAGAGAAGAGACCAGCAAGGCTGAGTCAAGATATGCTGGCCAAACCAAAAGGCAAGAAGGAACTGCACAAGTAGTGCAGGCAGGGACTGGTATCTTGGGAAGAGTATAGGGACACTGCCCAGTCATGCAGGTATGGGGTCAGGAAGGCCAAGGTGTGGCTGGAGCTGAACCTGACAAGGAATGTGAAGAATAACAAAAAAGGGCTTCTACAGGTATATCAATCAGAGAAGGAAGTTTAAGTCATGGCAGTCAGATGAAGTTTCTGGTGAATAAAAAGACATTACATTACACCCAGTTTATAAAAGGGAAGAAAGGAGGACCCAGGGAACTACCGACCTGTCAGCCTCACTTCTGTGCCTAGGAAGATCACGGAACAGATCCTCCTGGAAGCTCTGACAGGACACGTGATATGATTTGAGACAGCCAGCATGGATTTACTAAGGGCAAGTCCTGCCTAACCAACATGGTGGCTTTCTACAATGGAGTGAATACATCAGTGAACAAGGGAAAAGCAGTGGATGTCATCTATCTGAACTTCTGCAAGGCCTTTGAAACAGTGCCCCATAACATCCTTCTCTATAAATTGGAGAGATATGGATTTGAGGAGTGGACTGTTCAGTGGTTAAGGAATTGGCTGGATGGTGGCAGAGAGAAGGTAGTGGTCAATGACTTGATATCCAGATGGAGCGGGGTGAGAAATGGTATCCCTCAGTGGTCCATACTGGGACCGGTACTGTTTAATATATATGTCAGTGATACAGATAGTGGAATTGGAGGCACTCTCAGCAAGTTTGTAGATGACACCAAGCTGACTGGTGCAGTAGACACACAAGAGGAATGGGATATTATCCAGAAGGAACTGGACAAGCTGGAAAAGTGGGCCCATATGAACCTCATGAGGCTCAACAAGGCCAAGTGCAAGGTTCTGCACTTGGGTAGGGTCAATCCTCACTATCAATACAGGCTGGGGGATGATGTGATAGTGAGCAGCCCTGAAGAAAGGGACTTAAGAGTACTAGTGGACAAAAAGTTGGACATAAGCAAACAATGTGCACTTGCATCCCAGAGGGCATATTGTATCCTGGGCTGCATCAAAAGAAGCATGGCCAGCAGGTCAAGGGAGGTGATTCTGCTCCTCTCTTCTGCTCTTGTGAGACCCCACCTGGACTACTACATCAGCTCTGGAGCCCTCAATACAAGAAGGACATGGACCTGTTGGAATGAGTCCAGAGAAGGGCCACAAAAATCAGCAGACTGGAGCACCTCTCCTACAAAAACAGTCTGAGAGGGCTGGGGTTGTTCAGCCTGGGGAGGAGAAGGCTCCAGGGAAACCTTATAGTGGCCTTCCAGTACAAGAAGGAGGCCTACAGGAAAGCTGGGGAGGGGCTGTTTACAAGGGCATACAGGGATAGAATGAGGGGCAATGACCTTAAACTAGAGGAGGGTAGATTCAGATGGAATATCAGGAAGAAATTCTTTACTGTGAGGGTGAAGCACTGGAACAGGTTACACAGAGAGGTGCTAGAGGCCCCCAGCCCTGGAGAAATTCAAGGTCAGGCTTGATGAGGCTCTGAGCAACCTGATCTAGTTAAAAATGTCCCTGTGCGCTGCAGGGGGTGGGGCTGGACTAGATGACCTTTAAAGGTCCCTTTCAAACCCACACATTCTATAATTTAATAAAAACACCTAAAATTTTTCAAAGGTTTATGGAAGAGTTGTGCACCAAAGAGGAGATTTATCTCGCTTAACTTTTAATATCTGAGATGTATACATCCAGAACATAGCTAGAACATATCAGAGAGGATGGTTTTACAGAAAAAGCAAGATAATTATTGCTTTTTAGGGTGTGATTATTCTAAACTGGTTTAGGTATTTATAATTAGATGAATTAGTTGTTTTGATTAATCTACATTTACAGTAAAGGGAACCATAGGTACTAAGCTCTTCAAGCCAGCTGTTTAAATTTTACTTCAGATGAATTTCAGCCTCAGTTTCCAGTTTCTCTAATTTCTAACAGAATGGAACTTACTTTGAACTGAATGGCTTTGAAAAATAGCATTCTGCTGGTGTCCTATACTCATTGTTTTACATCAGATATATACCTGTTTTACTACTTTCAAGGTTTCATTTGCAGCACCTACACCATAGTCTTCCTAGCTCATAATGAACATTTTTTACTCCTGACCTTTGAGCAGCACTCATGCCTATGTGGTAGAAACACACTCAGGATACTCATAGTTCACTGATTACAGAAGCATTCTGCTGTCCTTGTGTTCAGAATTTTTTGGGCTAGGACATGAAAAGATAAAGATGAACAGAGGGAGTATAGTTCCATCATCCTTATTTAATTTTGTGCATTCGTCAAGAAGATATCTCCCAAATTCACTCATAGCTATTGTTACAGCTCCTGTGGGATACATAATTATGTTTCCCTCCTAAGCTCACACTGAACATCACATAAAACTCACTCTGAGTATCCAGGTATCTGTCTGTGCAATAAGAGTAATTTTTCTTGGCAGCAAAGCCTGCAAGTCTGCATCTTCAGAGACTAGAACAAAAAACTTAGTAATCAGTGTCCAAGCTGCATTCATGTTGCTGACTCAACAGCTGGCATTACCTAGTAGTCAGTCCTGCAGGAGATAAAATACAAATGGAAGGTCAAATAATGGAGGATATCAAAATAAAATACAAATTAAAGACTATGTTTCCTGTGAAATAATTTCACAAGACAGAAAATGGCTGCATGGTTTGAATCCATTATAATAACTTTAAAGCCACATGCTGTGCTGAATCTGTACCTCTCATACCTTATTCTTATTTTGGAAGAGTCAACATCGTAATGTTGTAATATCAAGGCTCACAAAGGGCTGAGTTAGTGGAATGCTTCTGGAGTACTATATTTTATGATACCTGCATATTGTTCCTATGTGATCAATATGACCATAAAATACCAGAGAGTAAGATTGCTGCAGCCCCCCCTTAACACTCCTTGACATTCATAAAGTTATGAACAAATAAACTCAGGTCACTGGAAATCCTTCGTTACAGAAAAAAAAAAAATAGTGAAAAAGGGGTTAAAAAAAAGAGGGAAAGAGGTACACAATGTGAAAGAATCTGATTCCTTCAAGAAGTTCAGAGAAAGAAGAAAGAGAAGATGAGAAAAACTGTCAAATAGTCATGGAGAACCACAAAGTAATCACAGCAGGGTGCCTTGATATTGCTTTGCAATGTTTTCACTGTGATGTTGCATCAATACATGAGTACACTGGGTCATGTTAAGGTGACACGTTGCAATTATCTTCTAGTGCTCTGTAACTTTACTTATTGACTTCATCAGCCCTTCAGCTCTTCACTGTTGAATACCACTCAGTTAGGTGTTCAAAGAACTGGATGCTTCCTAATATGCTTTACAATTTGACACTGCTGTGTGCTCAGTTATTTTTCAGATCATTCTTAAAGAACTAGTCCTGAAATTAATTACTTTGAAGCTTGGGGAAAAAAAAAAAAAAAAAAAAAAAATCAGTTCATGTTGTATTATATAAATCCATGGACACATGAATGAATAGGCAGGAACTGGCAGAGCAGGGAAAAGATACTTGAATGGATTTTTAAAACTGTTTTTCATAAAAGTGCAGCTCTAGATTAATTAGATACACTAATAAGAAAAAACCTGAATTGGTGGCATTAAGTATAATAACACTCTTCTAAATAGAAATCTGTTATACTTGTTTTAAATAGAATTCATTGTCCTAAGAGAAAAGATACTCATGCAAAGCCCATGAACTGAAGCCCTGGTGATCATTTTATCATATTGATCCATAGTAATAATAAATAATATCTCATGAAGACTTAGAAATCAAAAAGCATTTTAGCAACAAAATAAAGGAAAACAAATGCAAGTGGTGATGAACAATGGAACCGTATGCTCAACACAGTAAGAATAACTTAGAGTTTTTCCTGCCAATGATTTACCAATTACCTCATTTGCAATTATGGTCCTGGTGGGAAAGAGAAATTGACTAATATCCAAACTAACGGATGTCTCTCAAGAGGTGGGCTTTTCTATACTTTTCTACTTTTCTATACTTTTCTACTTTTCTATACTATAGCAGATCTATAGTTTAGGGTACAAAATCCCCCTGCAAGGCATGGAGAAATCTGACACCTAATCCTGTTTTGTTGCATGGACCTAACCAATGGCACAACAGGTAAATGTTTTCTTTTTTTGTCACTAATGAATAAACCTCTTCAAAATTATATGCCACTCTATTCAAATAGAAATGGGGGAAGATTTAGTTTATCTTTTTCTGCAGATTACTTGGTTAAGACAAGCCTTTGCTTGTATTTTTCCCTTCACAGTGGAAGACACAATGTTGCCAATGCTGACATAAAATAGGTCTTGTTGGTGAAAATTATATCAAGAACAAGATTTCTGTTTTTATTATAGCACAGTTTTCTACATTGGTATTCAGGCTCCTGAAGCACACAGCCTGACTTTCCAAAGTGCTAAGTAGCAAGCTTAAAGTAATTATTTTAAACATTTATTGATTATTATGGACAACACGACCCAGATAACACATATGCATATAAGTGTTAATAGAAAGTAATAACAGTTAGGTTAATATTTTTTACTGTAATAGAATTATAGGTTCCTCTGCTGAGGAAATAATGACCAGATGAATTCCAGGTGGCAAAAATTTGCAGGTATCAAGACAGGTAAAGGATATATATACAAGGTACAGAAGCAATATAATGTGAGTTAGATGAGCTGTCACACTGCTCAAATATTGAATTTTGCATATGAACTGAACAAAGGAAGAGAGAAATAAAGTTTCTGGGAACCATTCACATATGTTCTATCACAGAAATTTTATATCTAATTTATTTTTAAAACCATCAAAAGTGACAAATTATAATGAATGCCATTCACCCACAGAAAATCCTTACAGGAAAAACTGCAATGCAAATTAAAATGAAAAATCCAATCAGCTATACTTGTCCTTGTAAGCTCCTTGTACAGGAGTTTAAATCCTTTTACCAGTAGTGAAAGGGTTATACTCATGTAACTGGAAGAATTCAAACCTTATAGTATGTTGATTTATTTTTTTTTTTATGGTCTTCAACATTTCTGTAAATTTTAATGGAGATACATAATTATAAAAGCAATTTTCTCTTCAGTAGTAAATACGTCAGTGAAGCAATCCTCTTGCATATGTTGTATTATTATTAGCACAGAAAGGCAGCAAATCCAGGCCTGTAATCTGCCAAAGTTGGCTTTAAATATGCCCAAAATTGCCAAGATATATCGAATCAACTAACTTGCTGTGGCTGTTTTGGGCTTTTTTTTCCCCTTTATTGTCCACTTCTTTTTTACTTATCTGAGAAATGAGATTTTGCTTTACTTTATATACCACAAACTGGGAGAAATCATTATTGAATTTCCTTTACACTGATTCTGAATTCATTCAACTATGATACGTGATCAAATGTTCTTTCATATTTTATGTTGCAACAACAATGACTTTGTTTCATGTGGCAATTAATAGAGAATATTCTGAATGCAGAAAGGGAAAAATTGTAAATTGCTTTGTCAACCTTCATAAATCACCTGCTGTCCAAAGTGTGTAGCTCATGTGCATTGTTTTTATTTTCTTTTAACACTTCAGGTTTTCTGAGGAAAAAAAAAGGGGGGAAAAAACCAAACCAAACCAAAACACAAACAAACAAAGAAACAAATTTTAAAAAAGAAGAAGAAGAAAGTTAGACATAGTATCCATTGATTCAATAGATGAAAATTACTTAAATTACTTAAGGAATTACTGGACAATCAGACATCAGATATCACAAAGGCGAGTGAAAATGGTATATTAATTTGTCTGAACTGACTATCTGTTTTGCGCTCAGCATTGATACAACACTTCAGGGATTCGAGAAATTTCCTGTGAGCCTTGTCACCATTCATCCTCCATGTTTGTCATGTATACATAATTACATTTGTATGTGGCTGCTTTACTTCTGCTCCAAACCCAACGTTGACAGGACAAAACCTTCAGAATATGAGAATGTGCAAAGGGCCGTTCATTTATTTTGGAAGAATCCCTGTAATACAGCCTTTGAAATATCTAACATAAGTCACTGTGCCAATTATCAGCCCTTGCTGGATCTTTTTTTTGTGAAACGAGAACATTCAATGTAAAGTTGTCCTTCCTTAAGCGGGCTTTTGGTAATGACAGGGGTGCAGTTAAGAATGAAAGGCAACCATGAAAAGCATTGGCACTGAGTGTGAATATTCAATTGACTTTTTGCTCATTCAACATTCTTCTTCACCATATAATAATATTATTTCTTAATATTTACTCTATGCAGGGCACTTTGTCACAGGAAAGACAGACAGTGAAGAACAAAGACTTAGGGGGATGTTTTGCTCCAGAAACTCTGTTGGCATTAATTTTTACCTCAGATCAGTGTAAATACTGAATTAACAACACTATATAAACAGTTGCATGATAATGTTAAATGACTCCCAGTAAAAGAACCCGTGAGATGCCAGAGAGACACCTCAGCCTGATTTCTATAGGAAAACAAATCTTATTATTCTGATTATGAATCTGTTTGTGTACATGCCAGGTATTAGGCAATCAGAATGTCTGGTCCATCCCCTCTTATCTTTCCCTTGCCAGTATTAGGGAGAACAGCTCAGGTGCTTGAGCCAAAAGGTGAAATCAGATGCAAGTATCAAGGAAAAGATAGATTTGTTGTTCTGCTGCAAACTCCAGTGATGTTGTGCAGGGCTGCTCAATAGGAACACCCTACAATCCCAATGTCATAATTTGCTTTTTTCACCTCCCAGGTTCACCCTGCTTACCACTCTCATTCCCTTCCAATATATGGCCAACCTCTATTTATCCTTTTCCCATATGTCACAGTTTTGTTGAATTTATATCTTTATTTCCTATTTATCATACATTTGCCCAAGTAATATTTAATCTGAATAAAAACAAGTGCCCAGATTTTCTGAATGGGTCCAATGCCTGTGCAAGCACCAAATCTTCCCAGGACCAGAACTAATAAGAGCCTGGTCCTTAGGCATCCCACTGATATTACAAGTTACCTCTTAAAGACCTGAGTGCAGCTAGGTCCTAAACATATGGCAAATTATGTGTTAACGTTTTTTCATTTCTCTTTTTCTTCAGGTATTATGTTTTGTAGTTCATTGGCTGTTTATCTGAAGATATTTTTAATTCCTGAAGCCTCATTTTATCCCTCAGTTTCTTAATGGATTTTTAATAAGTCTTTATACCTTTCCACTTTAAATTCACCGTCATAATGGAAAACTTCACCTTTGAATTCTGTTTTTTTGTCTAGTACTAGACTTTCAGAAGTGAAGGGAGAATTAGATCTATTAGCATTCATACTTTTTTCCCTCTGGTTTTGTACTGATAAAGGCATTAATAAATTATTGTTCCTGCACTCATCTTTGTCAGGAAAAAAATGTTTATTCATCTGGGTTAGTTCAATTAAGGTAGTATCTTAAGTCAAGCACTTAATGTAAAACAAAAATGTAAGTTTTTCTCTTCTGAAAAAAGACAAGAAGTTATTTCTCATATGAATTATTGAGTATTGTGTTCAGTTCTGGGCCCCTCACCACAAAAAAGACATTGAGTTTCTAGAGTGAGTTCAGAGAAGGGCAACCAAGCTGGTGAAGGGACTTGAGAACAAGTCCTGTGAGGAGGCTGAGGAGAGACCTAATCACTCTCTACAACTACCTGAAAGGATCTTGTAGTGGGGTGGGTGTTTGCCTCTTTTCCCAAGTAAATAATGATAAGACTAGAGGGAATGGCCTGAAGGTATGCTGGGGCAGGGGGGGGGGGGCGGGGGCTTGGACAAGATATTAGGGAAGAGCAGTCAGGTACTGCAACGGGCTGCTCAGGGAGGTGATGGAGTCACCATCCCTGGAAATATTTAAAAACTGTGGAGATGCGGCACTTCAGGGCGTGTCTGACAATGTTTTGAAGTACTGGCGTCACCTCTAGAATTTAAAAGCTTTTTACCCAGAGTAATAGGAACATTTTCTAATGAATAGTTACTGTATATGACATGGTTTTAATTTTCTTTAATTTTGTTCTTTTGTTTGATTTCCTATTGATATGAATTTTAAAAGTCTCACGGTGGTTTGTGTCAGTTGCATCCTTACAGATCAATATATTGTAGAAATGTGGAAGATGACTTAAAGGTTTAAAACCAAGGTTTTTGGAGATTTAAGTTTTAGGAAGGAAAACTCCAAGTGATTAAGACCTCAAGGCCTTTTAGGTAATAGGACACTTATATAAGACAAGCTGTGTTTTAGAAGTTTTTTTTTTCTTTCTTTCTCTCATTACTCTTATGGATTCTCCCCTTAGCAATTGAGACCTGTGGAGGAATTTTTCTTCTTTTCCTGAGAGGTATTTGTAAAATGAAAAAGCTGTTTATTTCATAGTCTTTACAAGTTTGCTTTGAGAACAGGAAGATTTTTTAATCAATATGATGTCTGATATTCTGCTTTCCAACCACCAGTGGAAATACAGTATGAAATTCATTTAACCATTTTACCTCTTTCAACTGCTGTAGAAGTGGTACTCATCACAAAGGACAACTTATCTAGCTATCCAGCTTGCCTGAGAGGTGGTAGAAGCCCCATCCATGGAAATATTTAAGGTCAGGTTGGAAGGGGCTCTGAGCAACCTCATCTAGTTGAAGATGTCCCTGGTCTTTACCGGGGTGTTGGACTAGATAACCTTCAAGGTTCCTTCCAACACAAACTATTCTATGATTCTTTGATTTTTCTGTTGTCTGTTCTGCATCAGCACTGAGCTGCCACTAATGATGCACGTTATAGAATCATATCACGCTTGCCATCCTATTTATTTATATCTTGCTCCACCTCTTTTCCACAAATATTCTAAGTTTATGTGAAGGTCTTGCTATTACAGATTTGAGAGCTATTGGTTCATGAATTCCAATCCATTGTTTGTATTCTTATTGAGGAATTCACCAACTATATTAAAACATAATTTTTTACTTGTTCAGACCACCTCTTAGATCTTGGTCCAGTTGTAGTCTCACCTTGCAAGTATTTTAGGTTTTACCCATATTATAGTAGATGATTTTCCCTGCTGTACTCCAGCCATTTATTTTTCAAAGGGAAGTCAAAATACGAATATTGAAGAATAAATGGAAAAAGCTTCCTTGAAGGATTCTCAGCTGATATGAAGAATAGCTAAATACCTTTTTTTAATGACAATTAATAAAATTCTTAAATACATAAATATAAAGCTGTGGGAAGAAGGAAGAGGGGATATTCAGAGGTATAGCATTTGTTTTTCCAAGTAACTTATGTGTGACACACTTATGTGTGACAGAGCCTTGCTTTCCTGGAGGTGGCTGGATACCTGCATGCCACTGGGAACTAGTGAATGAATTCCTTGTTTTGATTTGCTAGTGTGCACAGTTTTGCTTACCTATTAAGTGGTCTTTATCTTAATCCAGGAGTTTTCTCACTTTTATCTTTCTGATTTTCTCCCTCCTCACTATGGGTGCAGAGATGTTGAGTAAGCCACTGTCCAGTGCTTAGCACCCTACTAGGGTTAACCCCCAACAGGTGATTACCTCTGATACATTTAGTGTATTTCTTCCAAGTTTATGTTTATTTCCTTCCAAAAATAATTTTAAATTTTCTTAGTTTCCTTCCTGTACTCTTTCTTTAAGTTTCTTGTCTAAAACTTTCTTCTCCTTCCATGTTATTGATTTCCTAATGTTGTTTTGGTATGCTATATGTTAGGTTTTTTTCCTTAGGCGTTGACAGAGGATAATGCATCATGACTTTCATAAGATGTAATAACTGTATCCAAGGAGTACAGCTACCTGTATAGTTATACCACACAGATTTAATCTAGTCATTAATACCGGACTTGTTATTTGTGTCTTAACCTAGCATAATTTCTTTTTTTTTTTTTTTTTAATTAAGAAATATTCATGTCATTTCTGATGCTTAAATTTTCTCTGGGTTATTTTTTGAATATTCTCATCTCTTCAAAGATTTTAGGAAAACATTGCTCTTTCATTTGAAGGTACTGATATCTACAAGTTCTGGGGTTGTTTTCAAAGAAAGCTTTGAGGTTCACACTCTGTCAATACAGCCATTGCCTGTGGCAGAATTTTTTTTGTGTAGGTTGATTGATTGTCCAAGCTTCAATTCCCTTACTTTTCTTCTTCCTGAGTACATTACTGAATCTCTAGTTCCCTCTTTTTTTGCTTGCATTGATATCCTTATGTTTCTGTAAATGCAGCTATAAAGCATAAGAGTTTGCTTGTGTCTATCTTTCAAACAAAATAAGTTAGAAATGAAAAACACTTTAATTTTCATTTATCAGTCTGTCAAGAACTTCATTATTATGATTGCTATCTATTTGAATATAGAGAACAAAATAAAAGCCATCCTACCTTTCAGTCCATCTGACTAATTGTATTAATGGTTAGGTGATTTTCTAAGTGATCTCTGCAGGAGTTTAATTATACATTGAGCTATGAACTCTGAAAAGATAATAAAAAAAAGGTCATAACACCAAACATTTAAACAAAAATGAAGAAAACATAAAATTGGGAAAAGAAAGGTAATAGACAATTTCTCCAAGCTTAGGATAAATGACAACTGCCAAGATGCATAAGACTGTTCTAGGATTTCAATTTGTTTCCTCTCAAAACTATGATGAACTTCTATTTAAAAATTTGAAAAACATGATATCCTGTATTTGGGCCAGGTGAACCTGGTCTGTGGGTTCAAGTGGTAATGTTGATGTTTCTATCACCAGCATAGATCCATACGAATATAAGGAGTATGGAGATCTTAGTAGAGGAAACAGCAAGCTCAGATTTGATCATATTATGTTTAAACTGGAGAGAACAGTATCATACTTTCTGGTGAAAACAATTTAATGATAGCCAGGGCTATGTAGTGATTAGGCAGGAACACTGCAGGCAGAGAAAAAGGTATGGGTAGTCAGTACAATAAGCTGTTTTATGAGGCAGAGATCACCTTCTGGCTACGCTAATGTATTGTGCCTAACACACTTGCCTAAGGCAAGGCAAGGCATAACACTATCACAGAATCAATTAAAAATCTATTTAAAACAAAACTGATTTAAATAAAAAGCCCTACACTTATTACAAAATAATTTCAATTGAAAGCCTTACACTTGTTTCAAAGTATTGTAGATACTAAAAAAGGTTTCTTGTAGCCTGTGGTAAAGTGATTGAAGTACATCCTTACAGTCACAGCCTAGTGATTTTGTGGAATAATTAAAACACATTAATTTCTTTTCTTCATTTATAGCTATGTTCTAAAAGTGCATTAATATCAATCGTGGTATTTTCAACTTTTGTTACAACATTGAGCATAATGTACTTAGCAGAGCCTATGCACAAAACTTGTAATCCTGTTGGCACATCTGCAGCACCTGGGTTGTCCATTGAAACTCGGGCTTGTTACACAACACAGGACCTCAGTTTTTAAATACTTACTAAAATTCATACCATCGCACTTTGTTGTTTTCCAAGAAAACACAACCCATCAGAACCACCTGGAAGCTCTGTAGTTTAGATTTTTCTGTAGAGACTTCAGATTTTGATATGAAGAACTTTGCCTTATTTTCAATCTTTGGAAATTTCTCATTAGAGAATCACCGTAAGGCAGACAATACAGATAAATTGGGGGGATTCAAGCCTGCCTGTAGAATGTATTCCTCTAAACCAATACTTTTTATCCAGGGAGGAGAAATGTTCATACTGTGAAAAATAGTCCTTTTTATTATTTGAAGAAGAAATTAAAGAACTTATGAGTAGTACAGAATAGCACAGACGGGTGTTAATATATTATATTCACAGATTTATGAATAACTATTCATTTTATGTTTTCTTCCTATTTGTTTTGTTTCAGTTTGTTGGTTGGTTTGTTGTTTTTTTTTTTTTTTCTTTTTCCTTCTTTCTTATATTATTTGCTGTTCAATGTTGCCTTTCAACTACTGCTGCCTACAGGAGACCAGCTTATCCATGCCAATAGCTTTGCTGGAACAAATTGAATAACCACTTTTAAGGGAATAAAATTGTTTGACCCAACCCTTTATTTTCTCTTCAGAGGACTAAACTGGAGTTTAAAAAAATCAGCAAAAGAAAAACAATAAAACCTGCTCTGATCAATATTTGGAATCTCTCTAGCGGAAAATATATGTCTCTCTCCTGTAATAATAAATTATGTGTGTAATTGTCAAACAGTAATTTATTTGTGTTTAAAGGACTGAAAAATGAAACATGCATACAAAATACATGATATGCTCGAATTGCAGAGGCAGCCCATGGTAGAGACATGGGCTCTAGGTCTCCTGAATCCAAACCTTGTGTCTAAAATTTTTACTTACTTGCACAAGTGAACTAATTGACAGTAGCACCTAGTTTTTTACTTTCATACTTCTCTTCCTGTCTTCACACTTAAGCAGTCATTAAGAGTTCCTTTTCTGTGTATAATCTATATAAACATACATATAATATAGGCAAACAAATATCTGATCAAAATGGAGTAGATGGAGCTCTCTTCTTTTTCTGCCAATGTATTTCTGGTGTCTACTAAGAAAATGCAGACAAGTACACACATATTTCCATACACTGTATTAAAGTTCTGATTATGGAATTCATGTTTCTGTGTTTATTTTATTTTATTTCATTTTATTTTAGAAAGGTATCTAAAATATTTCAGATTTATTACATTTGGATGGATCTTTTTGCCCTCCGGTTACTTCAGATCTCAACTTCTTTCAGGCAAGGTACAAATGAACAGCAATCATTACCTAGTACTATAACTACTAATAATGTCCATAGTGGGTTTGTACTATATTTATAAAATGAGGCTTGGGAATATGTGGGGTATTCAGGTCATTACAGCCATAATATCATAAAGTGATCATGAAACCAAGTTACATATAACTGATTTGTTTCACTGTAATAAAGCTGAAGTATCACAACCCAGAAAAATATATATGACACTCTTGACAATGGAAAGTGAGTTTCTTTGCCATCATTAATCAAATCTTAGTCACAAACTTTTACAAAGTAGTATCCTTGTATACAGTCCAAAGGGTTTATTTATTTATATTTTTTTTAAATTGGCAATATTTTCTCAATTAATTAATGTTATATAACCTTTAAGCTGATGTGGAATTAATGGCTGTAGCCCGTTGAATTACAGCTCTGTTATTTGATACAGATTATTAAAGATTGGTAGCCAAAGTATTTTCTCTTTGTAGACCACAGTTCAGTGGTTAAATCATGGCAACAAAAATGTGTTTTCAGTAAAGGTAACATACCATTTCACAGGTATTTCCCATTCAGAGCATGTTCTTGAACAAAAGGTGAATTAATTATGCATGTGATCTTCATGTGAAACTACTCCCATTCTCTGTCATAGAGATGGTTTCGTGGTTTGTTATGCCAGTTTCATTTAGTATGTTTTCCCTACTTGTCTATTTGTTTTTCACTCACTATGACAAACTAAATTTGCAAGCAGATTTCTGATTCATGAACCTCTATAAAGTTCAGGACTAAGACAGTACAAATTCCTCACAATAACATTTAATTCATGCTATATGTATAGATATATATATATACACACATACATATATAAAACATTGGAAGCTCCTGAGCTGTTAGATAGTGACTCAGAGCCTGGATTACTTTTAAAGTGCAATAATGTACAGGCAGCTGACTCATCGCAGTTGGTCAATAATAATACTTTATTCAATTAGAACTCTGATGCTTTCTAATTAAGTATCTATTAACCAGCTGATCCAAACATTACGTTCACTGGAGTACAACAGATCTTGGCTCAGGTTTAAATTTCCTAATGGAGAGGAATATAAAATGCTAATCTATTTCTCTTAATCACAGTTTCGCCATCAGTACTTTTTCCGATGGAGAAGAGTTGTTTTCTTCCATTGCAAATCCCTTCTCTCACAACTTATATTTTACAGAGAACACTGCTCACAGGTGTCACAGGTCTATCTGCCAAGATTTAAGTACTTCATAATAATCACATGTGCTTCTTTTATGGATTGATGTTTTTATTCCCACCCTTTGTGTGACTCTTCTGATTCCAGGCTTCCTCCTTGCATTAAGAACTCCCTATCTCCGCTATACCTGGTCACTCCTTCTGGCTCTCTCTGATCACTTCCCTGCCTTCCACATGTTTTCACATACCTTCCAGGATGATTTGTTCCATGATCTTACCAGGCACTGAGGTGAGGCTGACTGGTCAGTTGTCCCCAGGGTTCTCCTTTTTAAAATTTATAAAAATGGGTGGTCTTTTCTCCATTCACTGAGAACTTAACAAGGTTAGTTAAATGCAGGTCTGTGTTGTTTCCTGCCATGTAAAAGGTAATAGTTTCAATAAAATGCAGATTTTATGTAGTGGGAAAATGAGTACTGATAGCAAAGATACAGCTTCAAATACTCACCTAGTGCAGCAATAAGCTCAGCTGAGTTTTACATGATTTACAGTTGACTCTGTCTAAGTAGACCAGAAAACTAATGACAGTGACCATCTAATGGAAAGAGAACATAAAAAGCAGAGAGGGTACTCTGTTACTCTGCCATTCTTATAATCCAAACAGGATAACAAGTTACTCCAGTCTTCAGCGTGTCAGAACAGTCTGGGAAGTTCAAACCTGTCATCGTCACAGGGTAAGTATGATGCTTGTCATACTCATAACTGAATATTAGGAAAAAAATGATAGTATTAGACTAGTCTACTAATAAAAGATCCTGGATGAGAATTACAATTTATATTTATACTTTTTTTCTCATTGATCATCTGATTAACAGTTGACTAGCATAAACTTTAAAAATACCTCTATGATGTCAATACTGGAAAAAACAGAAATTGTCATTAAAAAAACCCAAACCCAGTAACTCCCAAACAAAAAAAAAATAATCATTAGTATCACTGTATCAGTGATATCCTCAGAGCAGTAGGCAGCAAAGATGGTGACTATTTCTTGTGTTGAAAGGGTAAAAATTCTGTTAAGAAAAAGTTTCTTTTAATTCAACTAAAATGCTATCCCACTAGTTACAAGCACTTCTGACATGCTATGGAGAAGAAAATACATGACATTAAAAAGCAGAGGATTCAGGAAATAGAGTCAGAAACAAGACCAAGAAGAATATAATTTCTTACCTCAGATTTTCATCTCCTCCCTTCAGTGAACCTACTCTTAATGAAATAAATAGAATATGGACCTGAAGAAAGTTTGTAAGCAAGATACGTATTTCTGCAGGAAACATATTTGGATAGGCAGTTACACCACCTGATTTCTGGTACTTTCTCTAGGTGTGACAAACTCAAAAGCTCTTTTTTTCATTATTCTGTTCTTATCAGTGGAGTAAGAGGCTCTCCCAGAAGTAAAAAAATATCCTCAGTCCGGAGGAATGTTTTCAATTATCAGCAAGATAGAGATGCTTGAAGCACAGACATCACTGTTAGAAGACTTCAAATAGGGTATGTGAACACCCTTTTACTTCTATTAAAAGTATTTTAATGATCAAAGCTAGTCAGTAGCATACTGAATGGAATTATCTTGATTATTTACTAAGAAATAAGCTTTTAAAACCAAGATTTTTAGTCCTGATTTATCTAGAAGTGGTGACATAATTTTTTTATATTTATCACTTGTTCACAGTTATATTAAAATCAGGACAGCTAGAATTGGCATACATTTAGCTATTCATATGTCCAAAGCCTGTGTTCAATCTAACTCTGATCTGCTATTGGCCTTGGACGCTTATTCCATTGCTTCCAGCTACCTTAGAAACATGAAAAGACTTAATTGTTCCCGTCATTCAGCCTGAAACTGTTTGACAAACCCATTAGGTTTAACAAGCTCTGAGACTGACTTTTGGACACTGGCTCAGTTGCTGACAACAACTAGGACTCCCAAAAGGTATCTGATTAAACCAGAATCCAAACAGTTTCATAAGGTGAAAAAATCAGGTCCTGATATTTATTTTGCTGCAATGAGGCTTAGAAATTCTTGAAAAACAAATAAATTTAAAATAGTTGAAACGTGTTCTTTCACGCTAATTATGCTATCACTCTGTTAAGCACCTGATTTTAACAGAGGAAACTGGAGTGTATTTCCCTGGTCTTTCATCTCCCACAGTTAAGTGAAATTTTCCCATTATTGCTGAATTTGCATTAATATTTTTCAAGTTATTTTTGGTAGAAATAGTTACATGCTTATTAAGTTAGAGAAAGAGACAGGAGAACTGGAAGTCCCTTACTTGGGCTACATATCTGTGTTCATGTATTTGCTCAGAATAAATACACATTCCACAGGTTAGATTTGCTGTTTCTCTATCAATTTAAGCAGATATAATGTCTTACACCCACAATCTCGTCTTTGGTAGCTTCTAAGCTCAATATATTCAACTGTAAAGATGTTTAATCTTTAAAAATTTTCCTTGTTTTATATACATATATATATATATATAAAACACTATATAAGAAATAGACACAAAAAGATAAACTGAGAAGAAATAGAAATAATAATCTCATCAACGTAAGATGTATAAAGCTCGGTACAGGCTCTTAGTAAATCAAAATAATTAAAAAATTATGCATAATAATTTTTAGTAGTATAGTAGGTGTATTAATAGATCAAATCACTCTAATCCTAGTTTCTACCCACTGAAAATTTTTTTCTTAACACTGACCAAAGAAAGGAGTATGGGGTGACTAGCATGGATGCACAACCCTATATAAGGTAAGTAGTGTCTGAGATGTTTACAATTCACCGAGCTTGATCCTCAAAACTTGAATGGCAAGGAAGACTGCTTTGGTTATCTGTGGTTAAAAGAAGTGTGAGACAAGTTTTGATAAGGAGAAAAAGATTCTGTGTGTGAAGGAAAATGAAGACTAAGCTCTAAAACAGTACACTGTGTTACTATTATGGAGGCAACAGTGATGAAGAGAAATAAAAGTAAGTGATCTGTTTAGAGTGAATTTGAATGGTTTACAGACCAGCTTTAGTCTGATATTAATATGAACATTCAAAGGGATGAAGAAATAAACCCCATATAGAGGAAATAATTTACATTCATATTTGTGTTTAAGCCTAACAGAGAGATGCCTAAACACAGATTTGCTGTAGTGCAAGTCCTTCTATAGCTGTGTAAGGTCCTTTTTTCTCTCTCCTGCTGCATAGATCAAGCTCCTACATCATGTTACATCTCTTGCTAAAATACTACTATATATTCAGTGTTATAAGCAAATGTAAAAATAAGTACTTATCTACAGTCCATCAAACACAAAAATAAGTGCTCCTAAAGTCTTGTATGAGTTAACCTGTGAAAGTATGTTATAAGTAGAATTTTTTCAGGTCTTTAAGCTTGTTTTAACAATTCAACCTTTTATTCCACCCACCTCCACTCCCCCCCTTTTTCTTTTCTTTTCAGTGAGTCGGGCCTGGTATGTATAATATTTAAAGCTTTACTCTTATCATTAGAAGAACAGGCAGTTTTCCAAGTTCATTAAAGAGCCATCAAAACATTTCCAAGGCGCTCACTAGGGCAACATGAGAATTTTGGCAAAGAGCTGTAAATAAAATTAACAAAGCAACCATGGTGTTTGTAAAGTGTTAACATTTATGTAGAACACACAACACATTAAAGTAGTTCAGTCATTGAAATATTTTTTTTGAATCAACAGTAATAACCACATGTAACAGCTACCAATTATCTACATTCTGCAATATCTGCAATTTTAGCAGATTAGAAGTTGCTAAACTTTGATGTTGAAAAACTTATAAAATCAATACCTCCTGCAGGTTTCATTTAAAATATATATTTAAAGATGGAAAGAAGTGATGAACATATAAATACAGCTTACTCTTCTGGGGGTAAGGTATATGACAATGAGCAGGCTCTGCTTTCCTCCATTAAGTCAAAAAACATCAGTGATTTCCATACAGAACCCTAAGGCCATGCGCATAGCAAAATTTTATTTCAAATCATGTTTGTACTGAGATAAAGACAGTCAGACAGTTCATGTCATCACTGGACAAATAAGCCTTTTTAGTAACTGAGGGGTGATAAGCATTGAACGCCCGTTACCATATTATGACATTATCAGTAGAATTGGTAGAAATATTTTTTGCATCTACTGCAAAACGTAATCAGTGTTTGGATACAAAGAATGCTGTAGACAGTGCTGGAAAAAAATTCTATTTTGCTTATGACTGAATCTGGCAACAAAGGAGGTATTTTTATTATACCTTGTATTCTACCACAGGATCATAGTTTGTGTCTGTTTCTACCAAAACAAAACGTATATTTAATTTATGTCACAAAACCAGAGTGGATACATAAGTTTCCAAAAAGAAGGGTATCTACACTCTGTTTAAAGGCTTGGTGAAACAAAACTCTAAACATCTTCTGTTCATTCTGTACATGGCAACTTCAAAGTGATGGCTGAGGAACCTACAAGGTGAGGTGCACTGCTGGAACTATTAACAAAGAAGGTCTGGGAGATGAGAAGGTTGGTGGCATCCTTGGCTGTAGAGACCACAGACTAGTGGAGTTTACTATTTTGGGTGGAAAAAGTAGAGAAAGATTACAACACTGGTCTTCGGGAAATCAAAGTTTGATCTTTAAGTTTGAGAGCAAAGTAGATCTTCAAAGATCTACCCAGTGGAATACCATGGGCCAGGGCCCTGGAAGGTATGGATGCCCATGAGAGCTGGGCAACTTTCAACAACTACCTTCTCCTAACTCTAGACTGGTGCATCCCTATGAGAATGAAATAATGCAGAGGAGGTAGAAGACCTACATGGAAGAGTAAAGGTTTTCTGAAAAAACTAAACAGAAGAAGGAAATTTACAGAATGTGAAAAACAGGATTGGCCACTAGGGAGGCATATAGGAATGTGGTCAGAGAATGCAGGGATGCAACAGGGAATGCTAATGCTTATGTGGAATTAAATCTGGCAATGGTTATCATGGACAACAAGAAGGGTTTCTTCCAGTAGGTCAATAAAAAAAGGAAGACTAGGGGAAATGTAGGCCAGCCCTAGTGGCAGAAGACACAGAGAAGCTGGAGTTACTGAATGCCTTCTTTTCTTCAGTCTTCTCTGCTAAAGCTGACCCTCTTGAAACCTGGACCCTGGAGGACAGAGATAACGACTGGAGAGAGGAAGACTTTCCCTTGGTGGAGGACCAGGTTAGAGGCCACAACCAAACTGGTATTCCATAAATCCATAGGCCCTGATGGGATGCATCTACAAGTTTTGAGAGAGCTGGCAGATGCTATTGCTGGGCCGCTCTCCATCATCTTTGAGATGTCATGGAGAACAGGAGAGGTGCCTGAGGACTGCAGGAGGGCCAATGTCATTCCAGTCTTCAAAAAGGACAAGAAGGGGGACCCAGGGAGTTACAGGCTCATTATTCTCACCTCTGTCTCTCTAAGGTGTTGGAAAAAAATTGTTCTGGACATCATCTCAAAATCTGTGAAAACACAGAAAGTAATTGGGAGAGGTCAGCATGGATTCACCAAGGGGAAATCATGCTTCACCAATCTGATTGCCTTCTATGACGTCATACCTGGACTACTAAATGAGGGGAGAGTAGCAGATGTTATCTACCTTGACCTCAGCAAGACTTTTGACACATTCCTGTGTGATCTGCCCTAGGTGCTCCTGCTGCAGCAGGGAGGTTGGACTTGATGATCTTCAGAGGTCCCTTCCAACCCCTAAGAAAAAAAGATGAAAAGAAGAAGATTCCTCATTAGGAAACACAAGAAGTGTGGACCAGATGAGTAGACAGTGAGGTGAGTTGAGAGCTGACTGTGTGACAGAATTCAGAGGGTTCTGATCAGTGGAGCAGGGTTGACTTTAAGGCCTGTAGCCAGCAATTTCCCCCAGGGGTCACTACTCATCAGCAACCTGGACAAGGGGGCATTGTGTATCCTCAGCAAGTTCGCTGATGACACAAAACTGGGAAGGGTGGCCAAAACTCCAGAGGGCTGTGCTGCCATCCAGCATGACCTGGACAGGCTGGAGAGCTGGGCAGAAAAGAAACTAACGAGGTTCAACAAGGCAAGCATAGAGTCCTGCAACTGGGGAAGAAGAACCCCGTGCAATATAAGTTAGGGGTGGACCTTCTGGGAAGCAGTTCTGAGGAGAAGGACCCTGGAATTCTGGTAGATAGTAAATTATTCACGATCCAGCTATTTACCCTTGTTGCCAAGAAGGCCAACAGAATCCTGGGTTGCATAAGGAAGGGTGTGGCTAGTAGATCAAGAGATGTCATTCTCCTTCTCTACTCTGCCCTGGTGAGGCCACATCTTGAATACTATGTCTTATTCTGGGTTCCCCAGTTCAAGAGAGACAGGGAACTACTACAGGGAGTCCAGTGGAGGGCATCAAAGATGATTGGGGGATCAGAGCATCTCCCTTATGAGGAAAGGCTGAGAATGTTGGGACTCTTTAGCCCAGAGAAGGCTGTGAGGAGACCTCATCAACGTCTATAAGAATCTAAACGGTGGGTACAAGGAAGCTGGAGCCAGACCCTTTTCAGTAGCTCCCAGTGACAGGATGAGGGGCAACAGGCACAAGCTGGAACATAGGAAGTTCCATTTGAATATGAAGAAAAACTTCTTTACTATGAGCATGACAGAGCACTGGAACAGGCTGCTCAGGGAGGTTGTGGAGTCTCCTTCTCTGAAGACGTTCAAAACCCACCCAGTCCTGTGTGATACATTCCAGGCAATCCTGCTCTAGTGGGGGAGTTGGACTAGATTGTCTCTAGAGGTCCCTTCCATCTCTGACAATTCTGTGAAAGTAGAAATAAAGTTAAAAAAAATGAAATGCACTCCATGATTTTCCACTCTATTTTAACTACAGGGCTTTGGCTACACTTACCTCCCCATATTATTCAATTAAAGTGAATGTGCAAAGAGTATATTTTTTGTGGTAAACATATTTAGTAGGAAGGCACCTTTAAATGGCACTTACATGAGAAGTTATTATATTTAAAGCACACAGAGAACTGATAATGAATTTTAGCATATGTAGCACCCCAAGGCAATCAGTCATAGCTAACCAGTAACCTTCAAAATAATGTCCGGAGTTCTGAATTCTTGCATTTTTTAAACAGCCATAGAGATAAACCACAAAGAGTTCAAACATTAAAATTGTCTCTAGAAGCCTACATGGTCTCGTGCACATTAAATAATAAGACATGTACATCTAGTAAATTTGCCAACCAGCACTTTAGATGTGGTCCCTTGTGATGTTTCTAAGCATGTTTACAACTGGGATCAGATAAATTGTAACAGACTAAACGGTTGCAGAAGAAGTCACAGTCTCAACATATGACTTGTTGGAAAAAAGAGATTTTCCCAAATCCCAAGTCTAAAGGAGACAGAAGTGATTTAATTTTCTCTTTTACCTTTTATTTTTTTCTTTTTTCCTTTTTTTTTCCTTTTTTATTTTTTTTTTTTTTAGCCATGATTTAGAGGATTAAATTGTTTGTATCAGCCATTGGTTGATCCGTGAGAACTGAACTGCAAGTTCTGCAGACAATCTTTAGAGATCTGGAACATCCTCTTTTTATGCTATTTTATGCTATTTTATGATATTTTATCTTTTAAAAAGAAATATTGAAATATAAGCACCAACACATGCATGAGTAAAATGGTATTTATCTTAGAATTTTTGCTTCTAGGTAGTGGCTTAGAAGAACTACCACCTAGAACTATCACTCCAAACTATATAGAAGATGAAAAGAAATAACTCCTCTGAGCATATGACTGAGAAATATCTGATTCACTCTGATTGCAAATGATGTCTGAAGTGTGAGCTTAGATTAAGACAGCTGTATCTGGCTAGGTAAATTCAACCACTAAGGACCAAAGATCATGAATAAGTTTGTCTGAAAGAGATGCTGTCCAAGTCAATTAAAAACACACCCTGAAGACATCAGAGGATTAAAACAACACATGGAAATAGATATGGAGATAATCACTCACTATTGTATGATGGAATTTAACAGATAATTTAGACTCTGATTTCCTGACTCTTACACTTTTCTCACAGTGAGTAGTATTCTTATATAAACACTCATGAGAGTGTTTATTATGGAATACAAAATGCTGTTCAATGTGATTAGGTGTATAAAAGCTGGTTCTAAAAATAATTACTGTCAATAGCACAATAATAATCTTGTGAACTAAATGTGTAGTTAGCACTGATCAGTAATGTACAGTTAAAATCAAAACAGTAATTTCAACTAAAGAGATGGTTTCTGTAAACTATCTTCATTATTGAAAACTATAAACCAAGTATTTCATTTTGATCCAGACACACTCACAGTACTTGAATTAATCTTTTCCTGATTTTGATTTTAACTCCTGCATAACATTGTTATCACACTGTATAGACACTACAACCCAAGAACAACTGACACCTCTGACTGCTAATTTCTTTCCCTGCCTGAGATGTTATATGTAGCGCACACAGTGCAGCCTTAATACTCTCAAGAAGCAGTTACAGCAAGTTGTACTTGAACTATAGTTTGCAGAAGAGACTTTGTTCTTACAAAGATATGCATTTTACTGTTTAACTGATACAAAATTAAGTGCATAACTATTTTTTAATCCATGTTTTCTTCTTCCTTCAGCTCTTCAGTGCAGGAACATTTTTCACATTCAATTATTTTCCAATATTTCCCTGTCAAGACAGGAGTTGAGGAAAAAAGTCAAAATAATGGCATTCCCTGCAGAATTAAATTACTTGTAATGTTGCCATCATTATCTTATATTAAACAGCTTTTATGCAGCATATATCAGCAGTTATAAAATGTTAACATTTGTTGAAGTAAATGATAACAAATTTAGGGATTTATCAGATGAAAATGTAAAGAAACCTTACAAAAAAAACTTTGGAAAAGTTTATATGAACTTCTTGCTCTGATGTATATGTTTTCTTCTACAATACATTTATTTTGAATTTTCAAATATCTTTTACAAACAAGGAAATTAAAGAATAAGAAAATGATGGTAACATTCTCGGAAATAACATTTACTAGAGTGTTATAAATGTGATTTGGTAGTCAGCAATCCTACAGATTTTTTAAGGTGTAATATAAACCTTTGCAAGCTAAGAACTCGTTTTATTTAAAAATGTCTTGAGTGCACCAGTGAAACAGTTCTGTTATACATTATGTTTTTAGGTAGGAGTGTATCTTTGGTGCTTTATTGAATATTTTTCCTTTTTTTTTTTTTTTTTTAATAGCCTTATTTAGTGGCTGGATTGCCCATAATTTTTCGAGCATTTTGAAGACACATCATGTAAATCACCTATGTTTACAGTCCTTTATGTAATAAATAATGATATATATTACAAGAATACTTGATATATTAGACAAAGGTAACTTCGTATATATACTTTCTATCAATTTTATACTTTATAGTCAGAAATCATTTCCATCAGATATCCTGAATTAAACTTAATTTTACCTATCCAAATATTATGTGTTTAAGAGCATTGCCTAAATCTTCCCTTACTCTCTGACATTTAAAGCAATCGAGCAAATAGGAATTGGCATTCTAATGTGTAACCAGCTAAATTCAATCCACTATCAGCCTCCATAGTACTTCTGGTTTTCACACAAGATCCTCATCCCTTCTAATTCTTCAACAATTTGAACAGTATTTTGAGTAGTGTTTTGAGACTAAATCTCATTATGTCAGGGTTATTTTAAACAAAACAATCACTTAAACTATTATGCTTGCATTCCTGTTAGCTGCCTCAAAAATACTGCAATTCAAAAATTGTATTAGTCAGTAATTGGCTTGAAATATCCACAGACACCAATTCACATTTCTTTAAAATAAAATCAAACAGAAATGGAAGATTAATTATAATTTATAGCTTGTTGTTATTGTTAATGGGGCCATTGGCTACTAAATACTTCATTAGAAACTGTGTGACTCTTGAGAACACTGGTAGTCACAAAGACACTACAAACCACTTTTTGTTTCCGCTATTAGAATCCTTCAGACACGTAAGCTACTACAGCTGCAGATGTGTGTTACAGCCTTTGTGTCTACACTATTAGATGCTCCCAGGCCAAGAGGTGCAGGAACTGAGGGTATTATTATTCCCAAGAGACAGTTGTCATTTTATCCAGAAGTCACAATTTGGAGACAGCTTCCTGAAGTATAAAGAATAATGCTACAACATGGTAGAAAGAATATGTCCATACTCCAAGTCTTACAATTTAAGTCAAGGATGCTCTACCTTAAAGGACATATCATGTTATATTTGTCTCACCAGATTGACCTCTGACCTAGCTGTTAAGAATTCCTTTGCAATCAATGGAGAGACATTGTTCATGTGAACCACGAGACCTTTCTTTAAAAGAGATAAATCACACTGTATGTACTATATGATAAACCAAATCTACTGCCTAATTTTTACTTTTAAGGTCATATGAGTCTACCAGTAGACTACAGCTCCTCAATAATAGAACTGGTATGTCACACTGAGGTCTAGTGAACAATTCAAGTATAAAATGATGCTGTAACAAAGAGAAATTCTTCCTCACCTCTCACTGACAATTGCTCACTCCCCTTTTACTTTTCTGTTTTGTGCTGCAACAAGCATTTCAGTGGCTATCCACTGAATTATTCAGGGAACATATCTAGCTGAAAACTGGCCTAGAAAAAAACATAATAGTTGTTATTCTTTTGGCTCACTAATCCTGATGTGGTATATCACAAAGTAAACCAAATCTCTGTGTTGGTGTTAATTTGAGGCTAGACACAGTTAGGTTTAAAATACTTAAAATGCTTATTAAATGGTTAAATTACAACAAACAAGAACAGTAGTGGACTTTTGTCATGACATTACGGAAAAAAACTTGTTCAGGAAGATGTGATTACAACTGTATGGAAAAATCAGTAATTCCTGGAAAAAATAATCTGAAAATAATTTGGAATACATTTTTAAAATGATTTTCTAAGTTGCCCTGTCACATTAAAATTACTGTCACCACTCAGTTTAAATTGGAGCTGACAAGCTGACAAGGTACATTGTTGGTTTTATCCTTTAACATTTAAGTTATAGTTTAGTAATAGCCAAATAGCCAAATAGTGCTTTTGCAATGTATGTCCTACAGAAAATTACAGGAACAGTAGCAGGTAACCTAAAGGTACAATCAAAATTAACCAACATTTCATGAATTTTAAATATGAAAGGTTTTGTAAAGCTGCTGCTAGGCTTATGTGTACTTCAAGAAATATTCATTGAAGATACATGCTTTATATTATCATCTGTGGAGGGATAATCCAAACAGCAGAGAAGGCAAAATGTGTCAAATAAATTAACAGTTATGAATCATTTTTTCAGCTCTAATTTTACTTCACTGATTTATACTCAAAACATACGGGCATTTTCAAACTGAACTTACAAGTAATAATTTATCTGATTTAAAAAAAACCCAAACAGCTCAAGTACTATGATGTAGAAAAGACATGTTTTAACAACAGTCATTAAAATACCAGAAGGGTTTCTGTGTTTTAAACTCTGATTTAGTCCGTTGTGTAAATCCACACTCAACTGACACATTATGCAGACTCTCTAAGGCTCTCAGACTATTTTTTCATTAAGAAAAGCATTCTTAGCATAACAGCCATCTGCTTTAACTGAGGAGTTTTAAAATTAGATACTTGTTTCTAAACTAATTTACTTTTCTATGCAGTGAAATGAAATATCAGTTTCTTGCAGATAATATATCACTTCCTAAAAGTGGACCCTAAGATAGGTGAGACAACTTATAATTGTTTTCAGACATTCTCATTCTGAAAGGGAGTGTAGGGTGATTAACTTAAAATTTGAGAATTGACTTTTGGAAATCTGAATTTGGATGAGATGAAACCCATACGTAATTTCCACTGACACAAGTACAATATCAATCTCATCAGATGTCTCCATCAGTAATCTCAAATAAAGAGTATCCATCATTCTCCAAAACAGTTTAACAGACAACATCTCCATTAACATGCATCACTGAATATATAACACCACAGACTTTTTGTTAGTTATCTGCAGGTAGAATGAGGTGATTTTGTAAGACATTACTCTTATTCCTCTTGTTACTCCTTAATATATGTATCTGCTGTGCACATGCATAGCTTTTTAAATTAGTATTATTTGATAATTGTGGCCAAAAAAAAGATTTAAAATTCCACATTAAATAAATAAAATAAAACCCAGAATTGTTATGCCAGAGATTTGCCTGCCTGATAAAAAAGATACCAACAAAATTTTCTATTTTAATGGACAAGGCATACAAAAAAAGGACTTGCAACTACAAGAGTACAATAATTTATATCACACCTTAGAAAGCTTAATTTGTGGCAATAAACTATTTGTTGAAAGGGTACAAGAGCTAGATATTAGGCTGTCATGTGCAGTCTTGTCAGGTAGCCTGTGCTTTGAAACTTCTGTTTCCTAAAGGAGACCGTGCTGCAGAAAAGGCAGAATACTGACAGTGCCTGTGATGTTCTCGAAATGGACTCGGTGCCTCTGGAAAACCATCGCAAGACACAGTTCTTAAAGCAGAATCTCTAAAATATGTTTAGTGTGGCTTTGTTTTTTTCAGCAAAGTGAAATTTCAGCATCAATTCACTGGAAGGGTTGTTGAAGGAATAACGTAAGTGCCATTTACAAGCAAAATATTGGAATTTAACTTAAATTAATTTTTAATAAATTCAAAGACAAACCAAGTTAACCTGCAGTTTGGCTGAATTTGATCAAATTGTGAGATTCCAGTGAAAAAAACAAGGCTGGGAATACATGCTACAGGAATGGAAACTGACTATAACCTTTGCATGTATGCTACAAGCCAAAGCAAATGAATTTTTAACAGCTCTGTTTGAGAATTTATTGTTCAATAATTCCTCCAGAAGATCATCTGTTTTGAAAGGTATTTGCAAACCTCCTAAATAGTATGTGCAGATTCCAGCCAAAAAAGCACCTGCCATCTACTATGTGGTACATAATTTATCTCCTCCTTTAGAAGATTGCTTCATGCAAGTGTGTCAGGAGAGTTTTTACATGAGATCAATAATATTTTTTAATTTCTGAGTGACCGAGAAATGTGCCTGAATTACTCTCAGGGACAGATATAAAATGTAACACTTATGGGAAGAAAGCGATTAATATAACAGATACAAAGTGAAACATAACACCTTGACCTTCCTCTGAGCTTACGTAGATATATGGAATGGAATATCTCTGGCCAGTTTTGCTGTCTGTCTAACTCAGCCTCCTATGGGGGGGGTCATAGACCTCCCTGTAGCTTCAAAGCCAGCAGAGTGAAGGTGCGACCTTGAAGACCCAGCAGTTAGAAAAACATTCCACTGTCTTATCAGCCCTAGCTGAACAGAGTGTTGCTAGTCAAAAGAAAGCTCACTGAAGGAAAAAAAAAATCAGTAAAAGGAAAATTGGCTTCATCCTGGCTCAAACCAGGACAGCAGCTATGAGCATTCTACTCCATACGGAGTAAATAAACAGTGAATGTTAAAGACATTTTAATATCAAATTTAGAGATTGAACTGATAACATTATGAAAAGCACAGAGATGTTCTTATCTGTCATGGTCTTTTTTTCCAAAATCTATAGACCATTTCAGTTCAGAAACATATAATGTATTTTACTGATTTTGAAAAAAAAATCTTTTAAAATTTCTAATTCATAAACATCATAAGAGTTTTACCTAGTATTATCACCGGATGGTCATAGCTGTTTTTATTACTGTCACATTATAATGAAGTTGGAAAGTTAGATTAACTATTTTTCTGATAAATGCTTTTGTATATTGTCATGTTTTAACCCCAGCCAGCAACTAAGCACCACACAGCTACTCGTTCAGTTTCCCCCTGATGGGATGGGGAGCGAAACAGAAAAGTGAGAAAACTCCTGGGCTGACAAAAAGACAGTTTAATAGATAAAGCAAAAGTTGCGCACACAACCAAACAACACAATGAATTAACTCATTACTTTCCACCGCCAGGCAGGTATTCAGCCATATCCAGCAAAGCAGGGATCCATCATGTCTAATGGTCACCTGAGAAGACAAGAGCCGTAACTCTGAATGTCTGCCCCTTCCTCCTTCTTCCCCCAGCCTTATATACTGAATATGGTGTCATATGTTATGGGATATCCTTTTGGTCACTTGGAGTCAGCTGTCCTGGCAATGTTTCTTGTGCACTCATACACTTGCAAAGCATGAGAAATTGAAAAGTCCTTGATTTTTTAGCAACAACTGAAAATACCAGTGTATTATTAACATTTTCCTCATACCAAATCCTACACTAAATTGCAAGCATAGTGCTATTCTAGCTACTAAGAAGAAAATTAGCTATATCTCAGCTGAAACCAAGACATATGGGAAATTTCCCCAGTAATGGAAAGGTGGCAGGGTAGCTTTACAGTAAATAATTTCCAGGATCATTAGTGAATAAGTAGGTCCCAGGAGGAAAAGGTATTTTTTTATTACTACATCCTCAGGAGCTATCAAGTAAGTATCATAAGTGTTAGGACATGAACACATAGTACAAACCAGGATGCAATTTCTCCAGATTATACTTCAAATCATCCTTTCCTAAGTGACTAAGACTGGTAAAACGCAAATATGGATATAGCAGAGTTCCACAAAGTGAGCATATTTCAGTTGCAGCTAAAGTACCAGGCACCATTGAAATCAATGGGAGTTCGGTATTTAAATACCATTGTGCTTTTCTTCTGAAGTTTGTAATTTTTCATCTCTGATGTTTTACTCCGTAGTTTTTCTAACACTTTTATTATAATAGAATAATTTCTGCTCTTAATGTAAATTTATAATTACATAGTGAACTTAGTAAGTCTTGCATTGTTATGGCCAACAGCAGAATTTTTTCTTATCTCTCTGCCATGCTTTCTTCTTCCTTTTGTATTCAAGAATTATAGGTCTTCCTTATGATCTTCACTATATATCAAACACAATCATGGGATACATAACTTTTTTCGGGTTTTGACATACATAACTAATGTCATCATTCCTGAGAATTCAAATGCTGACAAGTTAACAGACTTCTTTGCATTTCCTTGATGTCTGCCACTGAAGCCTGCAGGCAGGCAGGCAAGTCAGGTTTTTTTGCTTCAAGGTAAGACCAGATCTAATTAACTCCACACTGAAGCATAAGAAATATTCTCTGAGGCAAAGGGAAATATAAACCAGGAAAGAAAAGAGTAGACTTGAAAATACTTCAGAAAGTCTTACTTTGGGTGAAGAAAACATGTGGGTATAGAATTCACTTTTTGTAAATTTTCACTGAACTTTCCATTATTTAAATCAGAAAAAAATGGTTAGGATAGCATACTGTTTATCTTAGAACAGCGTAAGAATTTGACTCTGTGTGCTCTTATGGAAGAATAAAGCACAAAATATGGACTCAGATGATTAGAAGTCCAAACAAATTTATTTACAATTTAAAAATAACAGACATTCATTATAATCAATTCAAGGTAATATATTTAAGCATTAAACTGATCTATCTTTTTATTACCTTATCCTTTGCCTTCCTCTGCTCCACTGATGACTACAAGCACAGGAAAATGGAAATAAAATAGATTTTATATAAATTACTGATGGCTACTGCCATGGGACTAATTACTCACTTTCATTTCTTCCTTAGATATTGTGTAGAACAGTATGGTATCTGCTGTAATGTGAATATGCCATAAAAGTATCTATAAAATCCACAGTGAATTAACAGTTACTATCAAATATAAATTGATGTACAGGAGAGAAGTTCATTTATATATTGTGCTCATGCACTGCAGCTGCCAGTAATTTGGTTGTATTTTTTGCAGAATAATTTTAACATTATGTAGAAAACCCTTTTATTTGTACTGCATATGTATTGTTTGTTTGTTTGATTGAAGAGAAATCATATTTCATTGTATAGTTCATTCCCTTTTTTTTATTTTTTCTTGTCAAGATGAAGTTCAAAAACTGTTCAGTATTCTTTCATGTAAGGGGTCATATACCATGGCTAAATACTCTGTCACACAATGCTACTACATGTTTAACACAGCCATCTACATGGTCATCCAAGAAGAAAGTGTTTGCATCCAAAGAAATCTTAAATTAACTAAATGCCATTGGTTTAGTTGAAAACTGATAACCTAGAATAATCAATCACCTTTCAAAGGCTGTACATCCAGGGCTAACACAATAAATCAGTTCAAAACCCATTGGCATAGGTCGGTAAAGTTTTTCAGTTCGGAATATTTGATTGTTAACTGAAAGTCATGATCCAGAACTGCCTTAATTGATGCATGATGTTAAACAAAAATCATAAGTGCTTTTAAAATTAGTGAAACTAGGTAGATTATACCTTACATTTGTTTCCAATAATGATGAATGAGAAATGTCACTCCATGATGATTTGCCTTAATGTTTGATTTTGTGGTTTGTTTGTTTTTTCCTTGAGAAAACACAGGCAATTAAGAAAATAAGGAGAGGACAGGAGACGGAATGATGCAGTAAATATGCCTTACTGTCTGCACTTAATGCAGTTTCAGCTGAACTAGGCAGAGTAAATAAGGTTGTGGCAGAAGGAAAAGACTCTGAGGAAAAAAAAAAAAAGGAACTGTAGCTTGTCCTCTACTTCTACCCACTTAAGTCTTTGTAAAGAAATTTCAACAGCAGAAACATTTTTCATTATTTCTAAACATTCAAATTGTATTTTCTTTTTTAGTTCAATAATTAAAGATAATCTCTATTTACTATGAAAATAATGAGTAAGAGTTGAAAAGAACAGCGTATTTGAGAAGATTGTTCTGGGAAGCTGTATGTTTTCAGTGTGTAATTGAAAGGGGAAGATTGTTACCTAAAATGGAAGGGCAATATTGAACTTCTGGAATTCAGGAAGACAGTTCTAAGGATTCTTTTATATAGAACTACATGATAAGTTCCTTTAATTATAAGATATGCCACAGGTACTTTAGAATAAAATGGTTAGTAAACAATCTGTGATAAAAATGGGTAATAACTTAGGTCTTGGTATAAACAACTGTTTAGTATTTCCTTGATAGATTATAATATCGACAATAATTAGTGAACATTGCATATAAGCTGAAATAGTTTTAATTTTCTAAAACAAACAAAGACCATTTGAGTGAGGATCTTGCAGATCATTGCTACCGTGCCTTGAGAGGTTACCTTCAGAGTTTTTTTGAGTGGCTTTACATCATAATGAAATAAGCCATTCTTTTTTTTTGCCATGAGTCCCTTCTATTCCTCCCTTTATTGCAGAAGGTGCAGCACCTGAGGACACTCAGAAGCTTTTATTTGGCCATAATGAAGGCCATATGTTAAGCTGTACAAATCCTTTCCAGCTTTTAGCATTTGGTTCCTTGGCATATTCCCAAGGAAATAGTGTAACAGCTTTGGAGTTGCCTGCAGAACTGTCCTATGATTTGTCTGTGATGTAGCTTGATACACTGTTTTCTTGTTTCTCTGAAAACTAGCTTATTTTAATTTACTTGATCCTCATGAAAATGTAAAGCAAAAGATTTACAGTCACATTCATTTTATGGTGTCTCTAGTTTCTACATTAATGTCCCAAATAAAAGGCCAACATTTTGTTTATTTGGTGTAAAATTTGAATGAAGAGAGGAGACATAGTTGATGAGAATGGCTACATTATTTAATTTTCAAATGTTCCTTTTTGAAGTTTTCCTTGCTTCATGTTTGTAAGAAATTCTGAGGATTTAAAACTTTGGACATATTTTTTATTTTCAGTGAGTGTTGAAGTAGTAGGCATTGCTACAAATGGCTGAAGCAAATTAATGAAAATGGAGGAAATTTTGGAGGAAGGGAGAATGAACAAGTACTCTTAACCTACGAACAAAATGTAGAAAAAAAAAGAGCATACAAAAAGATCCCTAGAAAAATGTGTTTACTTTTGTCAGTGTTTGGTTTCATGTTTCATCTATTGCAAATAATATATTGTATTTTTAGCAAGATTTTATAAGAAGATACAGTAATAATTGCATCAGAAAGGTTATCTCATCTTCAGATGGTATCAGCATTTATCAGCATTTACTACAAAATTTTGCTTTAAGCATATATTTTTCGCTCATACTAAAGCTTCTTGATTGAAATTGTCTCTTTTTTTCAATAAAGTTTCAACACTGACGAAATTCCTAAAAATAATTTTGCTTTTTTCAGTAAGAAAGACTGTGAAGTTGCATCTCAAAATACTAGATATGTGGTATTGCGAAATTATCTAACAAGTCATGGTCTAGAAACTACATTTCCAAGGAGGCAAGGATTCTAAGGGTAATCAGTTTATTAAAATACACTACCATTATATATTTAACCTGAGTTGTGCTGACCATATATTTGTAAATCTACGTTCTGAAACATAAAAAGATTCAACTCTCAGTGGAGAATTTTCTACATGGTGTTCAGAGAAGATGTCTACAACACACACACACAAAAACAAAACAATTAAACAACAACCCCCTAAGAACTTTTCTTCAGACCTATAACGTAGTTAGGTCATGTAATATTAGCTCTCCATACTTAACTCTAGATTTGAACTAAACAGTCTTAAATTCAATTTAGAGTCAAGAGAAAAATAAACTCTCTGAAGGACAACATCTATTGTAAAATGACATTACTTACATCCTAGAGGTTTCTGTTTCTTTTCACTGAAATGTAAAGGATTGCTAGACAGCCAGCATAACATGTAGATGTCTTGGGTATCTATATTCAGACTGATAAAGTATTATTATCTATTTTTTTAAATCCTCTGTCCTTAAAGCCCACAAATGTTCATAGGTATCTGTGTAGAGCCCTCAATGAGAGATTATATGGTTTGTCTGGTTTCCTTGATGTGTTCCTGTATTGATCTCCTGCCATCTTCATGAAATCTATCTTTTATTTATCACTGACACAAGAATAAGACCTGTCATTCAAGGCAATAGGAAAAGTTCTTTACACATATTTTTTTTACAAATAAACAAAAATGCTTGTCATTGAACAATATGGTTTGGGTAAAGTTTACTACCAGAATTTTGTTTGCTCAGTGCCAAAAAGATTATTTCAGCAAGAAATAAAATGCTAGTAACACTGAAGATTCAGAAAATTCTGACATACATTACAGTGCTCAAAGTGTAGGGAGTATCAGTGAAGATAATTTTAATTAGAAAACACTTGTGTTCAATCACAGAGATGTTGATAATCATGCTAAGTGCCATAAAGGCTCCACTAGATTCTGCTTTCACTGACCTCTGGCTACTAGTTAACCACGTTTCAAAGACATCAAGAGCTGTACTGCTTCTACCTTCGTTACATTATAAAAAAAAAAGGTATTAAGAAAAAGCAACTTTATATTATTTCATAGTAAAGCTAAATCACTACCAGAATATAAAATCTGGATCAGTTAATCGAACTTTATAAAAGAGTAAAATTTTGTGATGTTCAAAACGCAATGCTGCATTGTGCTAACATTTATCTTTGGTGCTCTGAGTTCTCAGAGACATTTTATTGTTGGAAAGAAATTGGTCAACAACATAGATGAGCAGTGACCTGGAAATTCATAAGCTGGACATTATGCTGCATTTCATGCTGATGCAATAAGAATGAAAGTTTTTGTACTGCTCTTCACAGATTCAGAGAACAATATTATTCACCTTGTGCATGAGAAAAAGACGATAAAAATCCCTTAAGCTGTTGGTAGTCTGTTGCTCTGAACTTTACAGAATTTGTGGTAGAAGCATCTAAAGTGTTGCTATAAATATAAAATACTGAAATAGCACAAGGGATATAAAATACATGTCAAAGTAATACTGAGCATCCAATAGGTACTATTCATACAATCATGCTTGTGTTGGTCTGTAGGCAGATAAATGCTAGCTGACAAATAAATAAATAAATAAATAAATACGAGAGAAAGCATCATCAAACTAGATGAACTTGTGTCCTAGAGAACTGGCTAATATCCAGAAAATCAAATGTAAAACTCAAGAAGACAATGAACCATATCTTTGTATTTTTTTTAACTTCTATCCAGCTTATCCAAAATCTGCACAGAAAGGAAGCTGAATAGAAATAATAATAACAATAATAATAATAATAATAATAATAATAATTAATAATAATAATAAATAATAATAATAATAATTTTAAACCGACAATGAAACAAACACATGAAACTTAATCCGACATCCCAAATAACCCTTATATAACAAAAGTCTATATTGGGAGTCCAAGTTTATGGCCTCATAAACATACATAGAGCAACTGAGTCAAGTCTTTCAACAGATTTCAGAAAAACAAAGATTTTTTTTTGTCAGTATTTTTTTTTTAGGACATTTACTTGAGTTTATTCCTGTCTAGTTAATTCAGAACCTGCTTTGATGCTTTGAGTGCGTATAATTAATTTTGTTATAGGAGCATTTCCCTAGATGTGATCACTTTTTTTAACTCTAATGAAAGTTCTTTTTAACTTGTTATGCCTGAAATCATGTAAACCTATCCTCATTAGCATTTAGCAGCCCTTTTTTTTTTGAAATTCACACTTTCACACCTTCATTGCATGGATGAAGTGCCACATCTTTGATAAGAATGTGGGAAAAGCCCTTCAAAATCAAAGCAGGTTATAGAATAGCAATTGAATGTAAGGGTGAGGAAAAAACCCCACAATACCTCACAATTAAAATCAGTTTACTCTCCACACTCAGCAGTCAGTCAAAGATGAACATCACCTTTCACGTGCAAGTATAAAACTATTCCCAGATTCTATGATGCCTTTGATAAAAGAATACTTAATAATGCCTCCTTTGGAAGCACTTCTAGAAATTGTAAGTATTTGCAAAAGTATTGCAAATAGTTGTATTCTTAAATCTGGCATACTTGAAGACAACCACATAGAGGGAAGGCAAAAGAGAAAGGTAGACTAATGAAAAAACTCACAGATCAATGTTCTGTAAAACAGTATCAAGGCTCTGGAACAAATGGAGTACCAGGAAGGTGTCTGGAGCAACCCGATTTTGTTATATTTTTTATAACTTAAAATGATACTAAGTTATCTGTATAAGCAGCAGATAAATAAATAATGGTTTGACATTCTGCAAAATAACATTTTGAGTGGATTACAGAGGTAGAAAAAAGTTATTAAAATAGAAAATTCTATCAAAATGAGAGATTACTTAATAGATCTGAACTATAATAGCAAACTAGTAATACCTGAAATCCATTTCAGTACATTGAATTTGCCTTCACAATACAGCAGATGATCATAATGTACTAATGTTACAGAAACATTCCTGCTTAATAAATCTGATCTAAAGTTGGTCTTATAAAGACATGGCAGCACAGACATGAGACTTTCACTAAACCAGTTTTTGCATTTCCTCTAGTCTAGTGTAGGCTTTGTTTTTGTGAAAGATTTATCCAGAATTGTGCTTCAGCTAAAAAAATGGTGTTGCTGTTTCCATTTGGAAGCCACACGAGCAAATCCAATTGTTCAGAATTACTTTTCCAAGCCATTACGATAGGGGGGACAATTTGCTGGCATTTACCATAAGCCTTAGGCCAGTCTGTTGCTTCTGACAAGAAGAAATTTATGATGGGAGATTTTGCCAAGGAGCTAGCTAGCAACAAATATAAAAGTAAATTAGTATGTGTCATAATTACAAAGGAGAAATAATGTCATGTTTCCTGTCACTCAGAAGCAGAATCTACCACCCAATAGCAGTGATTCACTTAAGTACTGGACACACAAAATCAAACATCAGATTTGTTCTTGTCAGCTCAGCTATCAGAAGTGATGAAAATGTATTATATAAAATACTCTGTAGATGAAAGACACAACAGTAGTACAAAGAGGGAACAAGAAAAAGGAAATAGTCTTTATGTGGGTGAAAAAGAGGAAAGGAGGCATGGTGTTTGAATTCTCTACAGAAAAGTTTATAACAACTGAAGAACAATGACTTGAATTTGGCTCCTGTCCTCATAATGTATTCTCTTTAAAGACTACCAGGATGACTTTAGGTAAAAATTCTGGGTTTATGAGGCAGTTTGTGAGAATAAACCCAAGTGGTCTTTTGGCCCAGATGGTTTTGGAGTTATAGAATGGAGCATCTTACATAGCAGAGTAAAGGTCTGATCTTAATATATTCTTTTTTCATAGGAGATTTTTCTGCTTTCTGTTATCTGCTATGCATTATCTATCATCTGTCTATAATTGTTGTTTTGGTTTTTTTTCTGCTTGCTATCTTGCTTGATTTACTTGTTTGTTATTATGAAGTACATAGGTGGGAAATACAACAGAACAGCATTCAGCCTTGGTTTTTACCCAGGAATTTTCCAAGACATTCAGGAGAAATCTAGAAAACAACTATGTATGAACTGTTAGAACTGCATTCATTTTCATACAGCAATAATCTGAACTGAGAACTTCATGAACCTCTAGGTATGTTTTACAGTCCTCTTGAGATTTAATTAGATTGTTCAGATGAGAGAGACATATAAAATTGCATTTAGAATCTGTTAATTTCAATGTGTTGAATTTTGCCTTTATTTCAGACTGGAGACAGTTTTGGTTTTGTTAAAATTGACTTCCTGGGGGAAAATAATGTTTTCTGACAGTTACCCTGATAGAAGACATTACAGTGGCAAGAGAGGAAGGATTAATGTGTCCCAACAACTGGATAAGAGAATATGGAGCCTATATACTTAATTTACTATTTTATGTACATGACTGGCTTCCTAGGGTGTGATCACCCAGTTTCTTGGGGAAAGATAGAGGAAGGGGGAGAAGCATTATAATGTTGAAAAAAAAAAATATATATATATTTATTTTTTTGGCTTAATTTTCTCTTAAACACTTAATTGTAAAGGTTTTCAATTGCCTACATGGCTAGTTCATTACCAGTAGCCTGTACTAAATGCATGACTTTTAAATTTCCTTTTTAGTATAGCAGTCAGAATTGTTATTGCAAGGAGGATCGACTGTCTCACATTATTAAAGAAAAGTTGTATTTAATTAAGAAGTTACATTTAATTAAATAACAGAGCTCCAGCTTCCCTCAAATTGTTTGCTTATTCAGGGCTTAGATATGGAGCAGATTTTTTTCTTTCATATTTTTGTTTGGTTTCTTTTTAGTGTAAATTGAGAATTAGACAAAAAGGTGTTTAATATTTATCTTCTGTTCATGCAAAAAGTCTATCCTTGTTTATAACAAACATGCTGTGTTCCTGTCTCTTGCCTTCTGGAACATCCCAAACAACACTCCTAAACTAGTAGTTATCAGGCAGAAAACAAGAAAATCTTCACCTTTGTTATTGTCAAGGAAGTACACAAGGCATTTGTAATATGCAATACCTAACACTGCAGAATAACTAACAAAACCACTGCTCGTTCACTGATGTTTGTTCATATACACCAGCAACTGAAGCTACTAACAACTCTGGGAACTCAGACCTGCACCACGTCTGCAGCCTAAAACACGTATTTTTAAATAAAAATGTTGGACTCACTGATTGCACTTGAAGATAAGGCCCTTAAAATGATAATTATTAGGAAGCTCACATACCTAAAATTACTTGCTCTTAACTTATTGTGTGCATGTGTTAGGATGGGTTTTAGTGAGACTCATGTATTTCTGAGATACCATGTGCATCTATAAAATTGTTTATCTTTTGATCTGAACTCAGTGAAGAATTAATTTTACAGTGAATCATGATAATAAACGTAGTTACATTCCCTTGAGTGTTTTCTTCTTCTTCTTCTTTACATTCCTTCTTCATGCTGTCTGATTTCTGAGGTCAGGTTACTCTGGCAATGTACATCCGCAATTTAGTTTTTTATCTGCGAAGCTGCTATCATCCTAACCAATGTTCCTTGATTATGTATGCTGTTCTTCTTGTGTTTGCCTTTTGCTGTACTGTGAGCCAGTTCTTATCCCTCATATGGATCAGCGTTTCTTAATATATGATGTCTTGTGGAGCTGAAAATGCAGGCCTGAACCTCCATCTTTTTTTTAAAAAAACTTCCACTTTTATTTGGTTTTCCTGGGTTTTGTTGAAATGAGAAGTAAAATACAGAAATCTCAAGCAGATACCAAGTCAGAGTAAGTTTTCATAGCTCCATCAAATCCCTGCTGTTTGGTTTGCCTTACATTGCTGTTTTATGGTATACAAAATGCCCCTCTTAAATCAATTTCATTTCTTTTAAAAAAGGAAGCTACACATCCCTACTACTGATGTACCAAAGTTGCTGGTACTTATTTTTTACTTAATGATGCATTTACAGAACTGACACAGAATTTCCCCTCAATATAATGCTGTTCTTGAAATAACATGGGAAGAGTTTAATTAGTGAAGGTGAGAATAATAGTGACAAAAAAATATTCAGACATCTAAAATAAAAGCTTGATCATACAGACTTGTGTGACAGAGGCATAAAAATACACACAGGAGATTATTAGGAATTGATATTTATTCCAAGCAACACTATTTAGCCCTCCAAGAAATAAAAAATAATGCCACAGATTCAGATGCTGGTCGGGAATATTAATGCACTACACCACAACTACTTAAGAAATCCTGACCTTTTTTGACTAGTCTTAGCATAGATAATCTTAACATGGATTATAATAATAATTAATTAATAATAATAATAATAATAATAATAATAATAAATAATAATAATAATAATAATCCCACATGTGCACACTCACTCAGACAAAAGGCAAAGCCTCCCCCTCAGGTACCCGGAATGCCTTGCCCAATAGGGACAAGGCTCACTCAAAGACAGATCTAGAAGAAAGATATCACTCACCCAAGATGAGGTCACTCCATCTCGAGAAGTCTCCTTAGGTGGTGTCCCGTCCTAAGGGAGAAGGCTTCCTGGCAGACCCCCTACTCCAAGGGAAAACCCAACCAGCAGGGAGCTCTGCCTTACAAACTAAGCCAGATCTGACCTGCACCTTGGCCAAGACACCCCATTGGCTGGGGACCCTATTCATTGTCAGAGGGTTCCCCCCTGGCAATCCCCAGTTGCCCACGAAAACCAGGTGCCACCCTGTCTGCTGGCAGTTCCACAGCCCAGCAGGGGTTAAGACTAGAAACCTGTCTCAGTGCCATTCAGTCTGACCTAACAAAGGTGCGCCCGTCAGGCCGTCTTTTGCCGTCTCCGGAGGGCTGAACAGATAGTATAACATTCCCCAGCACTGGCGGCGAGGGGGGTTGGGGGGATGGAGCAGGAGTCTGGGGACAGGTGGGGAGGAGGGGGCTCTGCCACAACTTGGTAGGAGGCTTTGATTGTAGTTGATCTCACAACATTGCAAGAATGGGAAATAAAATCGCAGTGGAAATGTAAGATGTGTACATGGGGAAAAACAAACCAAAGAAAACCACAAAATAGTACTAAGTATGCTGCTTTGTGATGCACTCTGACTAAAACTAGTTCAGTTCAGGAGGGTTTTCTTTGGTAATTTCTGATTGTTTAATGACAAACTAATCAATGTTCAGCATAAATCTTATGATTGGGAATTATTAACAAGAAAATAGAGCACAAAGCAGAAAGTATGATACTTTCTAAATCTCTGGACTATCTGCATCTTAAATGCTATGCACAGTTCTGCTTCCTCAATCCGAAATCATAAAATCGTAGAATAGTTTGGATTGGAAGGGACCTTAAAGATCACCTTAAAGATCACAACAACCCCATGCAATGCTACAGGCTGGGGGAAGTGTGGCTGGAAAGTGTCTGGCAGAAAAGGACCTGAGGGTTCTAGTTGACAAGCAGCTGAATATGAGCCAGCAGTGTGCCCAGGTGGCCAAGAAAGCCAATGGCATCCTGGCTTGTATTTGAAACAATGTGACCAGCAGAAGTAGAGTGGTGATTGTCCCTCTGTACTCAGCACTGGTGAGGCCACACCTGGAGTATTGTGTCCAGTTTGGGGTGCCTCAATTCAAGAGAGATACTGAGGTGCTGGAGCGAGTACAGAGGAGGGCAACGAAGCTGGTGAAGGGCCTAGAGAATAAATCTCACGAAGAACACTTGAAGGATCTGGAAATATTTATTTTGAGAAAGAGGAGGCTGAGGGGAGACCTGATCAGTTTCTACAACTACCTGAAAGGTCATTGTAGAGAGGTTGGTGCTGGTCTCTTTTCACAGGTAATGAGCAACAGAACAAGAGGGAATGGCTTCAAGTTGCAACAAGGTAGGTTTAGACTGGACATTGGAATTTTTTTTTCACAGAAAGAGTGGTTAGACACTGGAATAGGCTGCCCAGGGAGGTGGTTGAGTCACCATCCCTGGATGTGTTTGAGGGTCATTTGGATGTGGTGTTGGTGGATATGGTTTAGGGGAGAACTTTGTAGAGTAGGGATGATGACTGGACTCAGTGATCTCAAGGGTCTTCTCCAACCTGAATATTACTATGATTCTATGATTTTATTATTCCAACCCCCCTGCTACAAACACCATCTACTAGATTACTTAAAGCCCCATCCAACCTGGCCTTGAACACCTTTAGAGAGTGGCCACCCACAAATCTTCAGTAGAAATAGATAAAAACATGGGGAAAAAGTATTTAAAAATTATCATTGTTGTGCATGGATTTGTGTGTTCTAGAAATTTGTTGACATTCTTTACTCTGCAAAAAGGATAAATGATACATCAAATGGTAATGGTACAAAAATCAGAGTAAACAAGAAGACGAATATACAATGATTGTTCTTAGTTTCTCACAGTCTTTAAGAGGTTGTCAAAAGAAACTTTTTAGTGCAGACTCATAAAAGGAGGTGCGTACTTAAGCTGAGTAATTCCTTACCTTTAAATATCAGTGAATGCCAAAAGAACAAATGAACTCAGAAAAGGGGTTATGTATATTAATAGTACAGAATTCCACCAATAATAAACACAGTTAGATGTAACAATTTGAGTCGTATTGATCACTACCAGGGACAGGATATTTAACTGCATGGATCTATGGTTGCCATGTTTCTTACCTCTTAGTCTATTACTTGGAAGACTGTGGTAGTCTTAGAAGAACTCAATCATAATCTTTTGAAGAAAATATCAAGACAAAATTCCATTATCTGAATGTAAAGAATCTTTAGTGCTACCAAAAGATGATCCTCCAGAATGAAGTAAATTGCTTCTACTTTCAGTTGTCTGTTTTTGTCATTCAGAAATTGTTCATTGTTTGAAGCTACACTCTGACAAGCTGTTTTGGCTGCTGTTGAGTTGGAAGAAAACCATTACTGTCCTCAATACACTGACAGCTGTTCAACCACGCCTCACTGACAGAGTTTACTATTCTTGCAGATATGTCAAAGTGAAGAGTTTTTTTCCCAAATTCATTCTGTCAGAATTAGCTATGTCAGTAAATCCTAATTTCACAATATTTAAATCAGTTTTAATCATTTTGTCACAACCAAAAAGCTGGTATACACACGGTTATGTTGGAGATCTAGAAGATCTCCAGGGAGGTTGTAGGGAGGCCAGTGTTGGTCACTCCTTCCAAGTAACTAGCAATAGGATGAGAGGAAATGGGTTTAAGTTGTGCTAGGGAAGGTTTAGGTTGGATATTAGGAAAAAATTATTTCCTGAAAGAGTGGTGAGGCATCAGGCTAACCACAGGTTTAGGGTAGGTTTAGACTAGACATTAGGAAATTTTTTTTCACAGAAAGAGGGGTTAAACACTGGAATAGGCTGCCCAGGGAGGTGGTTGAGTCACCATCCCTGGATGTGTTTAAGGGTCATTTGGATGTGGTGTTGGTGGATATGGTTTAGGGGAGAACTTTGTGGAGTAGGTGAGGCCACATCTGGAGTATTGCATCCAGTTCTGGGCTCCCCAATTCGTAAAGGAACTACTAGAAAGAGTCTAGCTCAGTGCTACAAAGATGATTAGAGGAATGGAGCATCTGCCCTTTGAGAAAATGCTGAGAGAGCTGAGTCTGTTTAGCCTGGAGAAGAGGAGACAGGGGGGATGTCATAAATGCTTATAAATATGTAAAGGGTGGGTGTCAGGAGAATGGATCCACTCTCTTTTCCACAGTGTCCATTGACAGGACAGGAGCCAATGAGCACAAGCTGGAGCATAGGAGATTCAAGTTAAACATAAGGAAAAGCTTCTTTACTGTGAGAGTAAGAGAGGACTGGAATAGGCTGCACTGAGTGCAGCACTGAGTGCACTTCCTTCTCTAGAGACATTCAAACCCTGTCTGGACATGTTCCTGTGTGATTCACTGTAGATAACCTTGCTCTAGTAAGGGGGGATGGACTAGATGATCTTCAGAGGTCCTTTCCAGCCCTGATGACTCTATGACTTAAACCAGATAATGAGTTCTCATACAGTGCTAGTGAATGAACGAGGTGATTCTACCTACACTACAAACTGCAGCTCCACAGAACTGTTAATTCAGCAAATGTATTAAATTAGCAGATGATGACCCTTGATGCCTTTATGCATGGTAATGTTTAATGGCCATCTGTTTTGAGGCTCATGTTAATCCCACTGTGTGAGATTCAGAGATCTCAAGTGCAGAGGGGCTTATTACTCACTTAATTCACTGCCTTTGAAGCTGCAAAATGGAATTAAAGTACTTAGATTTGGGGACATAAATGTATTTGTATATAACAAGATACCAACGACATTTTTAAAATTTAGTTTTAAAAAAGCACACAGGGAATGATTAAGAAATAAAATGGCCAGGCTAAAGAGGGTTACACAGGGGGCTTATTCGTAAACTTCCTTAAGCAGAAATTATGTAAGCAGTGCCTTTCCTAACAATATGGAGGAATCTATGTCACTTACTTATAGAAGAAAATAATTTTCAAAAGCTAAAAAAAGTAATAAAAAAGTAATACAATAATACAAATTAGAATAATTTCTAAAGATATATAGCTTTACTTTCATAATAGTGGTCAACTCATTATATTTTAATGTAAATTATAATAAATTAGACAGTTCTCTTTAAGGAAACTAATTATTCCACATGCATTGGTTTAGAGAATCTATGAACATATAATGTTATTTTAATTCACTATTCTTTCTTTTATGTCTTCTAACTCTGTCTTACTGTATTCTTATTCAAAATTCCTTTCCTTATGAGGAAAAGGAATATTTCCAAATAAAATAAGACCAAACAAAGCTTCAAGAAATTGCCTGTTGGAGACAGACAGAAAAACAGGGAAGAAAGATTTAAAGATTGAGTGTCTGTGGAAGGAAATATCACACGCAGTTTAAGACCATACACATATAATTCTAAAGTACACTTGATACTAATAAGGAAACAGAGGGAAATATCAGATATAAATATATGCGGGTTTTGGTGTAATTAATATTTTCTATTAGGAATTCTATACAGAACAATAACAATAGCTGCAAATCCCTTATAGTGAGGACTTCCAAAAGCTTTAAAGCTTAAGATTTTTGAAAAGGAATTGACACTGTAATTGCCTGTTGCAAAGGTTCCATCATTGCCAGCAATGATTGCTCTGCTCAGTGTTCCCACAATGTATTGGACTGGATAGAGCATCAGTCTTATTCTGTGTTGTGTTCTAACAAGTGTAAATTTCCCCCAATCCATGCTGTGCAAAAAGAAGCCACTCAGATAGTATTTGATAATAAAATAGAAAAATAACAAGATCTTTTTTACACAGATCTTGGTGTATACTTATAAAGGGCTTGTGTGTCTCATCTATCATTATGCAACAATGCCAAATGTTATGGACCCAGTGTCAGACAGAGTAGTCTGACAAACCTTTCTAAGCAACACCTGGTATTATTCATTATCAAAGTAGGCAGCTTTTGCAGGCTGAGCTCAGGTTATCCTTACAGCCTTGTAGAGCCCTTAAAGCAAGCCAGATGAGTCCTTTATCCTCTGATGTGGTTGCTTGGGGTCTGATCTTGTCTAATGCAATGAAATTAACCAAATATGTGCAACTCTTCCTATACTTAACTGTTTCGTATGGCAGATGCTGAGATACCTGTATTGACTGTTCCAAATTAAATGTAGGACTAGAATCACCAATGGATATAGTACAGGGACATGGGACAGCTTTGCATCAGTGTACATCCAGAAATGGCTTGGTTCAGTTTAAAAACTGGCTCCACTCTGGCCTTGTATGTGAGCTTTACACTTGCACAAGGCTCTGTTGCCTCATAAGAACTTGCTGGCTTGCTTCTCTGGATCTCTAACAGGTTAAATGACCTTTTCTGTGCCCTCTATTGCAAAATATACAGTTCCATTCCAGGTCTTATAAGGCATTATTTTGATTACTTGTTGCTTTATTAATTCAGCTGATGTGAATAAGTTAAGTAAGTTAACTGTCCACACATGATTCATAAGGTCAAGTATTTCTGGCAGCTCTCTAAGTGATCTATTCAGATTGTTGATCAGAGCAGCAGTGTGGTCCTTTTCACTGTGAATAGACCTAAACCATTTAACTTAGTCCTTCAACAACACTCAGTGGGAACCTCTCAGAATGAAACAAAGCCATACTAAAATAATTTTGGTTGCCTGGTTTAAGGTCTGTAAGAGAGCTAGTCTGACAGCAGTCAGTGGGATCAAAGGTCTCAAGGTAGGTGACCTGTAAGAAACTTGCTGAATGTAATATTTTTAATAACTGTGACTATTTCTTAGGTTGAAAATAGCTTTCTCTGCCCAATAAATAGTAATTAAAAAATTATATAAAGGAATTTTAAAACAAGAAGGAAAAGTTTAAATTTTATGCTCTGTTTAGCAAGCAGCCACTGTGACAGACTTATAAACGATATAGTCAGGATTGCCATTGTATCCTGCGTGAGTTATAAATTAAAGCTATACTGACTAATGATTCTTGAAGCAGGCTATTAGACCTCTAATTTAATAGAAAAGTGAGGAAAATGGGGAAAGTAAGGAAAAGTGGGCCCAGCATTTCAGATAATATGGGCTATTCAGTTCTTGATAGACTAATGTAGTCTGTCAACTATTTTCCACATAATATTTCCAATTTTTTAAAAATCTTTCGGCTAATAACTGCAAAATATTGCCTTGCCCTGGAAAAAGGAACAAATCCTAAAAACACAAGTATCAAAATAGAAAGGGTGTTTCAAACATTTTTTTAAGGAAAAGAATAGCTTTTTGCTGTAGTGACACACTGTAAAGTTAAATTGGTGCAAAGCATTCAAATTGGAACTGATTTAATATTAATAATAAAAATTTAAATTCATATCATCAAAATAAAGAATGAAACAATCAACATCATTTACTGTCGTGACCAGGAATGGATATAAAAATGGGTAAAATCCCAGCTTTAAAATGGCAACATTATGGAGTTTTCAGGAGGAACTGGAAGTAGAGACTTAAAAATCAAGGGAAAGCAGCCACTGAAGCAATGGTAGAGTGTATCTCTAGTAGTAAAGTACATTAGCAGCAACCAAAAGCCACTTTTGTTAGTTATGCAAATACTGATACTTTCATCAGTCCCTTTTCTTTGAGGTGTTTGGGCCAAAATCCACTCATTTGCACAAGCCCAATTTTGACTGCTTGTACAGAGCTGAAGCCAGTTACACTGGCATAGCCAGGGATATAATTTGGGTTAATAGCAGTAAAGGGGTAATAAAAGTGTTTAGACTTATACTATAATTAATTTATTTTTTAGTGCACGGTGAGTAAAAGTCTGTGCTCAACAAAACTACATTGGAGAGTTGAAGTGAGAAGAAACTATGTGGATTTCACGTGCAGGAATGTTGAACATCCCAGGGTGGCAGAAGTCTACTATGCTGCAATAAGCAGACTCTGTTCCTATTTCTATACCACAGTATGGAGCAGTGAAACAGTTCTCAGTAGCTGCAGGTAAATGAATTTCAAAACAGTTTCAGTTTTTAAACAGAGAACCACTTACCATATTTTAAATTTCTAAAGCTTTCCCGGAGGTATTTCCGTCTTTTTCTTTTTACAACTTTTGCCTTTTGCAATACATCTTTTTTTTCTTTAGTTCCTTTTCCATTCAATAAAAGAGTAGATTATCTAGGTTTTTAATCTTTGACAATTGAATTATTTATCTAGTACCAGAAGTAATTAAGGGGTTTTAAGGTGTTTTTTATAAAGGAATAATAGCATGAACAGAGAAAAATTCATTACCTCCAGAATCTTGCAAGTTTTTTATTAAATAACCTGCCTAAAAATAAAAATCCACTTAAAAAAAAATTTCATTTAAAAATATTTTTTAAATATGCCCTTTTCACTAAGCCAATATACCCAATAGTGAATTAGGAAAAATTAAATTTATTCTGTCCTCAGAAAAAAAGAATTTTTTCAGACTTTTGTGGGATTTCTCTTCACTGCACACTGCCATTACAAGCTGAGGTGAGAATGTGACATAGATTAGAATGTAAGTAGAAACTGTCTCTTGAAACATTTAAGAGAGGAGAGGATGTAGACTGCATATGAGAGTTGGAAAGCTAAGTGGAAGAGTTCCTGCTTCGGAAGAAATATTTTCTGGATGACCTAACATGATTCCTCCCTTCTAAGATTCTGCAAAATGGAAAAATAAAATTGTCTCTGGTGTGCAGTTTTTTGAAGCACACACTAATGGTCTGTGGACCCAGAGTCAGAGCAGATTTCTGAAACATTTTAGTCAACATGGTAACTACTTTTAACAATAAAACCCAGAGGAGTGTGTTGTTGCCCATATATACAGAGATCTTTTCTTTAAACAGCGCTATCTTTGAAGTTGTGCAAGGACAATTTCACAGGTCACCTTTTCAAAGTAACGTGTATTTTGCCAGGCACATAAAATTGGTCTTTATGTAGCCAGACTGCATTTCTCATGTGCTTACTACTCAGGAACTTCCTACTACCCACAGCAAATGCCATTGCTTCCCTCCCTAGGAACTGGGGCCATTCATATGGAAAAGAGCAAGGAAGAAGGAGGCTGAAATCATAGCCCTGGCACATGTCACTCTGTGTCAGGAGCATCTGCTCCCAAATTCACAAGTATCCCATCTTTCAAACTCTAAAATGCATTTGCATTAAGCATGTGAAATAGTCTTAAGAAAGCAAGTACTGTCCTCCCCCATGAGTCCCTTTAGCTGATTTGGAGTACACAGTTTTCCCCAGAAATGCTAATGTGAGAGCTAGACTCTTCCATTTGTTCCAGAAAATTAGCTTTATTCTTTGCATAGAAACAGTGACTGTGTCTTATGCTGGCAACACAAGCAGATTAATACATTTTATGTAGTTCAAAAATTGCGTGACACTTTGCTTTCTCAGTTGTCCTTCCCAAGTGATAATTTTACAGCAGTTATAATAAGTATAATTTTGTCATTTATTTTTCTTATTGTTTCTCATATTCTAAAACCAGGCTGCCCAAAAAACATTAAGAAAATGAAATCTCAGACACAAAATCCCTATTTAAATAGACTGAAGTTGATTTAAGTCATATGCTAAGCACAGGAAAAGAAAATACTAAACTGTTCCCTCAGGATTGCTATTCAAGACCTCAATCCCTTACACTAACAGGCTCACATAGGGCTTCCATGTGACACGTTCTAATTTTAAGTCATAGGTGTAAACAAATTTACCTGTTATCAAATCTGACATATAACAAAAATCTCATTAACCTCATTTTTATGTACTGTAATGAGATTCCTGGTTGCATATAAAACAGTATGACATATATGACCTATTGTGACCTATTAATATTACAGTGACTCTGGCAATAATTAGTAAATGCACCTTGAATTTTAAATGCATAGACTTCTGACTAGTAGCTAAAGAAGAAAAATGGAAAAAGAAAAGTACATATGTCATTCCCTAAAGCCAATAGAAAAGTTCAGTCTGAATATAAACTACTTTAGTGTTTAATATGAATGTCATCAGGAATAGCAAAATACCTAGAGTGTATGTATCCTTATCTCTTTATACATAAAAATACCTGCTGAAGGCATAGCTGCAATTATTTGTCTAAGTCCATTGTTCTAAAAGGATTATTTAAACTCTCCAGTTCATTATGTTGCATTACATATATATAACACAAATTATTCACTGTCGGTACTAATGTGAAAGTTTAGAAGAAAAAAGAAAATGTCCAGCTTAATATAGTTACGCATAAACACAACAGTCATGAATTAAGGGCCTAACTAAAAATAATATAAAATGTGTGCTTTTTCTTGTTTTAATTCTGTTGTCATGTTTTTTTGCTATATAAGAACTCAAAACAGCAGAGAAAAAAAAAAAAACTAGCACAAACCCAACAGGTTAGCTAGTTCTGAAAAGTGATTTAAGGGCAAAGAGGAATTTATTAAGGATCTCACATGCTCAAATGTAAAACAGAAATCCAGAACAATCTCTCTTAGCTGTTGTCTGACTGCAGTGAAGCCTAAACCACTTAGGATGCTTCCCTCTTTACCTCACCATTCTCTTGGCACCTGCAGTTCTGCACTGTGTTCAGACCTGATCAGACCTGCTCAAACTCTAACACTTTCTCTTCAAAAACTAGGCAGAATGATACTTACATCTTTAAACTGCAGTCAGCTGTGAAAAGTAGGAGCAACCTGATCAAGTGAGCTGCAGGTCAGCCCCCAGCGTTTCCTTCACTTTACAGATGAAGGCAACTGGCATTTCAATGGCTCAGTCTATGACATCTTCAAATGGCACCTTTAAAGTAGATGAGATACCCTAAAAATGTCTTTTCCTCTCCACTGCCTTTAAAGGCACTCCGTTATGATTAGTATAGACGTAGCTGTCTAAACCTGTTGCAGGTGATAAAATTAGCTCAAATTTTAAAGGCAGGTAGGTAATTCGGTATATTTGTGTGTATATGGGCAAATCTCTGACATGCTTTTTGCATTTCCAAACAGAAACTTTTTATTTGCTAGCTCCAGCTAACATGGACCGGTCATAAATTCTGGTAACACTTAGACTGAACAAAGGTGATACATCCTGAGTCCTACAATTAAAAGAGAGACATGAGAGAGCAGTGAACCACCAATTAGAAAGTTAAGAATGTGCACATACACTATTTCAGTGGGAAAGCCTGGGATTTGGTTTTCTGGAAGGAAAGTTAGTGTTCAAAAGAAGGGCTCCTGAGAAATGGTCTCAGAAAGAAAAAGAGGGTCTGGAAAGAAGGTGGTAAATGTCCTGACTGGAGGAAAGATACTGGAAATGGGGGATTATCCTGGAGATCAAAGAGCTAAGTGGAGGTGATTGTTGGGGGGATGCCCAGGGACTTTGGCTGGAACTGGTAGCTGCAAGCAGCTGTGCAGCACAAAGTGACACAACTTTCTGTCTGACCTTCCTGGTGGCGAAGGGAAATTGAAACCTAGTGGACACAGTGCTTTGTAGATTAAGTGAGTGAGTGTGTGAGGTAATCAAAAAGGGTAAAGCTCTAGCATTGAAAGCTCTTAAAGAAATCTCGGTGTCCAGCTTCACTACAGTGTGTTGGTTACTCTGTCTTACTCATGCTAAAACTTTATATACATGAAGTTGGGCAAGGTAAATTCTGTCTATATTGATGTGACAAAAATCCCCTAAACAATAGTAACCAGCTTCTTTTTTGTTATACAGTCAGGCGAGGAGGACATGACCTCTCCAGGATGCTGAGCAACCACATCTCAGTACTCATCTCAGCCTGACAGCTCTCCTTCCTGACAGCAAACATCAGCTGCTGAGCAGTTGAGTCTGGAAATACCTACTCTTCTTTCTCAAACTCTTGAAAGCTGCTGTCACATAACAAAGAATGCAACTTTGCTGGTGGCAGAAATAAAGTAGAGATGCAAAACTCCATGAGCAAGTGTTAATTTCTCAGCTATGACAGCATTCCCATTCTGTCTCATCTACTGCTTCACTCCAAATCATCGAAAATCTTTCATTCTTTGCATTTTCAACATCAGCATTTCTTCATACTTGAAGTTCTGTTTGTGAGGCTGCCAAGATAAACTTCAGTTTGGACAGTTTTAAACTGATCCATGCCTAAACTACATCAGTGCCCAATGACTACTTAGAAATTAGTTCGTCCTTCTACATGACATTTAATGAACTTCACTTTGTAGACAATCTCAGAATATTTTGCATACATTAAAGTCTATCTCAAATACAATTACAGTGACCTCTGCTACCTACTTAGGATGTTTTTGAGTAGAAGAGAGCTCCTGGAGGTTTGGTTGTCGGCTCTGGGCCAGCTCAGAGCCAGTGCAGACAAGAATAATCTTTTCCCTGTTGTGACCCTGGGTAAAGTCTCCCAACTGCCATGAGGCTGAACCCTGGCCCAGGGAGATGCTTTCAGCTGAGGCTCTCACCTTGGTCCTGCCAGAGCTTCACCTCTTGTCACCTGCAGCCACGTGTCTGTTCATTGACTCTGTTGAGCCACAACCACCTGCAGGCCAACATCCCAGAATGAGGTCCCAAGAGGTGCCTGATGCCCTGGGTTGGCACTGCATTTATTACTAAGACTTTAGTGTGAATCCAACCTAAAACATAGAAACAAAACCCAAACACTTAAATGTAAGGCTAAGTTTCCCTCATCAGTGGCTGTAAGTAGTCTTAAAATTTCAGATGGAATGCTGAGCTTGTTTTGTTTTAACCCTTTAATTTTTCACAGTTACGATATCTAATTTCCCTTTTAGCTCCAGAGGAGCTGTTTTTCACCTGCTCATTTACTTTCTTACTATTCTATACATATTTTTTGTGAAGTAACAACAGATAATTTAATAGCCTACAATTTTAATCAGGAAAAGTTTCTTGGATTAAGTAAAGAGTATATCACCCAAAACAGAGAAAGAAAAAAACTTTTTCTTAAATGGGTGACTTTCCTAGTAACCAGGGAATTTACCTTGAATAATGGTAAATTCCTCTTTTTGGAATCCCTATGTTACCCCTCTAAATGCTTGGATAAATGTTCTGTTCACTGAGCTGAATCAAGAGAGTGTTCATACTGGAAGTAAAGTGTCCTTAATAGCCAGTGGAGACAAATTTAGGGCACCTCAGGTAGTCCTTTCCACAAATTTCTTTCTGTTGAATATGGAGGAATCCTATGAAAAGTAACCTCCTTTCTGTCTGTCTTGTTTCCTTTGGAACTATTTTACTTTGTACAAATAATTAGTCATTCCCAGGGTAAAATGAAGGTGCTGCCTTGAATATTTAAATCTTTCCCTCAGTTAATTGTTTATACAGAGTGGAACAGCTCCAAGAGAAGTCACTGGGAGATAATCAATACAATAAAATCCACATCAGAATTAGTAAAGTCTCTTGGCATAGAAGGATCTTGGAATCTTTTCTTCAGGGTTTGTCTTTGGCATAGAATATTTTTGATGTTCGAAACTTTCATGGGTTCAAGTGTGGACTTAGTGAATTCAAAGGATCAAAGTAAAACAATTGAGTGTATAAAACAGATTTCCATCTTGTTCAGAATAGGCTTAGTCATCTCCTGTTACTGAGCATTGCACATCACTGGAAACTGCAGGAGACCATGGAACAACCTAGTTGTGTTTTCATTTTCTTTTCAATATCTCACATAAGTGTCTGCTAATAGCCATGTTGCATTTTCTTGTGCTATTTTCAGCTTTTGATGTTAAAAATGAAGCCCAGAGAGAGATGGTGAATTCTCCAAGGTAACACACTCAACTGACAACAGAGATAGGGAAAGGAAATAACTGTCTCCTGGCTGTCATCTTTCTGCTTTGTCCCTGAAAGAGAAAGCAAGCCTTGCCAGTTTGATGATCTCTGAAACATGACTAGTTGTGTTCACTTAGGAAAAAAGTAAATTAAAAATCACTAAAAAAATATGCATGCAATAAAATAGATTTTAAAAAATACTACAGGGAAGAAAGTCTGACAGCAGGCCTTATGTCTCATACTGTGTCTTGGAGTGTGTGTGTGTTCTGCACACAAACACTGACACATATTTCTCTCTGTTTCAATAGGCTCAGCTGGATGCAGTATTCTTGATGGAGGCACAATACAAAGAAATGCTTTTTTCTCGCCCTGTGAGTAGAAAAGTGTCCCTTTTTTTTCCTTTCTTTATTCGCAGCAGGTCCCTAAGTGATCTGAACAAATCCAAAGGTCTTGTTTCCCTACTATTTTGAGATAGCAAGGGCACATGGGTATTTATCTCAGCATACGCAGGCACAAAAAAAGTCATCATAATGTTTCAAGAAAATTCCCATGTTTCTTAGTTAGCATACAATGATTTTACATAGCTCTAAGTGGGAGAAAAAACCTTCTCATATAAAACAATGTGAAAGTTTTAGTGAGCACTGCAAGTGCTGTGTTCTGGATGAAATAAAAGAGGATGCAGTTGCCTCGTATGGAGGGAAGGAAAAAGCCTTTGTAGATTTGCCAAGAAAACAAAAAGATCTTACTGATTCTCTTTGCCCTCACTGATCTGAGTCAAGATACTCATGCGCTTTACTGTGTTTAAGAACATCTCCTCTAAAGAGGGAAAAATTTAGATTGCCAGTTTCTTCCAGTACACTTTTGCTAAAATTTTAGGCAAAATTCTAAATATGTATTTAAATATCTCTTTCCATATTTTTGAATTTAAATCAAAATACACAATTAATAAAGTCTGATTGCACACTAATTTATAGAAAAGAATCATAGAATCACAGAAGACCTTAAAGAGACTTTAAAGATGGTCTAGATCCAACTCCCCTGCATTGGCAGAGACACCTCCTACTAGCTGCTCAATGCCCCATCCAACCTGGCCTAGAACACTTCCAGGGATGGAGCATCCACAACTTCCTTGGGCAGCCTGTTCCAGTGTCTCACCACCCTCATAGGGAAGAAATTCCTCCTAATGTCTAAATCTCGCCTCTTCGAGTTTTAATCCATTACCCCTTGTCCTCTTGCTACAATCCCTCATAAATGTCCCTCTCCCGCTTTCTTGTAGGCCCCCTTCAGATACTGGAAGACTCTCTATTTGTCTGTATTTTTAAAAGTTGCTGAAGTACACTCTGAGCACCCACTAGTTTTCAGGTACCCCTCTAGATAGGACCTACTGAAGCAGGTGGTACCAAGAGTCCACAAATCACACCCTCCTTTTGTTCTGACGGTGGGAGAGGGATGACCACTGCTTGTCACAGGGAGCCCCTAGAAATAGTGATTTTCCTAGAAGAAGATATTCTTCTCAGAGGAAAGACCTTGCTGAGGACCAATTTGTTGCCCATTTCAAAGATAATGAAACACAAGAACATCCAAGCTTTAATGACAGCAAATTCTGTAATCCTTTTAAAAATATTGGGAAGAGGTTGGAATTATCTTTTCAGACATAACTGTCTATCCTGGATTTATATATTGCTGCAGTTAGTGAGATCATAATTCACTTTAAGGTCTAGTTCATCCTGCTGAAATGTACTCAGTCAATTTTTTAGTAACAGCATTACAGAACAAGTTGTAGAAATGGAAGGTGGTGAATAATGCATTAAAGCAAAATTGCAAGAGGAATTTAAGTTGCCAGAGTGCTGAGCTATCTGCAACTTGACCACAACTTTGGAGGAGACACAGATCTTCCTGGCTTCTGAAGGAGTAATAGGTACCACAGTACTGTAGTCTGGCAGCTTGTGGAAGGTGCTGACAGCCAGAAAGCTTGTTTCTGTTTCTATACTGGCAAAGGAGGGGCTTCTACTAGTTTGCACTCTTTTTTTCTTTTTCTTTTTCTTTTTTTTTTTTTTTAGAGACAGGAAAATTCAGTTGAAACAGACTGTAATTATATTTCCTTATTAAAAGGCAATATTTGAAGAGTTTTTTGCCTACTATATCACACTGCAGTAGAATACTACATTCTTAATATTTCTGTACAATAGCAGGAACTCTCTGAATGTTCGACATCCCACCCTGACCTCAATTAGAACTTCCAGTCCTAGAATTACTGGTAGCATGAGAGGATTTTACTCTGATCCAAGAAAATCAGTTTGAAACCAGATGAAGTGTAGTGCAAACTCAGAGGAAGGAAATGAAAAGCTGGGGCAGTCCTGTGCAGCACATTGCAGGTGGATATAAACCCTGTGAGATTTTGGAAATGGTGCTTCTCTGGTACTGAAGGTCACAGTACTGCAGACTAACAGTTTATGTTAAGACGGACTACTGGCTTGACAACAAGCTTTTTTGTGTGCTTTACAATGAAGTTAGACTCCACAGGAATTCTAACACTTCTTCACTCATCAATGTTTTTGTTCTTTTCATTACATTAATACTTGCTACTCTGTATCATCTGCTTAGCTTGAGATACTTATCCTGTTCTCAGGGTTTTCATTTCTGAATTTCCAATCATTGTATATCAGACTCTGAGATTAGCTGTCTGCTTTCTCTCACATAATTTAAATATTTCATCATGTTGCTTTCTCTTTTAAAATTTCATCCATAAGTTTATGTATTTATATTCAATATGTACTATTTTTTTTTATCCTTATTTTAATGTAAAATTTAATGAAGAAAACTTTATATTTCTCCAATAATTATTTCTGGTGGAAATATTTTTCAAGGTATCTGGAGTATTGTGTCCAGTTCTGAGCTTCCCAGTTCGAGAAGGATAAGGATATACTGGAAAGAGTCCAGCAGAGAGCTACAAGGATGATTAAGGGACTGGAACATCTGTCATACGAGGAAAGGCAAAGAGACCTGGGGCTGTTTAGTCTTGAGAAGATAAGAGTAAGACGGGACCTTATTAATGTCTATAAATATCTGAAGGGTGAATATCAAGAACAGGCCAGTCTCTTTTCAGTGGTGCCCTGTGATAGGATGAGGGGAAACAGCACCAAGTTAATAACACAGGAAGTTCCACCTCAACATGAGGAAAAACTTTACTGTGAGGGTAACAGAGCACCGAAACAGGCTGCCCAGAGAGGTTGTGGAGTCTCCTTCTCTGGAGACTTGTAAGACCTGTCTGGATGTGTTTTATGTGTGATCTGCCCTAAGTGTTCCTGCTGTAGCAGGGGGTTGGGCTCGATGATCTTTCGAGGTCCCTTCCAACCTCTACCATTCTATCATTTTATGATTGTATGATTCTATGTGTCTGCCAATGGTTTTCACAGCAGCTGCTAAGCTTCACTACACAGTCCCAACTTGACCTGAGCATGCTGAATGAAATTTAATTTCTTTCTTTTTTTTAATGCTTTGCTAAAACACCAGAGCAATTTCATTGGGCTTAGTTTGAAGGATTACTGAGCTTGTCAAATTGAGGTGGACAAATAGCCTACATTGATTTCACAACAGAAAAATACAAAAATGTTTCCTCAAAATTCAAGAGGTTTTGAAAGCAGAGCAATAGTTCATGTGTACACACAACAACAGGAAAAAACCTTTACTCTGCAAACAAAGACAATTTGTTCAATTGCAGTCTGTTTTACTTAGATTTCATAAGGAAAATAAAACTGCCATTTGCTTCCAAATATGTGATAAAAACACATACATATAAAATAATTTAATCAGTGGATACTGGAGGAGGAGTTTTATTCACCAAAGTAAATAAAAGGTGTGGGAGGCAGGGGAGAGAGCCCAACAGCAACAGAGACGGTGGCTGCCATGACTCACCCATCTATATGAATGGTTGATTCGGGGGCAGCAAAGAAGGTGGACTCAGACTTTTCTCAGTGGTGTCCAGTGAAAGAACAAGAAGCAAAGGTTCAAAAAGCTTTAAGGGTGGTCAAACACTGAAATAAGTTGTTCAGAGGGGTTCAGAAGTTTGACTTTGGGAGTCTCCTTTCTTGCAGCTGTTCAACACATAACTGGATGCAAGTCTCAGCAACCTCTTCCAGATGACCCTGCTCTGAACATAGAGGCTGGACTAGAAAATCTCTAGAGCTTCCTGCCAATATTAAGTATTCTGTGATTTCTGTGAAAACATCTGCCTGTGTTCTCATGTGTAATCATGCATATGTTCAGTACTTGGTGATAGCTGGCAAAATCACCACAGAGAGCTACTGCAAAAGCAGGGTTCACAAGAACCCTGTCATGTGTTCATGTGTTGGTGAAAAAAGCAAAACAAAAACTATGGCAACCTGTTGCAAACTGTACCTTATGACAGGCTGTAATTCAGAGGAGATTTTGCTAAATATTTGCAACAGGCAAGTGGCAATATAAGATTATGGCAAAAGGTTCACAAAAGTTACAAGGTCCTTTACAAGAGGAAAATACATTTTTCCAGTTTCATAGGTACAGAAACTAACTATTCTCTTGTTTTTAGTGTTATCTGGAGAATAAATAACCTATAAAATATTTGTTTTAAACAATCTTGTTCCCTTAAATCTCCATTGCATTATGTTATCACTGCATGTCACTGCCAAAAGACACTGAGAAAAAAAATTAATAAATTATTCAGATTTATAATGGGCACCATTATCCTGAAGATATGAACAAACTTTGTTGCAGCTTTTTTTGGTTTTGTTTTGGGCAGCTTAATTCAATGTCAAATAAAATCACTATGTAAAATATAAAAGTGATATACAGAGAAATATAAGCTATTTGGAAGAATGAAATGGTCTACCCTCCTTTGAATGTCTTAATTATCAAACTTTAGAATACATTTCCTCTAGTATAGTTTTTTGGGACACATTACATCTTGAGTTATTTCTGTAGTGTGGTCCACAGTTAACAGGAGATAAGAATGGCTCCATCACATAGAATAGTCTGTGACAGGTGATTTGTTCTTCCCAGAAAAGTAAAATATATACACTATAATTTTCTTACACTGGAAGAAATATTGCTGAACTGAATGCCTTAACCACTGAGGCACTATATAAAACCTGGCCATTGCATGGTTTCTCCCACTCAGCTATGAACACCAATAAAAAGCATGAGCTGCACGTAGCTGCTCAGTGAAATGATATTGAGGAAAGATTATGGGTATTACTGTCATGTGTATAGAGACAATGATCTGCAGCTTTATTGAAATATTCCTGTTCTTAACACATAGATTTTAATACAACTCTGTTGGTTAGTTCTAGGGTACTTCATAGAAGGCAAACTTTCTTTATATTATTTTGGTTTTTTTAAATCACCTTATGCTTCACTGGTATTACCAAGACAGCAAGTTCAAAGTCTGGAATTCCATTAGTGTACCTAAGTATTTAAGTGCTATAAAACATGTAAAGCATTTGGTTAACTGAGCATTTACCTCTATGAAAAGATTCAGACACTAATGTGTCTTCTGTCTGTTCCAAATCAACCTCCCATGAATTGACACCAATCTACAAGTCACAAAAATTGATAAACTTCTGAGGAAGCTCAGGCAAATTATGCCTAAGTAGAGCTTATATTGCTTCTGAACCAGAGTAAAGTAATATCTGACCTAGAACATGGTCACAGGGAGTGCTGGGCTCTTCCTCATACGGATGGACACAATCTTTCTTTTTTCATTGCATTGAGTACTTCTTACTTGTGAATTTCCCGTTCCCTTAAAAAGCTGTGTTTTGCTTGTCTATATCAGTTAAGCTTCTATACTTATTGCTTGTATTGCATATTTATAACACATAAATATAGGAAAAAGACAGGAAAATCTCTAAATAAGCATAGTGTATCTGTAAATGGCTAGTGAGTAATAAACAGCAAATAACAATTTGGGTAGACCTGCCATTTCACTATATGTATGACACATACGGTAGAAATATTTATTTTCATAAATGTTATAAAGGTTCTTTTCTAATGTGAAGGTTAATTATTTTATCTAATAGCTGCTAATTCAGAATAAACTTACAGCTACTAATAGAGAACTAATACAGTTCTAATTGACACCCAAACTAATACATAAAAATGCACAAAAAATGAGCAAAGGAAATGTCACATCTTGAAACAGTAAGAAAGGAATAAAAACAGAAGTGGCAACAATTGAAGAAAGGGCAGATAAAGAGGCTGCAGGCATTTGTCAAATTTAATTATCCAGGTCCTTCAAAATACATCATATTGCTCCAAAATTTGGACTTTTAAACACTTCTGGAATCCTGTTATCTTGTTTGGATCACACTTTTATTTGAACTAGATGTAAGTAGGAAGGCAGTGCTTGAACCTGTAAGGAGTGAAGAAATAATCACCATGAGCATACCTTTAAATCTCCTGATTCTACAGAAATGATGCCTGCTGTCTGTTCTACACTCAGTGACAATTTTGCCTAATTAAGCTGAACTACAATTGTCACAAGGAGACCTGTTCTTTCAAATTAGTTAGGAAAACAGCTTTTCGTGCTAAATGAGCCAGCTTTTTTCTTATTTGTAAATAAGCAAGCACAGCATGGCTAAGAGTATCAAATTTTGAGTGCTTTACCAAAGCTAAGGGGTACCTGTGCCCTACATTGTCTTTTGATATGAAAGACACAACAATTCAGATACAACAATTCAGATACAAGAATAGAATATGTGAAGACTCAGTGAGTAGGGGTGTGTGTGTGTACACATGCATGTATTTCTCATGCTTATTCATTGATATGCATACATCCATAAGAAACGTGCACATATTTAGTTATGTACACGTACAAATATCATTTGAGAAAGGAAAAAACACTCATTCTTACCTAAACTATTTAACAAGAAACATTACAGGAAGATACATCAGGAATTTTTTGTGTGTGACAGTGACACATTTTGCTTTCTGAAATTCATCCTGATGTCTTAGCACCTCTTCAGTGTATTATATATCCATCTCTATCAAAATCTACTACAGTGCAAAACTGTAGACAAGGAAAAAGATACACCTTTAGTAACTGCTATCTCAACTAATCTGTGATTGATATACTTTTGTGTCCAGATACTCCAATTAAATAAGGAAGGCGCTGACACACACATTCACCAATAATTTATGCATCAAGGCTCCTGGGCACAAAACTAGTAATATTTTATGCTAAGGATTAGCCTGTGCAGATTGTGAGATTTTTAAGGACTCTATTGTAGGTGCTCTCAGCAATTATTTAAGATCAGTTTGGTATAAAAATCAAGAGTATTTTAATCTGAAGCATATACTCTTTTAGCAAAGAGATCTTGAAGTTTAACATATCTAATGGCTTGTCATGGTAAAAAACACAGTGTTTTCACAGCTGTAATTGTAATGTTTATTTCTTTGTCATCTTCCTGTGTTTACTGTCAGTGGAGACACAGGAGAACAGATTCTAGATTTCCTTAGATACCTTAACAGAAACCCTCACAGCAACCATTGGAGAAGGAAGTATCTGTACTTAGTCATTCTCACCCTCAGGGTCAACACATGTCCTGGGGGAAAGAGAACATCCCAACACCACATAATAGTAGAATATGCTTTGTAACCTTGTTAAAATTGCTGTGTTGTTTAGAAAGGAAAGCGTGATTCACAGATGGAAAGGAAAGAGCATCAGTAGGATCCTCTAGCTTGGGAGTCCAAATGGCAAAATGGAGTCCTGGTTCTTGTCTCTGCTGCCACAATTACTTCTGATGTTTATCTGGCAGTTGCTTACTGTAAAATTAAAGGAAAAGAATAGCTACAATTCATTTAATCAGTGGTAGAATCCAATGTGAATTTGGAAGGACTATTAAACTGGAATAACTTTGACATAGAAAGGAGTGAGTAGCCAGACACTGCAGGGTATAGCCATTTAATGAATGTTCAGAAGGAAGACAGCAAATATGAAAAGACCTTTCAATGGAGAGACAGTTTTAAATGGAAAATAATTTGGGTTTCATCCAAATTATCCAAAACAGGATATAAATTTGCATTAAAAATAAGACTTATTTATTATTAAGTGCATAAGTATTAATTGTTTTGTTTGTGGCTTTTTAATATTTATTTTTTTAAGTATTGTGTGTTATGCTTAACAGTGACTCTATTTATCAGCTTCTTTGTCAGCCTGTTTGGTCTGTTAAAAGCCAGGTTGTCCTACAAATGAATCAGTCATGATGAAGATTTGCCTGCATACATGGGTTAGCTGTACCTGTGATTCCAGTCCTCACCTTTTCAGTGTGATCTACTTCTGCCATGCAACTATTTCAACACCCACCAATTTCTAATAGAAAGACTTGTTTGTGAACCTAATAAATGCACAAAACATTATGGAATCATGAAACAGCTAGTTAACTTTGTGAATTTAAAGTCCTGTCCTTGCACTTGAAAACTAATTAGTGATTATATGGATTCCTGAATCAAGCTTCTGTTTTCTTTTCATGTGCTTGTTAACTTAAATTAATGAGGTTTGTAGTGTTTTTCCCTTACTTTTCTAAAAAGGATACTGGAGTTTATAGTTAATAAAACCCTCTGATGAATGAGGTAGGTGCCCTAGTGGCAGAAGACACAGAGAAGGCAGAGTTACTGAATGCCTTCTTTGCTTTAGTCTTCACTGCAAAAGCTGGCCCTCTTCAATTCTGGAACCTGGAGGACAGAGATAAAGTCTAGAGAGAAGAAGACTTCCCGTCAGTAGAGGAGGACCAGGTTAAAGGCCACTTAACCAAACTGGGATTCCATAAATCCATGGGCCTTAATGGCATGCATCCACAAGTCATGGAGAAGAGGAAAGGTGCCTGAGGACTGGATGAAAGCCAATGTCACTACAGTCTTCAAAAAGGGCAAGAAGGATGATGCAGGAAACTAGAGACCAATCAGCCTCACCTCCATCCCTGGAAAAATGTTGGAGCAGCTCATTCTAGCAGTCATCTCTAAGGACATGGAAGAGAAGAAGGTTGTCTGGAGTAGCCGGCATGGATTTACCAAGGGGACATCATGTTTGAATAATCTGATAGCCTTCTATGATGTTGTGACTGAATGGGTAGATGCAGGGAGACCAGTGGATTTAGTCTACCTTGACCTTAGCAAGGCTTTTGACACTCTATCTCGTATCATCCTCATTAGGAAACACAAGAAGTGTGGACTAGATGAGTGGACAGTGAGATGGATTGACAGCTGGCTGTGTGACAGAACTCAAAGGATTGTGATCAATGGAGCAGGGTTGAGCTGGAGGCCTGTAACTAGCAGTGTCCCCCAGCGGTCAATGCTCAGTCCGATCTTGTTCAGTGTATTAATCTATGACCTGCACGAGGGGACAATGTGTATCCTCAGCAAGTTCGTTGATGACACAAAACTGGGAGGGGTGGCCAAAACTACAGAGGGCTGTGCTGCCATTCAGCATGACCTGGACAGGCTGGAGTGCTGGGCAGAGAAAAACCTAATGAGGTTCAACAAGGGAAAGTGTAGGGTCCTGCACCTGGGGAGGAAGAACCCCATGCACCAATATAGGTTAGGGGTGGACCTGATGGAAACCACTTTTGAAGGAGAAGGATCTTAGAGTCCTGGTAGAAAGTAAATTATCCATGAGCCAGTAATGTGCCTTTGCTGCCAAGAAGGCCAATGGAATCCTGGGATGCATAAGGAAGAGTGGGGACAGTAGGTCAAGGGAGGTCATTCTCCCCCTCTACTCAGCCCTAGTGAGGCCACATCAGGAATACTGTGTCCAGTTATGGGCTCCCCAGTTCAAGAGAGACAGGGAACTTCTAGAGAGAGTCCAGTGGAGGGCAACAAAGACAACTGGGGATTGGAGCGTGTATCTTATGAGGAAAGGCTGAGAGAGATGGGACTCTTTAGCCTGGAGAAGAGAAGGCTGAGGGGAGACCTCATCAATGCCTGTAAGTATCTGAATGGTGGGTTCAAGGAGGATGGAGACAGATTCTTTTCAGTAGCTCCCAGTGACAGGATGAGGGGCAATGGGCACAAGCAGAATCATAGGAAGTTCCATTTAAATATTACTAAAACTTCTTTATTAAGAGGGTGACAGAGCACTGGAACAGGCTGCCCAGGGAGGTTGTGGATTCCCCTTCTCTGGTGATAATCAAAACCCACCTGGATGCAGTCCTGAGTAATGTACTCTAGGTTATCCTGCTTTATCAGATGAGATGATCTCTTGACATTTCTTCCAACTCTGACAATTCCATGTTTCTGTGAATAAGCTGTACTGTCTACACAGTCTGAATCTCTTAGTATTTCATGCAGTTGCAAACACTTTATTTGCATTTTGCCTTCTGCAATTATCTCAGCTTTATTCAGGAGGCATAATTCAAGCACAACTCAAGCAATAGTTCCTTGGAACTTAAAGCTAGGTCAGGATGTCTGAATTTGGGCAATGATAGATGTTCCATGCCTTGAGTGAGAAGGAACAGTGAGGCAAACTTCTCATGTCCTACTGACATTAACAATTTTGGCTATACATCCAAAAGCTGCTAAAAGCACTGATGCTTAGTGCTGAAAGCACTAATAGCTCATTGATCCATTGCAGCATTATGGAGATTTCAGGCATAGCTGTGCTCCTAGAATTTTCTGAAGTTTCTTCATTCCATCTCATGGGTTTCTTTGTTGCTCTGTCATACTGTATTTGGTGCTACAGTTATAATCACAGTTAAATAAATTATGGGGTCATCCCTGCCTCAGACATGGGTATGAAGGTGTGGAAAGTTCATTATAATGGCAAGGAACACAGACGTTAGTCAGGGACATTAAATGGAACAAAGACATTTGTGAAGGTTAGAAAGATAATTTGGTTAGAATTCTGCTACAGCATAGATACAGACTGCAGTTATGTCACAAGATAATGTGGCATAAACATTCAGCAAGGCTGACAGACAGGGAGGCCATTCCAGATAGGAGCTACAGAAAAGAAGACCTCTTCTCTCTGAAATGGCAAAAATGCTCATATAGACAAAGAATTGCTGTAGCATCATTTTCAGATGTATTTCCAACTTTATTGCTTCAACACCTGTTGGCAAAACAGTATGACATAAGAAGCAATGGTAGAAAAGGTAAATTCAGCCTCTGAATTAGCTTAATTACAAAAATGAATAAATGAGATGCGAAGGTTCTTGATGCAGTTATCTTGAGCTACGAAGTCACAGGTCAGAAATATCAAAACAGAGCAAAGATCAGTGGTCTTGCTCATTAAAAAATGTCTGTTTCTCCCCATTTCCAGAACAAGAAGTTTTATCATTTTTTTTCTTTATTTTTTCTTCATTAAATTAATGATACACAGACAAGTTCAATTATTTCTTTTTCAAAATGCAGTTGGCTCATGAGGAAGAAGCAATTGTTTCAAATGGTGGAAATTAAAGCAGATAAAGGACTGAGTGTGAGTTACTTGTGTAATTACTTCAGAAAAAAGAAACTGACACAATAGCTATTCTTAATAGAAGTGAATATAATGTACAGAAAACAATTTTACTGCTCTACTTCAGCCCTGAAGTGAAACATTACATTGAATCAGTAACCAGCGTTGCTATACAGGGAGAAAAAAAATAGTTAGAGTTTTAGAATATAAAACCTTTGAAGTAGAAAGTACAAGAAAACCAACAATATTCTGCCAAATTGATAACTGACAGAAGTTGTGATAACTGTCCCTGGAAATATGTACAAGGACATCTCATGACAGACTCATTAATCACAGAACAGAAAAGTGGTAATGGTCTTGAATTGTGGAAAGGCAATCTTAGATTGGTATTAGAACCATCTGCCAAAGTACAAGCTCAGTTAAAGGAAAAATCTTCCAGTGTGCATAACACTACTTCACAAGCCTCTTAATTTTTAAAATTTTGCCAGTGGTAATACTGGGTTTTGGTGGGGTTTTTTCCTCTCTGTTTTGTTTTGTTCTTTTTTTTTTTTTTTTCTTTTTCACCTCATTCAAATGCTACTGACATATTTTATTAACTACGGGTTCTGCTTTTTGTTTGTTTGCTTTAACCTGAGATTCCAAACCCTTCTGCTTATCCAAACCAACATCAGTCTTCTCGACCAACAAGGGCTGAGCTGTCCAACCACACCAACTGGGAGGTTCAGCCCTGTTGCTACATTTGCACACTTTTTCTGATACAACCCCAGATCCAGTCCCCCGTCCTTCATTCTGTAGCAGAGCACTCGTGCCCCCCCTCCCCACCGGTGCTGGGGAATGTTATACTATCTGTTCAGCCCTCCAGAGATGGCAAAAGACAGCCTGATGGGTGCACCTTTGTTAGGTCAGACTGAATGGCACTGAGACAGGTTTCTAGTCTTAACCCCTGCTGGGCTGTGGAACTGCCAGCAGACAGGGTGGCACCTGGTTTTCGTGGGCAACTGGGGATTGCCAGGGGGGAACCCTCTGACAATGAATAGGGTCCCCAGCCAATGGGGTGTCTTGGCCAAGGTGCAGGTCAGATCTGGCTTAGTTTGTAAGGCAGAGCTCCCTGTTGGTTGGGTTTTCCCTTGGAGTAGGGGGTCTGCCAGGAAGCCTTCTCCCTTAGGACGGGACACCACCTAAGGAGACTTCTCAAGATGGAGTGACCTCATCTTTGGTGAGTGATATCTTTCTTCTAGATCTGTCTTTGAGTGAGCCTTGTCCCTGTTGGGCAAGGCATTCCGGGTACCTGAGGGGGAGGCTTTGCCTTTTGTCTGAGTGTGCACATGTGGGATTATTATTATTATTATTACTATTATTATTATTATCCATGTTAAGATTATCTATGTTAAGACTAGTTGAAAACGCTCAGGAATTCTACAAAACCTACAGAGGATGAGGGGCTAAATCTCAAAATCCACTATGAAGTTCTGATTTCACACTTACCTGAGATAGTTCCACATTTGTCTGATCAAAGAACTTTTTGTTGTAAAGACAGAACCCTGTGGGCCGCAGGGGGTAGTTTACTAGGTTCTACTGCATTACAGCACACGACCTTGACTGTCTTAGAATAACCTGAAGAATAATGATATTGCTGAGGTGACTGGGAATATGAGTTTACCAGTCCGGATAGCACAGAAGACCCTGGAAGCCAGAGGAAGGTATGGTAAATTATACTAATAATGGTGTTAGTGCAGTCCCAGTTCCAGAATAGGCTCTTAGATAACTCAGTACCCAGAATCTGCTAATACATACAAGAAATAAACAGGAAAAAATAAAATGGGGCATTTCAGCATATTTATATAGTCTCCTCTGGCTAGTGGGAACTTATCAAGCAAGCAAATAATTTCAGTATCAGCTGGATCACTGTTGAAAGAGATTTTAAAGTGTTATTTTTCAGGACAAACAGAACCTATCCTCTAACAATGAAAGTAATAAAGAAGGTAACACTGAAGAAATCTGCTGTGCTTTCCACATGAGTGGAAAAAAATTATCACAACATTGCACCCAAAAGAAATAAGATGAGAAAATAGATTTTGTAGCTACAAAGCAGTAAATGCCAAGTGAACATGGCTGAATTCTTAATTGCTTCTCAAAAAGTTTGTTCACCAGACAATAAATTACACTAAAGCCTTCAGAAAAAAAAACAACTCTGCTATGAAAGATTAATTATCTCCTAATAAAAACCTGTATGTTATTATTAATCTGTAAGTTTTGTAAAGTCTGAAGAAACTTCAGTGCTAAATAAATCAGGAATATCTAGCATTAGAAATTAGATCTAGAGCTTTGTTATGAACTCATGTGTTACAAATAGTTTTTCAATAATTTTATATATTGGTTGAATGGCCTACCATTCAACGTATATTATTCAAAGTTAGGTAGTTCAGAGGAGGTCATCTAAGATGGAACAGATTTCAAGATTCTTTTAAAATGTTGAGATCAAAGCATGACAGCTTCAGAGTATACACAGTGACAGCAGATACAGATAAACCTGATGTATTCCTTGCCTTCTTTGTCTGTCTTCACCAGCGAGGTCTCCCAGGCCTCTGTAATTTCTGTACTTAGAAGCAGGGTTAAAGGAGAACACACAGCAATGGGATAAGATCAATTACTTGACCCATACCCATCCACATTCTGCATTCAAGGAAGCTGATCAAAATGGTTCTTGCAAGGTTGCCTTCTGTCATCCTAGAAAGGTCATGAAAAGCAGATGTGTTCCTTGATGATTGGAGAAAACAAATCTTGCACTTATATTTAAAATAAGCCAGTCTCTCTAGGTTCTGTGATTGTGGGGAAAGCAGGAGACGGCATCCACTTTGATTTCAGCAAGGCTTTCAACACTGACTCCTTGCATCCAAGCTAGAACACTACTGTCTGTATAGGTGAGCAACTGGGTTGGGGAAAAGATAATTAGATGATGTGGGTCATGGTTAACTGGTCATAATCTACCTGCAGGCTGCAACATGTGGAGTAATCTAGGGGTCCATCCTGGGAAGCGTTCTGCTTAGCAGCTTTATCAATGAAGGAGGTGATGAAGTGTATTCCTGTCAGCTCTGCAGATGGCACCAAATTGGAGGAGGCAGCTGGTATGTAAGAGAGTAGTACTGCCATCCAGAGGAACCAAGATAGGCTGGAGGAATGGGCTAACAAGAAGCTCATTAAATTCAGGAAGGTCAGATACAAAACTCTGTACATGGGGAGGAAGAGCCCCTTTCAACAGACACAGGCTGGCACCTGACAGAGTGGGGAGCAGCTCTGCAGAAAAGCCCCTGAAACTCTGGAAGATGGTAAGCTGAACATGAGCTAGTACTCGCCTGATAGCAAAGAGATGTTAACAGGAGCAGAGCAGATCAAGGGAAGAAATTAACCTCCTCCACTCAGCACACTTGGTACAGTGTCTCAAATTGTTGCTTCCATTTTTGAGCTCTCAGTACCAAACATCAGTTAACTGAACAGAATTCAGTGTAGGGTCACCACAATGGCTTTATTTTGGAGCACTTATCACATGAGTAGAGGCTGAGGGAGCTGGGCTTGTTTAACCTAGAGAAGACAGCTTCACAGGGACTGAGCAGTGGTGCTCTATCACTTACTGGGAGGTATATTACTTTAATTACCATGTTGAGTATTTAATTTTACTTTAATTTCCTTTAATCTAATAATTGTAAGGATTTTATAATCTAAAAGTCTTAACTTTAGATCACACAAGAGAGAGAGAAGAAACTTGTAAAACCAACAACAGCAAAATCTACTCAATCTATTAGACAAAAAAAGGCTTTGTCATATGTTAATTTATTGGATTAAAATGTGAATGTGATAAGTAATAGTGATGTTTTGACAGTGAGTGATAAGGAGATGCTGGTAACATATTTATGAGGTTGTAGGTTTTTGACATCAAGGAATGTGACTGCATATTTTTAAGGTCACTGTGACACTGAAGAATTTGACAAGATATTTATAAAGGCATTGTGATCCTAAAGATGGATGCATATATAGAAGTGATGTAAATTAGATTAATTCATAAAAGACAAATATATCAAGGGCTATTAAGCACAAAGATATTAATTCTGACTCAAGAAGTCAAACAGCTTAAAGCTGTGAGGTTATACCAGAGAAGTATCATTATATGCTTATGCTTTTTATATGTTCTTTTGATAAGCACCATAAAATGATTACAGATGAAGGTAGGATACTATGTTAACTGGAACTTTGATCTGATCTAACATGTAAATTACAGTGCATAAGATGCAAAGGTACCCTATTCTGAGACTTTATAACTAAATCTAAATGAAGGTGTGGATTAGATGATGAAGGTTACAATGGGGTATGAACAAGCAATTCTAGCAATTCCTCTTTAGAGTTTTCTTGAAAGCATTCATTTTAAAATCTGTTAAACATTTTCTTTGACTAAGCTTAAAGAATTAGAGCTCTGACACTGCTAGTAAGTTGATAACAAAGTTTTACTTTGTAACTCCTTTTTTAATTTCAGATCCAGAAATGCCTGCTTTTTCTCTTCATTGATGTGACTTTCTGTAGCAATTAAAATTTGACTGGTCAGAACCTCAGCCTAAAATATGAAAAATATTAAACTGAAAAACATCAAAGTAAAATATTTTATTTCAGTAAATATTTTAATGGAGACTTTTCACTTCTTTTAAATAACATCATGCCAATGAATCAATTTAAAATTTGAATCTGAGAAACTAATTTTAGTTTCTAATAGAAAACAAAACATACCAGATCTTAGGACTGATCTTATATTGATGTTTGGTATTTTTTACGGCTGTAAACAGTTATTTATAATCAATTGTTTTAACTAATCTTTCACTACCAGTAGTTTTGAGGAAGAAAATTACAAATTTGTGATGATACTTACTGCAATAGAAAGAGCTTTCCTCAAAGAAAGAAAATAGTATGCAAAAAAATCATGCACTTTTGACTGATGAGTAGGTGAGGATGAGGTATGTGAGAGGGGATTAATAAATGTGTCTAGCCTGTAGGGTTTTTCTGAATAGCAGCCCAAGTATCTGGTCTATCAACCACTCCTCCCAGTTTCATATCATCTGCAAGCCTTCTGTGGGTGTACTCTGTCCCATCAGAATCATTCATTGAGGGAAGAGGTCATTAATGAAGATACCAAACATGACTGGATGCAGTATTGACTCCTGAGGTACACCCCTAGTGACTAATTTTCAGTCCACTTCACTGTACACCACCCTATCCTGTACTTCATCAGTTTATCCATGTGGGTGTTAAGAAAAACAGTATCAAAAGCCTGGCTGAAGTAAAGATATCTAAGCTTCCATATATATATATGTTAGCAACAACAGAAAGACCAGGGAGACCTATTAGATGCAGAAGAAAACATGATGATGAATGATGAGGAAAAGGTTGAGGTGTTTGAGGGAATCCAGCTCCCTAAACCAGGCGAAAGGGACCAGGAGCAGAACAATCCCCCTACAATGCAGGAGGAGATGGTTAGTGATCTGCTCCACCACGTAGATGTGCACAGATCTATGGGACTGGATGAGATGCTCTCAAGAGTGCTGAAAGAGCTGGCAGGGGTGCTCCCCAAGACACTTTCCATCATTTATCAGCAGTCCTGGCTGACTGGAGAGGTACCAGCAGATTGGAAATCAGCCAATGTAACCTCATATATATATGACGGGATGGAAGGATGATCCAGAAAATGACAGGCCTGTTAGTCTGACTTCAGTACCAGGGAAGCTGATGGAACAGGTCATTCTGAGTACCATTATGCAGTACATGCAGAATAACCAGGTGATCAGGCCCAGTCACCATGGCTTCATGAAGGGCAGGTCCTGTTTGACTAACCTGATCTCCTATGACAGGGTGACCTGCTTTTTGGATGATGGATGTTGTCTACCTTGACTTTAGCAAGGTCTTTCACAAGGTTTGCCACATCATTGTCCTAAGAAGCTGGCTGCTCATGGCTTGGATGCCCATACGCTTTGCTGGATAAAAAATTTATTGGATGACCAGGTCCAAAGAGTTATGTTCAATGGAGTTAAATCCAGTTGGGGGCTGAACATGAGTGGTGTTCCCCAGGGCTCAGTGCTGGGGCCGCTTCTGTTTAACACCTTTATTAATTATCTGGATGTGCAGATAGAGTGCACCTTCAGTAAGTTTGCAGATGACACTAAATTGGGTGGGAGTGTCGATCTGCTTGAGGGTAGGGAGACTCTGCAGAGTCTTGATCAATGGGCTGAGGCCAATTGTATGAGTTTCAATGAGGCCAAATGTTGGGTCCTGCACTTTGGCCACAACAATCCCCAGCAGCACTACAGGCTTGGGGAGGAGTGGCGGGAGAGCTGTCCAGCAGAGAAGGACCTGGGAGTGCTGATTGACAGCTGGCTGAGCATGAGTCAGCAGTGTGCTCAGGTGGCCAAGAAGGCCAACAGCGGTTCCTCCCATCTTCTTCTTCTTCTTGAAGACAAGACTGTAAAAAATAATTTAGAATAAGGATTTGGGGATGAGAATGAAACATCATCCCTAAAGCCAGTTTCAAGTTAAATAGCATGCAAGTAAACCTGAAACTTCTGCATCTCTTTTGAAATTGTAATATATTACTGATTTCAGCTGAATAATCTAACAGTCCATATGAAAGGTGTCTAATTCTATAATTTGCTATTTTTAATATCTTATATTACATAAATAATCCAACAAATTTTAAGTATATATATTACTTAAGCAAATACAGTTTTTTGCTTTTGAAGATTACAAGAGTAATTTAATTTAGTATCAGCAAGAACAGCTTAGCCTTTATGATGTTACAGGGTTTTGTCTTTAGGGACATGAAATTATCTCTTAGAAAAATGTGCCTCACAGGTAGAGAAGATATGTGTGTCATGAAGGACTATTCCTCTATAGCAACAATTATTTTTCAAAGTAATGCTTTTCTAATGAAGAGAAAGGCAAATATGAGAGTATATATATATAAAAAGGAAATACTTATTAATTTGTACCCTTATGTTCTGGTTTGAGCAAACAGCAACCAGGAAGAAAAGAATGATGAGACAACCCAGGGACTAAGGCACAACCTTCCAAAAGATCAACCTCATCCAGCTTTAGGCATCTAAAAGTTATACATGTAGTTTACTAAACTGTCTAAGCCTTAGATCCAGGAAAAAGACATTCTCTGTGTGACACACATGTATTTTAGAGTGGTGCTAATCACCTTCTTACTAAAGCTAGAAGATATGAATCACAGTATCACAGTATCATGGTATCATTCTGGTTTGAAAAGACCTTCATGATCATTGAGTCCAACCACTACCCTAACTCTGCCACGTCCACCACTAAACCTTATCCTATCCCCTGGCACCACATCTGTCTTTTTATATGTCTCCAGGGATGGTGGCTCAACCACCTCCTCAGACAGCCTGGATTACCAAATCCAACTCCCACCCCAGAACAGGACAAGCCCAAAGTTTACAACATGTCTCTGAGGGTGTTGTCCAAATGTTTCTTGAATATTGTCAGGCTTGGTGCCATTACTGCTTCCCTGGAAGCCTATTCCAGGGCTCCACCACCCTCTAATTCCAACCTTCTTATGCAACTTTAGGGAATTCTTCAGTATTTCTTTATATTAGATTTAGAGCTAAAAAGTTAGGATAATACATATTTTGCCTTAAAAGACCAGGGAAAAATAGGTTAAAATATAGAAAATGCTAATATAAATATACCAACACTTCCAGTGGAAGTTGTTAGCATAATCCTGAATAAGTCTCTCAGTTTGTGCCAGCAAATCCAAATAGAAGAACAAAATTAATTCCAAAGGATATGATGGTACCAGCTATGCTTTCAACACTTTTGTATTTACACACAAGCAGAATGACTGAACTCTACTAAGGCAAAAAATAAACCCTTACATTCATAACAGGCTATCAAGCACTCAGGCTGCCTAAGGAAATATGAAGTTGATGGATGATGTAGATTTTTGATGACAGATGAATTGTCTACATTTCCAGTCTAGATTATGTTTCCTAAGCAAATGAGTACTGTCATTGACTTGTCTCATCAATCCTGTCAGTGTGATAGAACTGGCCACAGCAGGAACTAACTTGGTGATATTTTAAAATTACATCTGAAGCAGGTAGTGCTTTGAGATATGTAACTCCCACTGAGCTCTGTGCTAGTTGCTTTTGTGCTTTTGAGGAAAGAATTTTGCCAAGAAGAAAACATTTTGAACCATCTGTGACAACAGAAATTAATTTACTGTTGCCATTTGTATACCTTTTTGGTGTGTGATATAAACAGATAGGGTCTAACGCAGAAGACTGTTAGAAAGCTTAAACATAAGAAAGTGTAGGTATGGTGCATACTAATACTTTCTTTGCATCTTCTCTTGATCTCAGTGCATTTTTAGATTTAATTTAAGTAAGCAAGACACAAGCACCAGAAAAAGGGCCCATTCTAGAGTGACCTCAATAGCATATTTCTAGGTACACAATATATTTCCTCTTCCAGAAGAAGCAAAACTAAACCGAACCAACCCAACCCCAAAACCAAACAACCCAAGTAATCAAAGCTAAACCCACAGTAAAGAAAATCTCCCAATACCTTGATGTGAGCAGCTGAAACCCTAAAGTGGCATTACTTAAACACAGATTTTGGAAACACCTGTGAGTGTTACTAGCGTAACAGGGTCTGAAAGGCAAGAGAATACACAGGAGAATTCAGAGAGATTGTGAGTTGGTTTTCATGGTACCCTTCTTTACACAAACAGATAAAAAAATTTACTCAAGTTTAGTCCAAGGTATTTTATATTTAGAATAATAGAATCATAGAATCATAGAATATGCTGAGTTGGAAGGGACCCATCAGGATCATCGCGTCCAACTCCTGTCCCTGTGTAGGGCACCCCAGGAATCACATCATGTGCCTAAGAGTATCATCCAAACGCTTCCTGAACTCAGGCAGGCTTGGTGCTGTGAACACTTCCCTGGGGAGCTTGTATCAGTGCTCAACCACCCTCTGGGTGAAAAACCTTTTCCTGATGTCTAACCTAAACCTCCCCTGATTCAGCTTCCTGCCATTTCCCCGAGTCCTGTCATTGGTCACGGGAGTGAAGAGATCAGTACCTGCCCCATCTCTTCCCATCCTGAGGAAGGCATAGACTGCAAGGAGGTCACCCCTCAACCTCCTCTACTCCAAGCTGAATAATCCAAGTGACCGTAGCTGTTCCTTATAAGTCATCCCTTTAAGAGCCTTCACCACCCTCCTGGCTCTCATTTGAACACTCTCCAATAGCTTGATGTCCTTTTTATATTGTGGTGCCCAAAGTTGCCCAGCACTCAAGGTGAGGCCGCACCAGTGCAGAGCAGAGCAGGACAATCACCTCCCTTGACTGGCTGGCAACGCTCTGCTTGATGCACCCCAGGACACAGTTGGCCCTCCTGGCTGCCAGGACACACTGCTAGCTCATATTCAGATTGCCATCAACCAGGACCCCCAGATTCCTCTTTGCCATGCTGTTCTCCAGCCACTTGTTCCCTAGTCTGTACTTACCACTGGGTTGCCCTGGCCCAGGTACAGAAAATTTAGGAAGGATATTTCAAAGCAAAACATCCTCATATATTATTTCAATGTTTAACCAACTTCCTTGCTAGGTAATTACACTTTGATTTGAAGTTAAGTATTTCTAGGCTCTTTTAGAAGTTCTAGAAATTTTATTTTTAATCCTTTTCTCCGTTTTATGTACCATATAAGTAATTGCAATGATCAGTTGTTCTATCTTTACTTTCTTCAGTAAGCTGAATAGGGCAAACTCCTTAAATTCTTCATAATGGAGTAAATTTAAGCCTGGGAAGAAGGAAAGCATTCACTTTTCCTTGCTGTACTTCATGAGGTTGGCATTGTCCCATCTCTCCAGCCTCTCAAGGTTCCTCTGGATGGCATCCCTTCCCTCTTGGGTGTCAACTACTCCACACAGCTTGGTATCATCAGCAAACTTTCTGAAGATACACTCAGTCCCACTGTCCATGTCTCTAAAAAAGATGTTTAATAGCATGGGTTCCAGTACGGACCCCTGAGGAAAACCACTTGTCACTTGCCTCCACCTGGACACTGAGCCATTGACCACAAATCTCTGAGTGTGGCCATCCAGCCAATTACTTATGCACTGAGTGGTCTATCTGCTAAATTAATGTCTTGTCAGCTTGGAGACCAGGATGTCATGTGGGACAGGGGCAAATGCCTTGCACAAATCCAGGTAGATGACGTCAGTTTGTCTTCCTCTATCCCCCATCTCTGGTGGGTTTTTTTTATTTTTACTTCCTTTTGTTTTTCATTAAACTCATGCAATCTACACAATTCCCCATGTTCTGTTATTTCTGACTTTTAACAGCCAGGTTGCTGGATAAGGGAAAAAAATCAAAGAATGCATTACCTCAGAATCTATAACACTGTGGACACTGATGGATATATTTATTTTTGTCTGACCAATAACTAGTTGACCCATGCCTCCCATAAAATAAAGGCTCTCTAAGTGAAAACCCTAGGACATAGGGCCATTATATGAATATCTGATACTCTTTTGAGGAGTCAGACTATAAACAATACTAATGAGACATAAATACTGTACACTAGTTTCATCTGTGTCAATTCATCTTCCTCCAGTATTTTTCATTCTCTTTAATAGGAAATTGTACCCATATTATTTATTCTGGATCCTTAAAGTTCAGAAGCATTTCTCAGTGTGATTAAACTGTTAAACATATTTGAAACTAATTGCTTCTGACAACTGCCATTAGACACATATTTGCTAATACATTTTAAATTCCTTAATAGTGAGAAGTTCTTGTTATCTTTTGAACTTTTGAGCTCTGTTGTGGTCAACAAGAAAAAGACACTCTTGTTTTAACTTTTAAGCACCATGTAAGAGAGCAAGTGACAATTATAAACTACTGTTGTCAAAGGAAGCAGTACAGGACAAGCAGAGTGTGTTGGTTGATTTTATACACTGATACTAACGACTACCAGAAGCAGGAAGAAACTACATCTACATTTTTACAAAATGAATGATTGTTTAAATACTTGCTCAATGAACAAGTCTAGAAATCCCATTTTTAATGTACTGTAAGATAAACTGTTTTGTTGCTATTTAGAAAATTAATAATTTAGAAAACATTATTTTCTGATTTCTCATTAAATGATTGTACACCTTCTGTCAGGTGATGCAGCAAACCACAGAATGCATTATGGGAAAAATACCACACAATGAAATCACCAGATGTTATTTCTCAAGTGAAGCACTCATGTATTGTTCTTTTTTGAAATAGATTTTCTGTGCTTTTCTAATCTCCTGAACTGATTGTGTATAAGACTGGGGGGTTGTGCTGGGTTTGGCTGGGGTACAGTTAATTATTTCCATAGAAGCTAGTATGGAGCCATGTTGGGGTTTTTCATGCTGAAAACAGTGTTGATAATGCAGAGATGCTTTCTTTATAACTGAGTGATGCTTAAAGAATCAAGATCTTTTCTGCTTCTCACACCTCCCCACAAGCAAACAGTCTGGGAATGGACAAGAAGCTGGGATAGAACACAGCTGGGAAAGGTGACCCCAACGAACCAAAGGGATATTCCATACCAGACAACGTCATGCTTAACAATATAAAGCTATGCAAGGAAGAAGGAAGCGGGGATGTTCAGAGTAATGGAATTTGTCTTCCTAAGTAAATGTTAGGCCCTGCTGTCATGGAGACGGCTGAATACCTGCCTGCTGATGGGAACTAGTGAATTAATTCATTGTTTTGCTTTCCTTCTGCTAGCAGCTTTTGCTTCACCTGTTATACTGTCTTTATTTCAATCGATGTGTTTTCTCAATTTTTTAATCTTCCTATTCTCTCCCCCAGCTCACTGTGAGAGGAGAGAGTGAGTGGCTGTGTGGTGCTTAGTTTCCAATTGGGGTTGAACCACAACAGGGGTACAGTTATTTTATGATCTCCTCATATTTATCAGTTAAGGTTTGTTGACATAAAGCATTTTAAAAAAATGCCATTAGAGTTATCTCCCCCCTAATGTTTAAAAATCTGACTAGTAAAAGCAGACAAGAGGTAGAAAAAAGGGAGAATTATAATCCATAGTTAAATTATTAGAGCTATAACTAGGAAAAAATTGTCAACTTTTAATATAGACATAATGAATCACCCTTTTCAGATGCTTTTCTCTCTCCATTGACTGTAGACAGCTTTGATTAGATGCCTTACTTTTAGACATTAATTGTTAATTGTGATGCATCTCTTTGAGTGATTTCCCCTAAATCAGGAAGTGTCCATTTTTACCAAGACTTGGTTCAATATCTAATGCAGTTTAGTTCCTTACTCACAGGACTATGAGTCCTACTTTATCTCTATACAGTAGTGAAGGAATGGAGTGTCCTTCATCACAGATCCTGTTGAAATTAAATTACTCTACAAACAGAGTAACGATCATTATATAAAGAGTAACAGTGGCAAAAGAAAGCAAAGTTAACCCTTTTTTTCAATATGCACATTATAAGCCCAGTTAAAATAAAATGAGCATCTTTGCTTCCTGATTTTCAGAGGCTTTTAACTAGGTCATATGAAAACTAATTTTCTTTGGAACAAGCAAAGCTAACCCCCAATGGAGAGAAATCTATTTCAATTCAAGGTTCCAGTCCTATCTATAGATATCTAGACTGTTCAAATAAAGCGAAGATTTCAACACGAAAGATTTATCTCCTTTCCTCTGCACAGGCAATTCTTTAAGTAAGCAGCAACTGAAATGAACTTGATGAAAAGATATTTCATACTTCCATTATACCCTCATTTTCTCTGACATTCCAATCTCTATATAGAGGAAGACAAGTTAATGGTAATATAATGCTAACACTAATACCAGGATCTACTTAAAACTATTTTTCACTTTTAGACTTCTGTTAAGTAAGTCGTTAACATTTTGGACAAAATGTTAATGTCATCACCAATAAAATGTTTTTGTCCTATATAAATTTGAATTTATCATGTGTAGACATGAATTTTCCAAATGCCCAGTGTCTGATAACTGAGTCTAGAATACAATTTTGTTGAGTAGAGAAAGTTTTCTATGGGTATTTGAATTAGTAAAGCCCAAATTACTTATTTAGCCATACCTTTTTCCACCTCATTGGATCACAACATCCACATGCTCCTTCCTGTAAGATTTTTTTCTTAAACCTCTGACTTATTCTTACATGTTTTTTCCACACTCTCCTTCAAACCAGTATTAGTTTCTCTTCTGCCCTTTTTCCTGACTCCTATAACTTGTCTCACTTCCATTTTTGTCTTTATTTCAGCAGAGGCAACAAAACATGATATGGCTCTTATGGAGATGTGTGTGAGTTGCTGGTCAGCTAGTGTTCTGCCAAAGATCAGCAAATCATCCACCCTGTAATGAATAACTGGTGAGTTCTTTGGACCTTTTCCCCACAGAAAAGTTAATACAAGGTTTCCTTTCTAACCAGCTGCTGACTTTTAAGAAATCTGTTGGAAATGGTATCTTTGAAATGTATACACTAGTTAGATTCATTTGATATTGAAAAGAAGTCAAATGACAGATACTAATAACGATTAGACTAAGATAGTTTGCAAGTTACATATAAACTAGTAACATATGGGCAGTCAGGTTAAAAACCCAACCAACCAAAGCCCACCAACAGGAAAACCATGAAAACAAACAAAAAACTTCCACAAAACAAAGGCAACAAAACCCCCTGCAGAATTCCTGGTTAAGAAGGCAATTAGAAGTCAACTTAGCAAGATAAAAGCAATATTTAGAAAATTGTATGTGTCGACTTATTTCAACAGAATGGAACCTTGAAAAATATGAAAGGCTGCTTGGAAGATTCAAATGGAATAAGACCCTGGAGGAAAGAAGTGCGCAAGAAAGCTGCTTAAAATTCAAGGATCATCTCCTCCAAGCTTGAAAGCACACAGGCAAAAAATGCCAGAAGGCCTGCATGGATAAACAAGGAGTCGGTGGTCTTATGTTTTAGTTGGACAAAATGCAAATATAAAAGGGAAGTATACTGAAGGTGGAGACCAAGGAGGAAATCTGAATGAAGGAAAATGCTCTCTGATGGGAGATGATCAGGTCTGAGAATACTCAAGCAAAATAAACTTATGCAAGTCAACACTTCCTGATAGCATGCACTCTGAATGCTGAAGAAGCTGTTTGATGTTACTTCAGGGCCATTCCAAATAATCTATGAGACATCATGGTGATTGACAGAGGTGCCTGTGACTGGAGGAAAGCAAATGTCACTCCTATCTTCAAAAAGGGCAGGAAGGAGGACCCAGGGAACTACAGGCTGCTCAGCCTCACCTCAGTCTCTGGGAAGGTGATGAAACAACTAATCCTGGAAGACATTTCTGGGGAAAAAAAAAAAAAAAAAAGGATAAAAAGGTCATCAAGAGTAGTCAGCATGGATTCCCTAAAGGATACAGATGAATGTGTATGAATATCTGAAGGGAGGTTGTAAAAAAAATGCATCTGGGCTTTTTTCAGTCATAGGACCAGAGACAATGGGCACAAACTGAGACACAGTGGGTTGAACATGAACATCAGGACTGTGAATCTGACTGAGTACTGGTACAGGCTGCCCAGGGAAGTTGTGGAGTCTCCAACCTGGCAGATATATAAAAGCCAACTGGACATGGCCTTAGGCAATGGGTTCTAGGTGACCCTGCTTGAGCAGAGGGGTTGGCTAAGACGATCTTTAGAAGTCCCTTCCATCTCCAATAATTCTGCAATACTGTGATTTGTGAAGAACCTCACAAAGAATGGCTAACTGCTTTCTAGCTAGACTGATGTTTTGTTCACTTTGTGCATGCATGAGGTGTATTTTTTACGAGAGGTATGATTATGCATGCATTGTAGACGAGATGTTCAATAAGAGGAGTTTAGGGGATTATTTTCTTGTTGTAAAAAAATAATTTGTTCTTCATTACCATGTGTTGTCCACAGTTCTTGACACTCAGAGATGGAAATATACAGTCAAGACAAGTGCCCTGTCATGATCTGCAAGCTGATAATCATAGTATCATAGAATCAATAATTTTGGAGAAGACCTCTAAGATCTTCAAGTCCAACCTTCAACCCAATACCACGATACCAACTAAACCATGTCCTAAAAAATGCATATTATTTGACATACGCAATATCAAGAGTGGAAACATCACTTATTGGTGACTATCATGTGATAGCCCTTCAGCAACAGAAATGCATCATATTAGTGTCTGCATCTTCCTGACCAAACTGAAATCTTCTTATATTGTCATTACCAAATGGATTAGGATCCACATAAAATGAAGAAGGAAAGATCTGATGTAATGCAGTCCAAAAAAGCCACCAAAACAACCCCCAAAACAACAACATCTAATATTGAAGAGAAAGTATCACTAGCACAAATATTTTTCCAGGCAGTTTCCCATACTCAAGTTTTTCATAGTTTACTGTCCAAGAATGGGAACTTTGTTAACTATATGAAGTACTTGTGTGCACAGTCACATCTTTGGTGAAACCACAAGACAGTCTGGCTTGTGCAATCAGTCATTTGCCTTTATCATGTGCAGAAGTTTTATCAAGCAGTCCAGCAAAAACTACTCTGAAAAAGACATTAAAAATCTGTAGATTAGAATAATAAATGTCACAGTGGGGTTTGAACTATCTGTCTAGAAAAAGATCATGAATGTTCCTTTCTCTCACTGACTGCTCAAGCATAATTTATCACCAAAGTGATAACCCGGTCTCCCTTTTCAACATGGCACCTCAAAGGTGATTGCAACTACTATCTCCTCCATTTTGTGTGCCTGATACAGATCCTTTGGGAACCTCCTGACTTTATATTTCATCCTTCGTTTCCACTGTTTCTAAGATACTGTTTTGTACTCTCTTCTTTTTCATTCTAGTATTTACTGTGAAAATCTTCTTCAAACAGTATGCAAAACTTCTGTCTTTTTGCTGGCTGTTTCTCTGTGAGCCACTGTTCTCTTCTGTTCACATCCAGTCCTTTTTCCCCACTTCCTTCAGCATTCTTTATCTTCTTTAAGCCAGGTTTGTTGTGTTTTTATTTTTTGTTTGTTTGATTTTTCCCCAGGTTTTGTTCCCCACATTTATTCCTGTGTTACCGTTTTCCATATTAATTACTTCTCTTCAATATTTTGAAGCTGTAGTTGTATTCCCCCTCATCATTCTTCCTGGAATACTCTTGTTTGACAGTTTATGTCCTTGCATCTTTTTACTTGTCTTCTCAAACAAAAAAAATTAGCATAACAGAGAGCCATGTATATCTATCCCCTTCTTGTCTCTTATTTTTGACATCTTTATTCCAGAAGACAAGTAATTATCTGTCATTGCATTACTGTTTTTGTTAAGAATGTGCCTTTTCAAGGAATAGCAAGTCTGACAGTCTGCTTCAAAATAATCAGACCTAAACTCCTCCAGATACATATTTATCATTCAAATAGAAATAGTGTTCAGGGGCCCAGAATCCTCAGTCTTAGTTGTACTGGGTTGATTTTTAAGCTAGATGGTGTAAAAATACAGTGCTGGTCCCTTCCATGAAAGCCTGTGAAGATGAACATCACAGGAAAGTAAAGGACATGGAAACATACTACAAACAAATATACAGGCATGCATGCATGCCTATACAGTCAAGGTCAGTCCCAAGTTAAGGCCAGAGACAACAGACTCTGTTAACACAGTCAGTCATTCAGGTGTCTCAGATGCGCCTTGTGCTACAGGGAGAAGACAGAACTCTTGGCAGGAGACACAATCAGAATAAAAGCCCTTGACACATTTTATGCAATGGCACGAACTTGTGGCTCTTATGCTCCTAAATCAGGGTACTTCAAACTGTGACTACTGTAACAGTAGACAATCGTTAGAGAGCAGGCTATTTGCTACTGTGTAAGAAAAAAATGTCAACACTTCTCTAATTTTCTGAGTAAAGACTTCCCATTCAAACAATACTGTGAGAAAGCACATCGACAGTGAAACTGACAGTAGTAAAGACAATAGTGTACTGCCTAGAATAAGGACGTATCATGGCAGGCACTTTACAAAAACAGGGAAAAAAAAGAAAGCTGTTTCCTGATGCCTAAAATATTAGTTGAAACACAAAGGACTGATACACAGAAAGTAAAAGCAAAAAAAAAATATCAGAGAAATAAGAAAAATCAAATTACTAAGTAGTAGAAGTAAAATAGCATCCACTTTGCCAAGCGACTAGATCAAATTAGTTTTCTGGATGTATAATTTCATCAGAAGCTTGTGGGTTGAGACAAAGAAAAGGAGGGTTCACTCACCAATTATGCTCACAGGCAAAACAGACTCAACTTGGGGGGAAAAAAAAAAATATTAATTTATCACTTATTAAACAGGTCACAGACAAAACAAAAACCAGAGCTTAAATGTGTTGTCCAACCCCTCCCTTCTTCCTGGGCCTAAGTTACTTTGTTCCTGATTTCTCTACCTCCCTCTGCCCAGCACCACAGGGGGAAGGGCATGGGTTTTAGAATCAGTTTACGGTCTGTTGTTTTCTGCTGCTCCTTTTTCCTCAAGGAAAAGGATTCCTTACAGTCCTCCCATGCTTCCCCATGGGGTCCCTTCCACAGGAGAGAGTTCTTCACAACCCTCTCTGAGATGAGTCCTTCCCATGAGGTGCAGTCCCTCAGGAGCAAACTGCTCCAGCACAGGCTTCCCACAGAGTCATGGGCTGCTTCAGGAACAGTCACCGCCCATGGTGTGGGGTCCTCCAAGGCTGCATGTCCAGGTCCATGGGCTGCAGGTCCACATCTGCTCCACCATGCACCTTCAGAGGATGCTGCACCATTCTTCTCCATGGGTTGCAGGGGCACAGCCTGCCATCTCACTGTGGGCTGCAGACGAACTTCTACTTGGGCACCTCCTCCCCCTCCTTGCTCACTGACCTTTTTGTTTCTCTGCTTTGGCACTGCTCTTCCCTCTGCTCCCCAGCTTGGATCTCCTCCTTCCCTTGGGATCTCTGCTCTGGCACTGCTTTCACCTCTGCAATTCAGCTCTTCCTCTGCTCTTGTTGCTTTCAGCTCTTATATCAGTTTTTTCATATATTAATCACACAGGTGCAACCCTTGTCTTTCGGCCCTGCCCATAGAAGCTGAGGGAGCTTTTCAGCTTTTCAGCTTCTTACAGGAGCCACCAATGGGGCCCCTCCCTCGCTACCAGAACCCACACCAAACCACACTTAACGACTCTTCAGGGTTTTATTATCAGGTTTTGATGACTTCTCAGAAAGTGGCTTGTGCCATACTATTCCTTTTTGTTATTTGTGCTGTGGTGCTCAGTCTCACGCAGACACTGCTTAGTAGTATTCCTTTAATACAAGAATAAAAGAATATCTACTTTCAACCTTCAGTGACCCACCAGTAGACATACTGCAAACTGCAAATGTCTTATGAATAAATAAATAAATAGATCCAAGTAATAATTAAACAAGAAAATAAGTCTAATTATATTTTTCTATGCAGTATGTTCAGCTAATTGGAATCATTATGCTGTACTGTAGAACTTCAGAACTGCCATACAGACCTTTAAAACAAAGAGATTAATGTCTAAATGCCAACACAAGGTCATGCAGAAGACAGAAGTAGATGTCTGTTTTCTGAAATCCAGATACAAGTTATCAAAAGAATCTCCAACTTTAATAGGCCATTTTTAGATCTGAATATTTCCATTTTACAGTTAAGAACCTTGCTGCTCAGGGCAGTTGGAGCTGTCACTCATATATGTATTTTTACATTAAGAATAAAGCTCCTGAAATACATTGTTCTTCAGATAAAAAGCATAAGATTCTCAAGGGTCTGTATGATCCCCTGGACCCCAAACAGATTCTGGTCTTCATTAACAATCAGTACAAACATTCACTAGCATTGGTACAAACACCACCAACCTGTAACACCTACAGGAGGCAAGTCTCTGAGCAAAAGAGTGAACAAACTGAACACGTCAGAAACTGCATGCCTTACTTCTATAACCTAGTGTCACTGTCTCATTTCCCTCTTCCATCTGCTGAATGTAAGCTACCAAACCTCATTCTCTTCTTTTTCAGGCAGGTCTGAATTCTTTCTATGCCAGGAAAAGCACCTGCACATATAGACCTGGCTGCAAGTATGTTATTCAGAAGTTAAAGTGGTAACAGGGGGAAAAGAAAGGAAGAAAACAAGTTTTACTCTTCTGCTTCCAGCCATGGCACCATATTAATCAATGTACATTCCCAGTACAGCATAGTATTTCCTCTTCTATTATCTTTTACATTCAGAGAGAGGCTGTAACACTACAGATTTTTCAGAGAGAATGCAACTCTCTGCTGCTAAAATCCCACAGCAGAACCTTGTCCTCATTGCAACAGCTATAACCAAACAGGACAAAGCGCTTTCACAGCAAGGCAAGTATGCTGCCGGCTTTAATACCTTATATGAGAATGTGAAAGAAAAGCTTATGAAGGAAGTACTGTTAGGCTCCAGTGTTATATTCTGGAGTGACTGTGAAAAAGAGCAACAGTATCAGATGCAGAATTAGTACTGTATACTGTTTAGCAGAATGCTATGACAACTATATCTAGAGAGATGGGTATGCTGAATTGACTACTGATGAAATTGCTTAAATTGCTATGCTACTCAAATCTGAAACCTGTTAAAGAAATGCAAAAGGAAACAGAAATTATTGAGGAGGGAATAATATCTTTTCCACCTCAGTTCTGATTCTGAGTGCCAACATTTCATGTAGATTGTCATTAGGATACTTCTAGATGTTTCCAAATAGAAACGAGCACATACATAGAACGACAAGGAACTGAAGTGAACACATAAATAGTATGACCATGAGAAGTTTGTGTGATTCAGAGGACCTTTCTGGAAAGAAGGACAGGCAATATTCCTCCATGTTTTTTTCAGACTTGATCACTGGAAAAGGATCATTATTAAACTAAATACAATCCAAGACAAATGACATCTACCAACATACATTATTCTAGTTTACAGGTTCCTTGGCTGGAAAAGCATGGTGGCGTTTCACATCACTGAAAAGTTATCTTCAAAGACACTTTTAAAAGCATAGTTACTGCAAAACATATGTTTAAACAAGGGGGAATTATTAGAGAGCTGGACTGATGGAGAATGATTCAGAGGGATAGAACAACACTCCTGCAAAGAAAGGCTGAGAGAGGGGGAGTTGTTCAGCCTGAACAGAGAAGACTACAGGGAGATCTTATTGTGGCCTTTCAATACTTAAAGGCGCCTTACAAGAAAGACAGAAAGAGACTTTTTACCAAGGTTCATAGTTGGAGGACAAGGGGCAACAGTTTTAAACTGAAAAAAGGTAGCTTTAGCTTTGACACAAGGAAGAAAATTTTTATTATGAAAGTGGTGAGACACTGGAACAGGTTGCCCAGAGAAGCTGTGGATGCCCCATCATTGGAAACATTAAAGTTGTTTGGGCTTTGAGTGGTTTGATCTGATGCCAGATATGCTTGCCCATGGCAGGGAGGTTGGATTTGATGATCTTTGAAGGTTTCTTCCCATCCAAACTGTTCTATGATACTACAACAACACTTTTTTTGGCTATTTCTTCTAAGTAGGGCCTGTTGTTAGATCTGGCGTAAACTCAAAACAGACTTAAGTGTATACAGTGCCCATATATATGTCTTCATATCTCTGTGTGCTCTTGTGACACCTTAGAATATTCCTGCTAACTCTTACCTATTTAACTTTTATCTACTTAATAGTCTTATACCTTGGCATAGCAAGTAACATTGGAGTTTAATTCATGACCTTCCCTGGCATCTTTAACCAGAGAACTGATTTATTCTCTATTGACTACTTATAACTAATTAGAAGATTTCACATTATATTTAGCAAATGTCATGGAGATATTCTCATAATCCTGTATCGGTCAACAGAAATAACGGAGCCTCAGAATTATTTCCTACAATTGGTTAGTCAAAACAATGAAAAAGTCAGTTTGATCCACAAGGATCAAACCTGTCAAAATGTTTATGGATGGAAAGGCAGCATGCTTGCGTAAAATCTTGGTTAAACCTTTTGGTGTTTTGGAAAAACGAGGGTATGTAAAGAAAGTATTCAGATGAGGGAGTGTATCTTTATGAATGGTTCTTTAAGCTGATCCTGAATACACTCTTAAACTTGAGACACTTGATTGAATGATGCCATCTGAATATCAGAGAGTGAGAAAAATTATCAGTTTAATAGGACCGAAGTAGAAAAGATGTGCTTTTTAATTTTAGCTCTCAGTCTCTATATTTTGGGGTCAGCATTTAAAACAGCATAACCCAGGTTGCTGATGCATCACTTCCAAAGACTTCTGAGATTTAATTAAATACTGTTTTGTTGGTATTCAGCACAGTAAAACTACCAATAGATAAATGAGGAAAAAAAAAAAGAAATTAGAAAAAGAGAGAAGATAAAAGTGAGAGCAATGAGCATGAAAACATGTAAGTCTGTGCTGCAGATTCTGTCTCAAACTCTGATAGATTACTTTTCTCAACCCACCCCAGGGCAATCGAAATGTATACTTGCTCTGTAATCTGCAGTCCTGTGCATTTTTCTGTACCTATCTGACACAGAAACGTTGAAGCAAGTATTTGCTATTTAGCCAGAAGTAGGAATTTGAGGAATTAATGCCACAAAAAAGCGGAGAACAGAGGAAGAACAGAGCAAAAAAGGGTATAGTACAGTAGTGTTAATTTTTCAATACTATACAATAATTTTTTAGATAGCACTTTAGATATGCAAGTATCCTAAGATGCCTTAAAATAAAATCAATAAAAGCAGACACAGAAATACAGCTTAGACTTAGGATAGATTGAAGGGAAAACTTCTGACAAATCATCCATAGGAGTAAGAGTGTTTGAAGGTTTCTAAAGCAAATGGAAACTCAGCTTCCAGAAATGAAAGAAGACTTTACAAAGGACTTCTGAGAGGCACTATTGTCAGATATACCTGAATGTAACATATGCAGCTAAAATGTTTGTCTAACAGGGGTAATGAATACTAAACCATAAAGGCACTCTATAAAATTGTAAAATCAACCTGCAAAATAGCTTGGAGATAAGAATGCATTATGGTAAAAACCCAATTAGTTATCCATTGTTTATAAACAGTCTCTGTTCTCCAAAATCAAAGCCTTATATTTCAGCCTGCACAGTGTATCTGTTTGTTTGTCATCTTTTCTCTCAACTCTGTCTCTTATACATACTCATTGTTAAAATCTTTCTGGGGTATTTAATCTTAGTATTGCAAAGACACAACTATTCAATGCATAACTATTTTGCTATGAGTACTATTATCTCAGCTAACAGGCAGGTGAGGTACTTGCCAGGACAATTATAGCATTTAAATAGTAAAAGGAAAAAGATGAAGTAAGAATAGTATTTAAAAAGGCTGGCTGGCTGTATAGATGGACAGATGGATTTAAAATTGTAAAAAAACACTCTCAAATAAAAGATATGTAATTTAAAGGGATGACTTTTTAAAAAATGTTGTCACAACCTAATTTGATCTATTTCCTGTTATGTTTGAATAGAAAAGTTTTCAGCCTTTAAATATAAACTTTCATTGCTTAAGACAATAAATGTTAATTCTGTCCAAACTGATAAGCAGTCTCTGTCTGCTGTTTCTGGTTGTATGGTTCTGAAGGGAAAATAAATAAAAGGGTTGGCACAATATGCTCCAATGTATTAATGTAGTCTATTCTATTCAACTGTATGTGAACAGTGTTATTTTATATCCAAGGAAAAGAGTGTTACAACATGAAATTATTTCTCAAGTATATAAAATTCATTAATCAACCAACCACATTCTCTTTGAAATAATTCTGTGAAATAACTTACTAGACTTTCTGTAATAGTCATATACGATAAACTCAGCTGTTGCAGATGTTTCTGCTACCTAGTCCAGTAACTGGATTTTGTGACAACATGACCTTCTTTCTCCAAAGAACCAAAGCCTGCTAATGAGACCTGGAAAAGGAAAAAAAAATCTTCAGTTTAAAAGCTTGTATGTTTCTCTCTGCAAACTCAACATAGCCTATATATGTGTATTCTTGTTAACTATGCTGCATAAATCTCATGACTTTAATAAAAATTGCTGTTCAACCATCAGCAAAAATATGTAATTGTTCTGTTTTAACCCTATGCTGCATACATGTTATTTAACTCATGATTCAGTATCTCATTTTTTGAAGTTAGTGTAGCTCTCCTTTTACACTAAAATACCTGAAATTACTAATATTAATGAATTTACAATAAACTAGCTTGAAATGACACCTTAATAGGTTGTAATTGGCATGTACAAATATCTTCTTCAAGAGTGGCAATTTCTACAAGACTGAAATATTGATCAGTAGCACAACAATCCATGTCACAAGCACCTCAGTTTATTATAATCTCATTTTCTTAATAACATAAGCATTTTAATTCAGGAGACACACCAATAAATCTGTGTGATACTGCATCTGAATGCTATCAGAAAGAACATTGCTTTGTTGGATTAAAAGGTAAAATCTTCTCAGCAAACACTGACAATAGCAGAAAACTATGTCATGATCTTGATAACATGGTAACTAAGAAATATGTCTGTTACCTACTCTAAGTAAGGACTTCAGAAAACCTCCCTGGTAGTGCAAACCAAAGTTGGTGAGGTAAAAAAATCCCAAGAATATCTTGTAAACCTATTTACTCTTCAGAAAACTTGAAGTTGTATAAATTGGTGTGTTTAAAGAACAGCAGAGCTGTGTGTAAATAATTTTTTTTCTACTAGAAATTGGTGGTTAGACAGTCTCTGGCTATATACTGGCTTCTGAGCCAGTCTCTGTCTTAGTATACAGGAATTCTATGGAAAAAAAAGAAAAAAGAAAAAAGAGCTGGGTGCAGACAAGCTATCACTAAGCATCAAGAGCAGTGAAAAATAAAAGCTGCAGAAGGGAAAATCCCTCTGCTCTGAGCCACTATGCACTGTCACTGTAATGTGAGGTTACAAAGTTTTACTGTGGTCAGATGTTGCAGAAGGAAGGGGCTGTCAGACTCTGACAACACAGAGATGTGTACACAGCGGTGAATGACTGATCAAAGTGAAGGTTTTTCACCAATGATGCTCTGATGAGCAGCCATCACCCAAGAGATGCGAAACTTTAGCCCTGTCAATAGGGAATACTTGGGCTGAAGACAACATGGGTAAGAGATGGTACAAGAGAGGCAAAACTCCTGTGAGACAGATAGACATGACTGGGGTAACGATGACCCAAAGTGCAAGTCGGATAGAACTTTCAGAATCAGTGATGATTATCTGAAAACACTCACTTTTTTATAAGGGCACAGATTCTCAGATTGCTTCTTTTAGAAAGTAAAAGTAATTAAACATATGATAAAGAGAAGAGAAAATAATTTCAGCCTTTTGGAGATATGTTATATTTAGTTTTTCTCTTTTTTAATCTCTTTTTTTTTCATTGATTACAATACAATAAAACAGTATAATTTGTGTTATTTTTTTCTTTATATTTTATGCCATATAACAAAAAAAATAATTACAAACTTCAAACAAAGTTCACATATTTTTATTTGGAAATTGTAGATTACTTACATAAGAAAACAAACATGCAAAATACCTTTCCCAGGCTGGTCAGTGCTGCTCTGTGTATCACCACAATATTACCCAGAATTTTTATGAGAATCATAAAATCATTTATTTCTCATACTTGAAAAAGTATTAAACTTTTTATTCAGAATTAGAATCAGAGCATATGTATTAGATCAGTCTGCCAAAAATGTCAGTTGGCACTTTCCAAACTGTAGGTGAAATCTTGGCTTAAATTGCTCTTGACCAGTCAAGACTGAAATGATACCTGAGGATCCGCTGGAGATAATCTTGTTCAGATAGATATATCAACAGTGGATCCAAATACTGCTAAAAAAATTCATACAGTACAGTTCATGAACCAGTTAAACATAGTGGTTACTTGTATTAAGCATGGTAAGTTATGAAGAGCTGAAAGTCTATTCATTTAATTGTTCCCACTGAAAAGATCAACAAGCTCTTTGTACGGACTCTCAATTGTATCATCATTGAGAAAAAAACTTTGTGAAGCAGATTTTATAAAGAAGATAGATTTTTGGAGTCTTGCATAGATGAGGAAACAGATTTTCAGTTTTCTGCATTATACTCACTTCTGTCCATCAAGCCGGCTCTGCATTTAGCCTGGAAAGATGCATGAGCACCAGCTGTGTAATGTTTAGAAACTCGAGTTTTTATCATGGATCTCAAATAATATATGCTTTCCCTAGTATTGATCTTGTTGCATTTGGATATTGAGACTTAGAGAGGACCTGTGGACTGTTCTAATCCAAATTTCTTTATATGATTTTCGTCCTTTGTTAGAAGCCCTTGTAAAAATAAAAAACGTGAACTTATGTGGGAAATAGTTTGTCAGAAACTTGTTAGCCCAAAGGGAGAATATTTCTCAAAATATATGAAAATAAAGTGTATTTCAAGTACATATTTCAAGTGCCCAGCAAAGACTTGGAATGCTATTAGACTAGCACTTATGTTGTAAATTAAAATATAAATGAGAGACCTCTATTTTCAATTTAGGATAATTTAAGGATTTGTCTTTTTCTCTATGTAGGCAATATTTAGCTGACTTGACTAAAGGTCAATTCAAGTGACTAAAGGTTAATTCAGCACTCCTTTTTTTCTAAGGATATGAAAAATTGTAAGTTATATTTGGTAGATTGCTTTTCAACTTTCCAGTCATTTAATCTTTAATTTTAAATGACTTAGATATATTGCTTCACCAACAGCTATATTTTAATTTCTTGAGACAGATCTTGCTCACATCATTCTTGTTACTCAGCACAAATATCTAATAAAAACGTATAGACAATCTGTTAGAAATGGAATACAAATAAAATGTATACAGTAAAAAAACAGAAATAATCAAGCTACTACAATGAAGTAAAGAGGAAAGATGTCCTATTTTAGAAGATGTTCTAGATTTTGGGAAATGCAATTATTTCCTGTTACTTAACTATCTTTGGGCATATGTGAGACCAGCATGGCTGAAACAAGATGTGATCTGATTATTGACACATTTTTCTCCAAAGTGCGAGACGGATCAATGCATTAACTGTCAAGATCGTAACAGAAAGAGGATGCCTCAAACCTGAAGCCCAAGAATCCTTGCTCATGTGTGGGAAGCTTTACTATAAACATTTTTTCTGAATATACAGTTTTTTTGGCCACTATTTCACAGAACAGGCAACCAGGCTATTCAGTATTTCAGTGCACTCACTAGTGACTCCAGGCTGTAGATGTTAGTTCTTGCAGAGAAAAAAAATAATCAGTTCATATCTTTAATCCTCTGAGGAGTTGTATTGATTTATTAATGGCCTGTAATTAACAGGTAATCAGATAACTATGCACTTACCAACAAACAAACAAACAAACAAACCCCTAAATACTGTACACTCGCAACTTTAATTCACACTTACAAGTTTCTAAACACTCTTTGCTAACCCCAAACAGTTATGTCCACATTCCCTTAATGACATTTGGAAAATTGTCAGTTTTACAATTGCACAATTCAAAATCTACAGGCTGCTTCTGAGTTATACTTCTTCCTGGTTATACTTAACTATAAAACTGTTGCCTCTAGGACTTTCTGACATTGCTGATGGCACAAGAAATAAAGTTAAAATTGTTTCAGGGAAAGAGAAGCATGACATTGCTGGTGGCACATGGCTTCCTCAATATGTGGTTCATACACCAAGAAAAGGACTCCTAGATAGCCTCTTTTAGTGATTTAACTGATTTTAACTTTCTATTCCAACAGTAGCCTATTTTGTTCTTGATCTCATTCTCAGTCATTAGAGTTATCTCCTAAATAATTCTGCAATGCCAAATAGTACTTGTCTGTTGTTTATAGATATCCAGAAAAACAACAGATGGTTGATTCTGGTCATTCTGTTTGGGTACTATGTCATAACTGAACTGTGTCACTACAGAGATGCTTTCAGGTGTTTTTCTACTTGCTACTGTTTTATTGAATAAACAGATGTTTCCTTTCAAGTAACCTCAGACAAAAAAACATTCCTATACTCAAGAAATTCAACTAAATCAAGTGAATAGAAGTCTTCAGGCTGGAACTGCAAAATGTTTGAACTTTAGCCCAGACGATTTGCTTGCCAAACTTCATTCCACTTTAATGTAAAGGTTTAAATCATCCTGTTACCTTGCAAAATCATGTATTTCTTGTCAAGCAGAATCCTGAGATATTAACTCAGTTATTTCCTTCTCAAAAACTTTGCTGAATCAAACAAAATTTCCATAACAGAACAAAAAAAAACAATCTATCAAAAAATTATAAGGAACATTCATTTTCAAGAGCAAAACCTTCAGATTCCAGCACTGGAAGCAATAGATTCAAATCCTGTAAATGCACAACATTTAACACCTGTAATAATCCATTGTAATCCCTTATCTCAACAAGCACCTCTTATCTGCAGTTTTGGGGATGTATAATACAAAAACATGTTTCAAGCCAAGTGGATTAGATAGACAAATTCATCCTTAAGTCACTGTGATTTTCAAGTTATTATCCTAGAAGAAAGTCTCATACATTGACTCTACTGTATCACCAATTGCAAAACCAGAATGAACCTCTGCCTCCAGCAATAACTAACAGTGAAACACTAAAGGGGGAAAGGCAGTAGGGAGATGGATGATGTGCTTTCTGGTATCTAATAAATTATATTTCTAACTTTTTTTACCTAGCCATTACTGTTCTAGTCATCACCATTTCCAGCTCTTATGATTTACTTATCTCGGCTTTTCCCTTTCTTTCTCCTTTTTCAACCCTGCCTTATGATTCTAACTGAAATTTTTTGTTGTTGTGGGATTTTGGTTTTGTTTGTGTTTATTTCTTAAACTTTAGAAGTGTATAAGCCTCCCAACACCCCTAAGAATATCTGCTTGAAATCCATTTGCTCATCTCTTTTCTCTCTCTTGCCCAGGGCAGCACATAAAACACATCTGAACATAGTTGGATAGTTAACCACTGCAAATACCTTTAATTCAGACAGGTCTGAACCACATGGTGTTATTAGATTCCATGCATTTTCTTTTTAATCTCTCTTGTAATTTCTGATTAAAAGAAAGTTAAATGGTTTTAAACAAGAACAGACTTTCTCCTACAAGCACTGTTAATTCAGCATGTTTATTCTTCCTTTTATGAAATTCTTCTGAGACTACTGGCTTTTGAAACTTTTCTTTCCTAAGCTCCCATATAATATTTCTGAGCTCCCATTATGTTACCAGTTCATAGATAATGCTTGTTTGCTAAGCAATATCAATCTTTACATATGTTTCTTTCCTTTTACCCATGGCGTATATTTGATCCCATAATTTTAAGACAATAAACACTTTTTACAATTTACGTTTCATTGGTCTTTACAATCTGTCCAGAATTATTAGATGCTTTTTTAAAAGAGGAAAATTTATTTTGTGACCACTAATGGTATAACTCTCTTTTTGTGCACCTGTAAGAAGATCCTATATGCTTTCATAATATCAATATATTGATGTATTGATGTGTACTACTTCTGAGAACAAAGAGTGGACGTGTGCTTTGTTTTGTTTTCCTAAAAAGTTATTAGGAACTATGAACACCAAGTGGAGAAAATAGAAGAAAATTAAAAAAAAAAAATCCTCTGTAGGATGACCAGAATTTTCTCAGTGGTAAATATAGCTATATATTTTGTAGAGCTCCATAGTAGCTTGTCATGTTGATACTATTTCTGTTTCCAAATATCAAGTAATTGCTAAAATCTATGTAGCAAGTTTCAAATAAATATTTTCTTTTTCATAGGTAAGAAGGTGCCTAATCTGATTAAATTTCTCTTTGTCCCTTACAGGATAGTTTTTATCACTATCATAAAGTCATAAATTTGGATGTTTTTTCTAGTAAATAGAACAATTTTATAAATTTTTTGAAGGAAATGTTTTTATTTGTTTCTTTGTTTGTTTGTTTGTTCAAAATACTTTTTGGAGGCCAAAGAAGATTTTTTAATTTCTTCTTCAAAAAAGAAAAAATGTAACAATGCTATACAATATGTCCTAGCTTTGTTTTTTTTGTCTCCTGTGGACTGGTCTTGTTATATTATTTCCATCGCACAATATGAGCATTGTGAGGTAGATGATTGTTAGGATGTTCCTTTTTGAGTTAATGACACATGTCTGCTTAGTTGAGATAATAAAACTCTTTGCATTAGCAGTGAAATCAGTTTCTGGCTGACAGCTTAGCATTAGCTACTTTTTTTTCTTAGTAAGTGGATCCATTTCTTCCAGGGCTGCAGCAATCCTGTTCCTGTATGGGTAGTTAAGGAAACCTGCCTTTGTGCTACTAACATTATGCAAATGAGGCTAAAATTCTTAATGCAATGACACATTGGCAATAAAATGTGCTGTGGGGGAAAAAGTTGATAATGAAACAAGCATATTCACAGAAAAGAGAGAGAAGCAGCTAATTTCCCATTTATTTTTGCATACTTCATAACCATTCTACATAAACTTCCAAACAGTCCTTTGAAGTTATGCATTAGCATAATTACACTATAATAAGTTTTCATATTGTTTTTGTTTTTCATTAATTTCTCATTGTCTTGCATGAAGCTGAACTACACTGGCAGTATGTATTTTGTTTAGGCCTAGTCTTCATCCTTACTCTCTACATTCACATCAAAACATCGTCCTTAAGAGCAATATGTACAGAGGAATCCTTCCTTCCATCCTCCTGTGCCTGGCTGCAGGATTGAACATGCCAGCTGTGCCAGCACCTGATGCCCTGCAGATGCTGCTGCAGCTCCCATGCTGGAGAAGGGGTCTGACACACTTCCAAGAGTTAGTTTATAAAGTGATGCCACAAGCCCCAGTCAAGTCCCAATGTACCCCTAGAAATAAAACACAAAGAATTTCTCACAAAAAAATTTCCTTCATTAGTCCCATTAGTTCCATTTTCCAGACAACGTTAGCTTTTTCAGGACTATAGTTTTATGGAATTATTTTACCTTTATCAGTCTTAGGGCCTTACACTCACTATAAAGCAATGAGTATGGAGTAGTAAAATAAGTCAGGCACAGCATGTGGTATTATTTCTGGTGCTGAAACTTTTTAAATTAAGGCCATTAGAATTTTCCTCTAACTTTGAGCTTCTTCCTGTTTAGCAATATCTTGCCTGCATTGAACTGACCAAAACTGGATGACATCCCTCTACATGCTGGTTCTGTTCCTGTTAATACAGCCCAAGAGGCTGCTGGCTCTCCTTGCTGCCAGAGCACACTGCTGGCTCATTCTTTCTGTCTGCCAGAGCCCCAGAAGCTTTTCTGCAGAGCTGCTCCTCAGCCTTCAGTCCTCTGTGCCATTTCAAGGACCTCTTCCTTCCCAGGTGGAGTAATTTTAATTTGTCCTTGTTTTTTTAATGATATATTGCATGCCCCATTCTTCCAGCCTTTCCAGAAGTCTCTGCTCTACCCTATAGAACATTGACTAGTTATCCAGTTTGGTGTCATCTGCAAACTTGATGAGAGTACACTCCATCACCTCATTAATTATGAAGTTACTAAACAGGACTAGTCCCCCAGGGTAGACCCCTGCATTACTACACTTGCTACTGGTCTCTGAGTAGATCTCACTAACCACTATCCTCTGAATCCAGTCATCCAAACAGATGGGTTATGCAACCTATCAGGTCCATCAATCTGGCCCACTGAATGGGCCATACTAACTTGGATACAAGAATATTGTAGGAGCCAGTGTTGAAAATCTTATTAATGTGATGTAAATGACGTGCCCTGCTCTGCCTTTAATCACAGCTCTGGTCCATTTATCATAGAAGGCAATCAGGTTCATCAGATGCAATTTACTTTTGATAAATCCATTATTTTCCCATGGACTGAAGTAAAACTGACCAGCCTCTGGATTCCCAGATTGGCCAATTTGCCTTTTCTGAGGCTGGGTGAAACATTTGCCTTCTTCCAGTGAGCAAAGACCTACCCAATCTCCACACCCATCTCACTGAAAAATGATAGAGTGGCTTTGCAAGGACCTTGTTCAATTTGCTAAATTTACTTGGGCAGAGTGCATCAGATCCCATGTACCTGTAAGGGTCCATGTGAATCTTGCCATCAAAAGCATTTACTGCAATATTGAAGTGAAATATCCTTCTGAATATTTTCTCAGAAATGTTAGATTATATAATTTTCTAGGTAACAGTTGACATAAATCTCGATGTGTGAAGCTTTGCCAGTTTTTTGCAGTACACCTGGAAGAGAACTCCAGAATGGAGCACTGACTGAGGATTATTATACTGTTTTCCTTGTTAACAGAGAGTATATTAAGATCTCATAGGGTCATGGTCAACAGTGGAGAGTCCAGTTGAAGACCTGTAACTAGTGAAGTTCCCCATGATTCAGTGTTGAGTCTAGTCCTGTTCAGTATCTTCATCAACGACTGGATGAGGGATGAGGGGACAGAATGTATCCTCAGCAAGTTTGCTGGTGATACAAAACTGGGAGAATTGGCTGATTCACCCGAAGGCCGTCCAGCCATTCAGCAAGATTTGGGCAGACTGGGGAGCTGGGCAAAGAGGAACCTAATGAGGTTCAACAAAAATAAGTGTAGAGTCCTACACCTGGAGAGGAATAACAACAAGCACCAGTACAGATTAGGAGCTGACATGCTAGAAAGCAGCTCTATGGAGAAGGACCTTGGAGTCCTGGTGGACAATAAGCTATCCATGGGACAGCAATGTGCCGTTGTGGCTAAGAAGGCCAATGGTATCCTGAGGTGCATTAAGAAGAGTGTGTCCAGCAGGTCAAGGAAGGTTCTCCTCCCCCTTGCTCTGCTCTAGTGAGACTACATCTAGAGTATTGTGTCCAGTTCTGGGTCCCCAGGTCAAGAGGGACAGAGTTATGCTGGCAAGAGTCCAATGGAGGGTTACAAGGACAATTAAGAGACTGAAACACCTGTCTTATAAGGACAGGCTGAAACACCTGGGGCTGTTTAATCTGGAGAACAGAAGACTGAGATGGGATCTTATTAATATTTACAAATACCTGAAGGGTGGGTGTCAAGAAGGAGAGGCCAGTCTCTTTTCAGTCGTGCCCTGTAATAGGACAAGGGGCAATGGATGCAAACCAGAACACATGAAGTTCTACCTCATCATGAGGAAAAACTTCTCTACTGTGAGGGTCACGGAGCACTGGAATAGCTTCTGTTCTTTATTCACTTTCTGTTATTTTCTAGTTCCTGGTTACAGGTATCAAAATATAGTTCTGTGTAAGGAGACAACCTACAGCATAAGAAGCTGGTTTCATTGAACCATAAACTGTTAAATTATTTTGGAAATTATGCTTCTCAGTAAAAATCATCAGAAACTGTAGAGAGCTTGGCAGTAAAAGAACTTGCAAAACCTTAAACATTGTTTCTGTTCCCCATTGGAATGGCCACAAATGTTCTTTTGAGAATGGAATTTTGTCAAAAATTGATCACTGCTAAAATAGGATACCATTAATAGTGATTTTTCATTCAGTTTTCTCTAAGAATAAGGTAATAGAAATTCTGACACTTAAATTTGGTGTATATAACTCTGTGGTCCCTTTAAATTATATTTTTTGTCTAGATCCACTCCCCAGAGAATATAGGTATTATTAAACCCTGAATTATACACTCTGGATCAAACTATACCAACTTATGTATATTGCTATTACCTTAGTCATATTAGTCCTTGTTTGGCCTAAACAGTCAGTGATTGTAACACTTGGATTTACTGTTGTCTTCTGCTTGAATTGGTAGTAACATGTATGAAACCATATGTTCTAATACATTTTATACCAAAAAATAAAAATAAATATAAATATATTTAATATAATTTCTGCATATTTGCAGGTCTGCTGCTCTCAAATCTGTGCATCATCCAACATCTGACTTTTTTAGGAAAGAAGATGTCCTCACTGTTGCTCTCTGGCAGACCTTAGAGTAAGTAGACATAGTAAAGTTATGAAGCAGTCTGGAAAATGTGAGGGGTAACTATCATATATGTTCTTCTTATTCTCTAGACTATTCATACACCACAGTTGAATGAGTAAGTCCTGGCTAGAAGTACCTTGTTCTGAACCACTACAACCATCTTTGTGTACTTGCATTCTGAATTAAAGAACTCTTTTTTTTTTTTTCTCTTTTTGCTTCTAAGGAATTTGTGAATATCAGTTTTAGATCCTAACCACATACATTTATTTTTGGGAATATTTCATGGAGTGGAAAAGTCTGAGTTTCACTTCATGACTTTTTCATTTTGCACAATGCACAATGGTTGGGCTATTTCTGAGTAGAAGGCTGAAATAGATAGATAAATATTGACAGTGGCAACAAAACTGAAATTGTTTATAACAGGGTAGTGTGCAGATAGTGTCATATTAGCATATAGCAAGAGGCCAAAAATCTTGTATGATGTAATCCATCATATCTGTCTGTCTGTCAGAACAGAGCTAGGGAAAACTTAACTTGGCCAGGCTTGAATATTTTAATCCAAGTAAAGGAATGAATGAAGACTACAGTAACCAGAGAAAATATATATGAAAGAGGCACTTTCATGCTGTGGGATTGCTGATTCTCAGCTGGGCAAGGTTGATGCAAATATGCAGGACTGTGGGAGGATTCACGGACAGACATGCAGGAATCAATTTGATTAGGTGACTGAAAATTTATTCTGCGCACCAACCTTCCTTATATAGCCCCTTGCTGTCTACACGCGTCCGAAACCACTCTTGGCATTGGTCAGTTGCCATAAAGCCTGCCACGACCTAAACAGTGAGTGGTTCCTGGCACACGCATGCACAGTCATGACTCTCCGCCTCCCTTCCTTCTTTGGCACATCCGGAAGTTGTTTACTTCGCTGTTCACTTCTTCAGTTGGTATCCATTGTAACGTCCTTGGCGGGGCCCCAATGTTTTCAGTAAAGGCTGGATTGCTCACATGTCCACTGCTTGCTAAAAAAGCCCTCTACACAGGACTGAAATAGATACATTTTTATTTGCAGATTGACCTTGGTATTGATTTTTTAATTAATTATTTATAGACCACACTGTGTAGAAGTGTAGTAGCATACTTCAAACTGTAGTTTCCCACATTTACTCATGTTAAACTGGTACCAGGCCTCTTTTTTCCCCTCAGGTATTAATTTCATCAACTCACCCTGAATGCCGATGAAATTGTACTGTCTTACACCCTTGCAGTGAACAGCCAGCCTGGTAAAAATAGCAGTTTGAAGGAAGGTGACCTCTGGTGAATTAGTGAGAAATTTATAGTATATCCAGCATATTTCATCACATCTCACTGAGTGAGTAAATCTAAGAGTTTAGAAAAAAAACAAGAAGAAACTTTACACTCTTAATATCTAACGTACTTCCTACACTAGAGGTAATCAATATCATGGAGTAGAAAAAGATGTAAAGTAGTTCTCTAGGAGAAAGATTATTCAGCTCATTACTAAAAATGTATCAGTTGACTAAAATCACATTCATGGCTATTTCTTCTTTTCCTTTTGCTCCCTCAAGACTTTTCTCATTTAGACACCTGAATTGGCAGGGGAAGGTCACACTGATGTCTGAGTTCTGAGGCACCAGTAGTACCATGTACAGGGAGCAGAAAAGTAAGCTGCCAATATTCCATTTTCTCTCCTCCATGGAATATCAGTTATTTTCTTCAACAGATTAGAAAAAGGATATAGGGTATCCTATGATCATTCCACCTCCTAGAGAGAGCAAAGCATGAGGACACCAGCCACAGACTTAAGAACACAGTTATAAAATATAGATTGGTAGAAATCCTAGAGAAATAGTGTGAATATATTGAATATTTAACGTTGTAATTTACCTGCTTTGGGGCCTGTGAATCTTTAGAATGCATTTCTTCTATTGCTGCTATTTTTCTCCCAGTTGGGGATACATTATTGCAGTAGGAGTAGCATTTTGATGTAAATATAGAATTAAATAATGCATAAAAATTATGTTGGACACTTCAAAACTTTCAAAATAAAGTGCTACTCTAGCCTAGGAGCATTTAAAATAAGCAATCAACATTTCTAACACAGCCTTCACATATTATAAAATGTCTAAACATTCTACTTGAATTCACCCCTTTTCTCTTTCACCACTTTTCTGGAATCTCACTTTGACATATATATGCTGTTTTATGTGTACAGCACTTCTTTGTAAGAGGTAGCAAGCAATACATTTTTTATTTAGTCTGAAATTCTTGTACTAGAGGTTGGCTATAAGGAATGTGGAAAGAACTGTGTGCTAGGGCTATAGTCCTTTCCCAAATATCATCCAAGTATTTGGTACAACTCCATACACAAAGGGGAGGATCCTCAACAGTACCTGTAACAGTAAACCCCAGGTAACATAATGTGTGTCAGAAGAACTCAACGTTAGTTTTCTCAACTGCCACAAGTGAACATAAACCAATTTGCTTCAAAGCATTACTGCAGATTATTGTGATGATAATGTTGGTTTAATAAGGAGGAACAGCTGATATCTTAGAAAGCACACTGTTAAATTCCAGTTATTATCCATTGATTAATGCTATTTAAAGTCAGTGAGCTGACTTTACCCTTTATTAGTATACTTTTAGAACAATATGGCATTTCAGAAATGTTGTGAATTGCCCCCATACGCCTAACACCACCATTGTCTTACTTTGCACGTGAGAAAAAAGAAGAAACAAGGAGCAGAATAACTTCTGCACCACTGAGCTTATAGTGTGATAGTGAAATAATATTATTGGACTGGTTCAAATATTAAGACTGCAGGGTTCATGATGCAATAAAAACTCTTGCTGTGAGTATTCTGCCTTAACATTTTCCATGAAAGATTTTGTTGTAAGACTAATTTCTACTCATAAAAATAAATGCCAGGGGACACAGAGCTAGAAGGATTTTTCCATATATCTGTGTTACTGATTTAATAATAATTTGCTTATTTGACAAAAGCTTCTGAAAAGTACCTGCAATTTTTTATCATTTCTTCATGAGATTGTTTTTAATTGCCCATAAGTAACTTGCAGGAAGAGAGATCTATAATAAAATGAGAGCAGATACCCCACTGTGTTTTAAAGGCTTGGTGAAACATTGCTTTCAGGAGAGCGTTGAAAGTGGTGGTTACATTTTCCACCCAAGGAATACCATCCTTTTCAAATATTAATTAATGTTTCAATTGCTTTGTGTAATGGATACACACTTTACACACCAAGAAACTACAAAAAGCCTTTTGGTAGACATTAAATCAACTGTATTGTCTGGTCCTGAGTTTCAAACCAGGCTTTTTTTGGTCATTATTTCTTTTACTCTGTAAGTGTATAATACACAATAATGCCATGCACATACTCTGCTTTTCTTATAAATAGACTTAAAATTTTAATGCCCTCCAAAAGCCATCAGAGGACTTTTTTATTAAGCAACATTTAAATAATACATTAATCCTTATTTTGAGGAAGTTTCAAGGGAAAATTTGGCCTCAAATCACTTCCACCTCTTGGAGACTGTCACAATCTAGGACAGGCAGTTTTACCACTTCTGGATTTCAAACTCTAGGGAAGGGTGGGTGAGTGGATCAGATTTCAAGACCAGATTTAAAAATAAAAATATAATAGTCAAATAAATACATAAAATCTTTCTCCCCTTGAAGTGCCTCTCCCCTCTCAAAAAAAACCCAATCAAAAGAAAACAAAACAAAACACCCACCCCCCCCCAAAAAAAAAATAATGCGCCCAAACCAAAAACACTCCAGATTTTGTATTTTTAAAAGCAATCTTTTTATGGGTGAAGTCCTTACTGTGACAAATCTTGTTTAGAGCAGGCTGAATTGAAAAGACAAAGGTGAAAACAGTGGTTTAGGGTTTAAGACCTTTTCCCTGCAAATGTTTTAAAATGTTTTAATAGTCTTGCTAAGCTTACATTGTGACTTTTGTCGTGTTTATTGAATTATTTTCCACAGTCACAGACTAGTGAGAAAATCTGTCCCGCTTTTCTGGAATCTTTTTTAATTTCACAGAAATTCTCTGCCCAGGAATTGAAATAATTACCCTATTTATTTAATATCCCTATTTTTAAATATTTTATTTATTTATTTATTTTAATGAACAGAAGTTAAACTTGCCTTTCCTGGCATCCTTTTTTTGATCAAGGCTGCACCCTGCAAGGCCAGTCTTGTCCCTGGTATCTGGTCGTGCTCAGTCTGTGTGCAGAACTGCAGTGAAACCTCAGCACATGTTATTTGAATGTCTATACCACAGCAGCCACTTTAAGGGGCAGCACTGCTCACCTGACTTGCGGAAGGGGAAAAACCAACATTAAACATAACTCACTAAATAGTTGATTTGCTGAATGATTCACCCTAATGAAAAATGTTTAGTAAAAAAACCCCAAACCTGTCCTTAAACAAACACTTGTTTAGATACAGCTTTTCCAAACAACTGTACCTTTTCCTGACTGTCACGTCATGTAGGTGAACAAAGTGATTACTGAAAAGCTAGATCATGTGGAACAATCCTTTCAAGAAAACTTAGTGTGAAGAATGCTGATGCTAAATATGCTTTTCACAGATCTGACAGAAAAGCATCTATTTTCACTGGGTTTAGCCATTGAAATGTTAACTGCTTGCTGGGTGAAATAAACTAATTGTGTGAATTGTGTGATTGTTAACCCTTAATGTGAACTAGCAGCAGAATAGGAAACTATGTGGATAAAACAATGGACAAACAGTTTTTATATCAGAATATACAGGATATATGCTTCCTCCCACGAGACTGCCTTATTGACAACAATAGTGCAAACATTGTCAACCTCTAAAAAACCTAAGTACAAAATGTGGCTTTGCATTTCCATCTGATTTTGTATTTCAAATTAACTTTCTAATCTCTGAAACCTCTTAATTTACTGTAAGCTTCCTGATAGGGAGGGTGAGTCAGCCTGTTACTTTACAGAAACCCTTTGAGCACAGATGCAGTAGTTATTGTTTCTGTGAAAAGAAAAAAAAAAATCAAAAAGATTTGCTGAAACAATGGTGAGACAAGACTACTTCTGACATCTACAAGTCTGGAAGGAAGACTTCGGTGTTCAGGACAGTAAGGATGGGGAAGAATTATCTTGCCTTGTCTACCAGCAGGAGAACCTTTTACATTAACAATCTGATAAATGAAATATTTAACGAGTTATCTTATTCTAGTATATTACTTTATTTCAATAAAATATTTGCTTTGTAAATAGAATTATTTTTCTGTCTTCTGCTCACACTTGAACACAACTCAGTACTTTATAGCTGAGTGCAGATTATTTTTGGATATGGTGTTTTTCTTGAAATGAATGGATTTCAAATGTAGCAAATGGATGAGCAGTGCTATGACACTGTATATGGAAGGACTACAGGGTGAGTGTGTGAGCAAGATTATTGTTTACCATAATGTTGTTGGTATTGCTTTACTTTATGCCCACAAGACTGCGATTGTGTATTGTCAGTGTGATAAACACCACCATCCATGCACTCCACATTTTTCAGGAACTAGTCAGTGAAAACCAGAAATCTAATGTTCCGTGTTAGGGAAAGGTCAAAACAAACCAGGAAAAAATTGAAAGGATAAAAACCTGAAAAAAATCACCACAAAAAATTTGCTTATGATGACCAAAAAAAATACTGGGCAAGAGAGACTAGAAATATTGATTTATGCATTTATTTAGTTATCCTGAGAAATTATAAATTAAAATATAGGCAATATTGAATAGGGAGAGATTAAGAATTTTTTTTAAACAGTCTTTATTCTGGTATCACCTGATTTCAGTTTTGGTACATATGTCTGGTATTGTATAACTTGTGCCAGTCTCAGCTCTTGTCCTGAAGTTCATCTGTTCTGCTTCATTGAGGCGCAAATATACAAATATTAGAAAAATTCATCAGAGCTTAGAATGATCATCAGCCTACACCTCCCTGAAACAGTATTTACTGTCAGGACCTGTGAAACTGAAAGAGCTTCTGGATCAATGACTTCTGTTCTTTTTCTTACCTGTAACAGTATGTTACATAATTTCTCTTATAAATGTCTGGTGCTCCATCTAAAAATGAAAGTATCATTTTTTTCCTGCTGAAACACTAGTATGGATCCTTTCTGCTTCAGTAAGTCAAAGCCTTTTTTCACTGTCCTTGATTAAATTTGTGTGTCATCATTTTGTATACTTCTACTATTTTGCTGGTATATATTTAATTTACATTTATATGCAACATTAATATATGTAACATATATTAATATATAACATAATCCTCAGGTTACTTCTTAAGGCATATGCTGAAATCACGTGTATTTTTTCAGCATTCTTTGCTCTGCATTCGCTTTTGTATGTTGGGAAGACAAGTGTCTTCTGTGTCACAAAAAGCTCTTTGTTGTTTAATTACTTATAAAAAACACATGCCTGCTTGAGTGAGTGATCACGCTGACCAGAAAAAATAGATAATGCTCCAGATGACATAGTACTTTTTCCAAATAAAAAAGTCATTTGCATGTCCTTGTCTTTACTGTAGACTCCTGCTGAACATCCCACATTTGTCTATTGCATAATTACCATACTTTGGCAACAGATGAACATCTTCCAAAGAAGATTTATCTATAGGTGATTCTACTTAGTGAACTCTACCTCAAAAATTTATCATCTTGTAGTATAGAATTAATGCAAGACATAAATGACTGTGAAAAGGTTCGAGTCTGTTCATTTCTGGCTCGTATCTGTTAACAAATCTGATCCCAGGAAACTGGCAGTTGTTCTCTTACATCCCTTGCTATTTGCTGGGGAACCGACAGAGAACAGAACTCTGTTCAGGTGTTCTGAAGAGAGAAATACATTTTTATTTCCTATTTAAATGTTCATTTTCCATGCAATAAAATCATAAAAGAATTTGAAATTAAACAGAAAATAATATTGATGGAATTATTTAAATATTTATTTTATATACTGCCGCATGTGTAAAAATAAGAAGGAAAGCTTGTATTGCACTGTTTAACAAGGCTTTATATATCTGTATTTACAGATTAGATAATGAGAATTCTAGGATACTAATTTCAAAGATTAGAAAGCAAGTTGATGTCTAATAGAATTTAATTAGTAACGTAAAAAATGGTAAAACATTTTTTATCCTGACTTGTCAAAATTTTAGGGAAAGTGATTAATGATTCAGTGATTGAAAAAAATTAATGTAGTTATGACCACTTTTGAGGGGAAAAAAAGTTTACTAGGGATTGAATCTACACAGGGCCTGTGCAGACATAACAGGAAGACTTAATAATATGGTAGTGTGAATGATTAGATCTTTGCTGAGCTATGATTTAGCTGAATCTGTCCTGAAAGCACAGCATTATATAAAGCAAAGGTTGATATCAGAGCCAACGTCTTTCTGTTCTTTTGCTTCATGCCAATGATGATAAACTCCTCTGTAAATCTGATTTAGAGCAAGTTTTGGTTTCATTTGAGACAGCAACCAGAACAAAAGGTATCATAACCAACCACAACTTTATTTAAGAAATCACAGTACCACTCACTCCTAGGTGTGTAGAAAGACTTTTTGAAAGGCAGAAAGTACAGTAACAGTGCAAAACTCTCGAGATATTAATTACACAGAGCTGGTAATAAGAATCAGGTTGATGAGGACAGAACTAGAAGAGTTGGTGAATTCACTTCAGAAAGAGGAAATCCGGATCTCCTGATCATGTGTGTGGAAATAAGGAGATCAGAAAAAAACTTCTTTAGAACAGTCAAAAAAAGCTGTTAATTGAAATGAATGAAATTTAATTAAAATTTAAAAGAGCAGTTCTGGCTCAGGTTCTGAACCCACAATTAATGGATTTTTTTCCATATAAGTGTGTATTGGTGTGAATCCTCCTTTGTGCCATTCTGTAGGTGACTTGAAAATGTATCTGTCTGGGTAATAGTGACAACAAGCCATTTCTCAGCCTGGAGAGAATTCTGATGCATTATTCTTTGCATCCCTGGGGACCAGCAAAAGGACACATGGAAATGGAATGAAGGTGAGTCAGGAGAAGCTCAGATTTAACATTAGGAAAAGGTTCCTCACTGAGATGGTGGTCAGTCACTGAAATGGTTACCCCAGGGAAGATGTCAGGGCACCAAACCTGTAATTGTTCAAGGAGTGTCTGTCTGGATGATGCTCTTAGCATTATTGTTGAGTTTTAGGTAGTTCTGCGAGAAACAGGGAGTTGGACTCGATTATCCTTATGGGTTCCTTAGTATTTGAGACATTCTGTGATTCCATAATTTTCCTCAACGTATTCATTTTCATACAATTTAGAGAATTTCCAGAGAATTTTGTCAGTGTTCAATGTGACCATTTCACAAGGGTCACACCATCATTTGCACTCATCTTCCAAAGGCTGAAGCTTTCCAAGAAAACTCTACACTTTTATGAAGTCAGACAAGCCAAGTTGGATACACTTAACTCTGCACAAGGTTGAGTAATTGAGTGAGTAAAATATTTGGCAGGATTCACACACAGTTAGTCTTACAGAAAGGTGGTGACAAATGAACCTTCTTAAGTTCAAACCCCTCTGGGGTTGTCCAACAGGCAAATACACCTCCTTCCTGCTTTGAATGGAAGTGTTTGGCCTCTGTGATTTCACAGGAGGATTTAGGGGAACTAGAGTTACTTCATTACAGAATCACAGAATGTTAGGAATTGGAAGGGACCTCTGGAGATCATAGATTCCAACCCCCCTGCCAAAGTAGGACCACCACAGAATCTAGGGCAGGTCACTCAGAAATACATCCAGACAGGTCTTAAAAGTCTCCAGAGAAGGAGACTCCACAGTCTCTCTGGGCAGCCTGTTCCAGTAATCCATCACCCTTACAATAAAGAAGTTCCTCCTCATTTTGAGGGGAAACTTCCTGTGCTCCAGCTTGCATCCATTGGCCCTTGTCCTATCAGAGGGCATGACTGAAAAGAGATTGACTCCTCCTTCTTGTCAGCCACCCTTCAGATATTTATAGACATTAATAAGATGTCCTCTCAGTCTTCTCTTCTCTAGACTCCTTTGTCACATGAAGACTGCATCAACTACTGCAACAGAGAACTTAATTTCTTTCTTGCTTTTCAAGCTGTCCTCTTCCATATGCTTTAGAAGAAATATAAAACCTTCCTTTTCCCATTTATGCTAATATGTGTTTTTTTCCTTACAATATTTTCCTTTTTTTCCACTTTAAGTAAAAGTGAGCTCCTGTTATCGAGAGGGAAGTCAGGTGCTGTGGGCTTAGAACTTCACTTCTTTTCAACAGCTGATGTTTAAGAAATGCAGGCAGATAATGTCAGAAGGTGTTTATCTGTTTCATATGGCAGAAAAAATAATTACTGAAGACTTGGGCATAAAATCATGCTGCCATATCTTCAAAGTCACTGCATGTAGTAAAAAGTTTAGCAGCATTAATTGACTCAGGAAGACAGCCACCCATTACAGGGAAGCTGCTTTTGGTATCCCACTTCAATCACTCAGAGATTCCTTAGGCCTCTTTGTACATCGACTGTAGATACATTAAGTCTACCTTAGGCGCTCTGTGGTCCAGAAAGCCAGAGGCACTGAAGCTGATTCTTAGACCAGTCTGAGTTAAATTAGTACAGCAACAGAAGGATACAAAAGTGATTTCAAGCCATTTTGACTCTCACATCTGACTTCTGTCATCGTATATGTCCAGTTCAGAGTAATCCTATTGGGTGTTTACTGCCATTGGCAGGTAAGGAAGGACATGCTTTCTATTTGACCACTACAGTACGTATTTACATAGAACAGGCTAGAAGAGGCTTATTCTTCAACAACTACTATCAAATAACAGACAAATTACAATGCACCTACTACAGAGCAGGGGAGGGGTTGGGCGTGGCCTCAGGGAGGCAGTCTCTTTGAGCAGCCAGCAGTATTTCCAATGTTACTAGTAACCTAATTATACATTTCTATTTTGTTAAGGTACATAAATAGACATTATTTCCCTCAAGACACCCTTTAGCATGCTTTATTTTGAATTTTCTTCCAAGCCAATTATTGATTGCGACAAATTATTAGAAAGATATAACATCATTTAGACCTTCTATTTGGAACACTTTTGTTAGGGGGAGCAAAAAGGAGAAATACAAATTACAAAACATGACATTTACAGCCTAAAGATTCTGTATACCACAGCCAGTAGGAGAAACAGTGCTATAAAATTATGATAATCTCTAATGACCTAATTAGAGACATACGTGATCTTCATCCAAAAATATACTGTTTCTGAAGGCACAAAAGAATGTGTGAATTTTTTGTGATTTATTCTTCTCAGCAGGATATTTAACTTGAAATTTCTAGTGAGCCCGGCACTGGTGTAGTTAGTACACAAAACACACAGCCTGTAATTCTAAAAGTACAACTGTGGTAGCATATGAACAGTAAATCATAAATTATTTCCTTTCTGCTGAGCTCTTTTCTTTCCTTCTTGCAGACAAGCAGTCAAAAGTAGTTAGGATGGTGTGGAATTAAGACAATATTTGTGTAGCATTTTCTTAAGGAGCATTGACTATGTAGAGAGCTCTAGTTTGCACTGTCAGGAAAAAACAAAAAATTAAACCTCTGAATGAGGGTGAATTATGGTTAAAATTGTTCAGTTAACAGGTTCTATTAATTTTTTTTTCTCCTTTTTGAAAATTAAAAAAGCTGATCAAATAAAACTTGCTACTTTGGTTTCTAGCCTAGTTACAGTTCCTCTGGAATTATTTCTATGTGGTAAAATATTTTCTAAATAAAAAGCATGGTCTTATCATTAAGAAAGTGGCAAGGTTTGACATACAGATAGTTTAATTAGTTGACATCTATATGATCCATAAAATCAAATAATTTTCTGGTTATGGCCAAAATTTAACTTGAAGACTGCCCCCTAATCTGTGGAGGGAAAACTTTGTAACTGAGTTAAAAAAAACAAACCAGTAAGACTAGATATTTATTCAGGAGGCAAGAAAATGCATCTTACTTTTCATCACAAACTTATTTTAGCTTTTTAAATAGTATTTGTAGGACTAGGGCGCAACTTTAAACTTCATATTTGAAAGCATTGACATCACATACACTAAATTTCTTATTTATTTTATACTTTCACACCCATTAAACTTCATATTTACATTATACTTCCTACATTAACATACTTCAAACTCAATATTAAATATCAAAAAAGATTTTTATTTTTAGTGTCTTAATTAGTAGTTTGTGGGGTTTTTTTGTGGGTTTGGTTTGTTTGTTTGTTTGTTTGTTTGTTTTCCCAACACACACAACAAAAAAAGAAAGTGGAGAGTTACTTTTCTACAAAGAAGCAAATTACTTTTTCAGTCAATAATAATTTTAATTTGAAGCAGATTTATATAATGCTAATGCATAATTCTGAAATTACAGTAACGTAATTTTAAAACATGCTACATTTTACTTGCCAGTTTTTCATGACTTTTGAGATGTTAATAATATATTTTTCACTAATATGCAGTAATAACAGATATTCCCTGCAATTAAAAAAATAGTAATAAACCAGAAAAGTACAAATGAATGTTTCTTATTATTCAGATGGATGCATAGAGCAGGTATAGCACTACAGGTTTGGATTCTTTTATTCATAGTATTTCTCTTCAACAGATTTATTTTATTGTTTATTTCATGCTTAATTACAAATGACATTGCAGTTGCTTTTTCTATCTTATGTTATGGATTATGCTTTACCTTTGTATTTTTACCTTCTTTAAGAGTAAAATTAATTTTATTGACTCTCTGTTTACTATCACAAGTATCTTTGTTTTATATTTGTCATACAAATGGAGACTTAATCTTTTCTCTCTTCCAAATGAAGATATATTTAGGTCTTAATGGCTATATAAAACAATAAATGTTTTACAGGGATTTCTTTGTTTGGAAAACACTGATTCATGAGAAGTAAACCTTTTTTTCTAATAATCTATCCACTTCTGTGAATTTCCTCATTACTCAGGCCTGAATTTCTAAGTAAATCTGTCAATGGTGGAATGAGGGTGCCAACATATCTTCAAAGCCTTTCTGTATTTGACTGACACCTTGATGTGGAATGATGAATTTTTATTTCCTTCTCAATATGGGCAGAAGAAAACAGAGAGATAAAGATTGAAATTCACTAAAATAAAAAGATTATGAAAATATCCTAAGGATATGTAAAAACCTCAACATTTTATAGGATCAAAAATCATCCTGAATCACACAAGCAAAGGTCCTCTGAGCACTGTGTTTGTCTGTGCAAGGGAAAGATAAGCAAAGTGAAGAATTAGCTGCCCACCAATTTAGTGTCAATGTGCCAGCATGAGCAAGAAAATTGTCTAATTCAAGTGTAGGTCTATTCAGTGGGAGACTAACACACACACCAGTAAGTACAGTAAAGGGTATTGAAAATCAGAGCTTTCAGTACAGTTTTTCTTCCTCTGAAAATGTCAATGTTTCAAAACTTAAAACATAATTTTGACATATTGAAACATCAGATAGAAATATAGAAACAGTTTTGAATCTTATGGCTGTTTTAAAATTTATTTGTAGCGAAGGTGAAAAAAAATAAAACAAATTAAGTTGCTTTGAAATTAATAAAGTTTTGTTAGGAGCCACTTTTCATTTATTCTATGATGAACAAGATTATGATTCTCAGAATCGCCACTTGAAGTGATTGTTGTCTTAGTTCTGGATTACACTGAGAAAGTGGAGAAGTTGCACAATTTGTAATTCAATCAGTTGATTCATTTATGTGGTTTTATATGGATTTTTTTTAAGGGGGAAATGAGTGAAGTTCACAGTTCATTTCATCAAGTAAATCCAGGAGTCTTGTAAATAATGAATGAGTAGTACACGTGCAATTTTCCTTTGTGTAGCTACTCACTATGCTCTAATAATAATTACTTTTAAACACTTTTTCAAGGTAGGTCTGTACAGCCCGTACACATATTTCCAGGATGTAAGCTTAATTGTGTCTGGATAATTTGTTTCTACTGACAAAAAGAATAGGAAAGAAAAAAGAACAATTAACCTCTCTGGCTTTGACAGCAGCAGAACTGTTCAATATCTGCAACAAGAATCCAATTTTTTTTCTGCTGATTAAACATTTAAGAAGTTATAAACATGTGAGAAGACTGAAGGTAAGTGGATGGGAAAACACTGGGAACTGCAGATTAGGAATGTTTTGTCACACTCAGCTACATACTGCTCAGAATGGTTGATTTAGCTCTTCTGTATTTATAAGAAATGAAGCGTATGTTCACTCCATGAACTCTGCAATATTTTAAAAAAATACATATTGTTAAGAGAGCAATTATCAAGACAGTTCCTTAGCTTGTCTTATACATGTAAAGAAAATGGAAACCCTCACTCTAAAATATTATGCTTCAGGAGTTACTGGCTTGAAACACATATGTAGGATATCTGTGGGTTTCAGTCTTGTATCATCTTGTACATAGAGACCAATGATTCCACTTGCTGTTTTCACACCAGCAGAAAGTCAACAGATGTGAAGAAGTCAATTTAAAAGTATACAGTAGATTCCTCTTGAGAGACTTAGGAGAATATCAAAGCCAAGACAATATTGACAGGTAAGGCTACAGGTCAGTAAATAATCCAGAAATTTTATTTGCCTATTTCCTATAAGTCTAAGGTCAATGCAACTTAAAGTGAAATCCATGCATCTGGCCAATAAATTATTTGATTCAGCATTACAGTTATACAAGATGAAACATTTCCCATTTCAAAATTTCATGCTGAATTTTAAAACAAGTAAAATGATAATCTAGCACATGTAAATATTTGTGCATCTTCATGTGTAAATATGCATCTTTTATTTACATCCAGTCAGAGTAGAGCAACAATGCTAATTATCCAAAAAAGGGGAAAGCTGAGGCATACCATAGAAAAGCAAAATTTAGCATGAAAACTATAGCAGAGGACAAAATACAAAGCCTCTTCCAACACTTCATAAAATCTTTATTAAGATCTTATACAGAGCTCCCATAAATAAGCAAAAGTAATAACAGGACTCTAAAAGCAATAAAAGTTAGGAGTGGAGTTACTATGAAGTAGGCTGCTTGTGCAGCACTCCTACAAAACAGTTCTCAAGAAACGAACACAAAGAGGCCAAAACTCCCACCCAGCCACTTCCTCACTCCCCCATTCCCTGCAGGACAGGGGGAGAAGTTAGGACAATCAGGAGTGAGATAGCTCATGGGTCAAGAGAAAGTCAGGGAAATTGCTTACCAATTACCATCATGGGCAAAGCAGACTTAGCCTGGGGATAATTAAGTTAATGTATTGCCAGTTAAAATAGATACTGATTCGAGTGGTGAGAAACAAAAAAGAAAAACATTAAAGCAACACCTTTTCTAACCCTTTTACCTGTCTAAACTTTTCTTCTTCACTCCAGACCCCTCTCCCAGTGAGTATTGCAGCAGGGGGTGGTGGTATACGATCAGTGCACGTGGTACACAAATCAGTACATGACAGATTCTTATGCTCCACAAACTGCACTGCTTAACTGCTCTGGCACCTGGAGTGCCACCTCCTCCTCTGACCTCAGTCACCCCCTGATTTTTATCACTCTTTTTGTTCCCTACTTCTCTCTCCCTCTCTCATGTTTTTTTGCCCTTTCTCAAATATGCACCCCCAGAGGTGCTGCCACCTTGGCTGAGGGGCCCAGCTGTGCCCTGCTGTGGGTGGGTTGAAGCTGGCTGGAACCAGCTGGAACCAGCTGTGTTCGGCCTAGGGCAGCCCCAGCCTCTCCTCTCACAGAGGCCACCCTCAGCCACTGCTGACAGTACTGGGGCACTGACACAGGATACCAAGTCTGATAGTGTGATGGGTTCATCAAAGAGCAATCACTGTCATTAATTCAACATGTTGTGCTGCAAATATACTATCATACACACCTATCTTAAAATCACACGAGTAGTCACATCTAATTTTCTGCAGAAAGTTAAGCAGAGTTCTGATGTCAGTAACAATTCAACCTCGTTATCTGAATCACAATCTGCTGAGACAAGAGTGACCACTTACCCTTTTGAAATCCTCTCAGTAGCAATCAGTTTCTTAATACGCAACGGAAGAGTAATTGTGCTTTTAAGCCTTTAAATATAAACGTTCACAGAATCACAGAATCTTAGGGGTTGGAAGGCACCTTGAAAGATCATCTAGTCCAACCTCCCTGCCAGAGCAGGGTCACCTAGAGCACATCACACAGGAAGGCGTCCAGGCGGTTCTTGAATGTCTCCAGAGAAGGAGACTCCACAACCTCTCTGGGCAGCCTGTTCCAGTGCTCTGTCACTCTCACAGTAAAGAAGTTTTTTCTGATGTTTATGTGGAACTTCCTGTGTTCCAGTTTGCACCCATTGCTCCTTGTCCTATCACTGGACATCACTGAAAAAAGCCTGGCTCCATCCTCCTGACACTCACCCTTAACATATTTGTAAACATTGATGAGGTCACCCCTCAGTCTCCTCCAACCTAAAGAGACCCAGCTCCCTCAGTCTTTCCTCATAAGGGAGATGTTCCACTCCCTTCATCATCTTTGTGGCTCTGCACTGGACTCTTTCAAGCAGTTCCCTGTCCTTCTTGAACTGAGGGGCCCAGAACTGGATACGATACTCCAGATGGGGCCTCACCAAGGCAGAATAGAGGGGGAGGAGAACCTCCCTTGACCTACTAGCCACACCCTTTCTAATGCACCCCAGGATGGCATTGGCCTTCTTGGCTACAAGGGCACATTGCTGGCTCATGGTCACACTCCTGTCCACCAGGACCCCCAGGTCCCTTTCTCCTACACTGCTCTCTAGCAGGTCAGCCCCCAACCTGTACTGGTACATGGGGTTGTTGTTCCCTGATGCAAGATTCTATACTTTCCCTTGTTGAATTTCATCAAGTTTCTCCCTGCCCAACTCCAGCCTGTCTAGGTCTCTCTGAATGGCAGCACAGCCTTCTGGTGTGTCAGCCACACCTCCCAGTTTAGTGTCAGCAAACTTGCTGAGGGCACACTCTGTTCCCTCATCCAGGTCGTTGATGAAAATATTGAATAGTATTGGTCCCAGTACCGACCCCTGAGGGACTCCACTAGTCACAGACGTCCAACTAGATTCTGTCCCATTGAACACAACTCTCTGACTTCTTCCTTTCAACCAGTTCATGATCCAAACATTGTGTGTGTATATATATATATATATATATATATTTATTTATTTATTTATTTATTTATTTATTAAAGGAGTAAGAAAGTTTCCATATCTCCAGCAGGGAGTTTTGTGATAAATCTTTCATAGCTCTCTCATAAAATAGACATTGTTGCAATCCCATGATCCATTCTTTTTCATTATTTCCTATTATGCCTGTAATCAGAAGAAATCATCTTCTTTGGTTGAACTATACTGTATTCTATGAAGCCAGGACTGCAATTTGTTTTCAATCAGTGTTTTTTAACTGCAGTTAATAAAGAGTTGTTAATTAAAATATTCTGAGAAAAGATGAGTATTCAACTAGGTTTTGTAATATTAATGAATATTGTTGCAATTACAATTACAGAGACTGATACTCTGCTTTTTCTCTACAGAGAGAGCGATGGCATGGGTGATACCAGTGGTAATTCTCTGAAACTCTGAAACAGCTTTGTGAGTAATTCACAAAATGTGCTTTCAATAGGTTTATCTATGACCTGAATTATGTGAGTCCCCAGCTGAAACCTCATTGAAATACTAGAGAGCCCTCACCAATTGCCTACTGACAGTAGCAATTCTGCAGGGCCTTTGTGAGACATTAACATATCATTTGTTTACCAATGGTTTAATATTACTAAGTCATTACAAAATTAGGTAGCAGTAGTTATCCTCAGTCACACAATATTTGAAGTAGGCAGGTTGAGATACCAGTACTGTTATTAATTTGATAAAATATTCATGTTTACATCTTATTTAGTCATCCAAGTTGCAAAAGAAAGAAAAACAGATCCTTCTATGAAGTTATTGCTCTCACCCAGATGAAAGAGGTTCAGTCAATTATACCCTAAAGTTATTTGTTTCTCTCAATCGATTACAGCAGGAGTGTTTTCAATTAAGTGAGATAAATCTTCCTTATCCTGTTATAGCTCAACCTTTCTAGCAAGAACTGATTTTTTTATTTCTTTCTTATTTATTTATTTTTCTTTCACTGCTTATACATGTCATGTATTTTATGAGTGCACCTGGTGTGGAAGAACCACTGGTTTACACTGGGGAAATGGTTCAACAAAGGAGCTCTTCCTGTCTTTGCAGCTTTGAACTCTAGGAGAGCCAGTGTGTCAAGGCTAGTTATCATCTCTCCAAAAGAGTGACAACTTGGCCTTCAGAACCTCAGCAGGAGCTAGGACGTGGCTGTCTCAGTATCTCACCTGGTGGGCAATGCCATCTTCATAAAATAGGTGCCTATTTCATGGTGCCTGCAAGACTTCTGTCTATGCTTTGCCAGTGAGATAATCAGTCTGATACCAATGGTTCCTGCATCTTTGTCTGAAATACTGTATGTTGGTATTATACTCCAAACAAAATGTAGCAGTTTGAAAAATTGTATTATAGTTTTTGATGGACCCCGTTGAAACTAGTAGGATTATTTATTTTATATTTAGTTAAGCTTAAAATGCTTTCTATCAACTGTAGTCAACAGCCAGTGTGTACAGAAAATCAATCGAAGTCTAAAAGAGGTAGGAAAAGCTAGTAAATGCAACATATTTTGCTCATATACCCGGGGAGCAACAGTTTTGTCAGATTCCTGTTTTGGGCAAAAGTTAGGTGAATGCATGAGACTCATAATTACATTAATTTCTATCTGTATCATCCTAATGAAACTGATCAATTTACAACAGTGCAGAACTGCTGTAATTAATCCCCTTCTTTGTTACAGTAGCCGATTTAGAATCATCTCCCTGTCATAGCAGCCACTAGAAAAATAAAAACTAAATAGGAAGTTTCTGCATTAAAATAAATCTCTGTGTTAATTACTCATTGATTTAAATTTTATTTAGGATCTGATTAGTACTTCATGTGAAGAGGTAACAGCTTCAAGATGAAAAGCAGAGTACAGCAGACTGAGGTAAGTCTGTCTTAATATTTTAGAAACATATTTTTTTCTCTTCTACTTGCATATACGCCCCTCAAAAATAATAATAAAAAAAGTTACTGTGTACAGTTTAAAGGTTTAAAGGCAGGGGAAAAAAAAATGTTTTACCAGTGGTCAAATTCAGAAAACTTTTATATAAAAATGCAAGAGGTCATCATGGACAGACACGCAGGAATCAATATGATTATAGGTGAATGCCAATTTATTTTACGCACCAACCTTCCTTATATAGCCCCTTGCTGTCTACACGCGTCTGAAACCACTCTTGGCATTGGTCAGTTGCCATAAAGCCTGCCACGACCTAAACAGTGAGTGGTTCCTGGCACACGCATGCGCAGTCATGACTCTCCGCCTCCCTTCCTTCTTTGGCACATCCGGAAGTTGTTTACTTCGCTGCTCACTTCTTCACTTGGTATCCATGGCGACGGCCTTGGAGGGGCCCCGATGTTTACAGTAAAGACTTGATTGCTCACATATCCACTGCTCGCTAAAAAAGCCCTCTACATAAAAATTAACAAATCCTAGGATTTTCAAAAATGTTACCAGAATTTTTTATTTTTTTTATTTTTTTTCAGAGGCAAAAAACCCACAAATACCCAAACACAAAAGTAATCCATTGTCAACTTCCATTGGTCTCTGCTTTGAAGCAAAACTAAGGGTGAAATATAAGGTAGTAGCTACAGGAGCATGGAGTTGAAAAAGTTTGTAAAGGATACAAGATTATTTCAGAACATCAAAACAGTCAGGATAAGAAATGAGCACCTCAGAAAAGATGTCTACACTACTTGTGACATCAAATTTAGCAAAGAGTTTGTTACTCAGTTCTTTACGTAACAGTTCTGTTGGCAATGGGCATACTGCATTATCTGTCCCCTCCTTATATGTATTTTCTATTAACCAATATCTATTACGCAAGCCCTGTATATCACACAAATGCCTGTCTTTTTAATGGAGTATTTCCATTTAATTATCCTAGCTTATCTTTAGTTTTTCCTTATTGTTCTATCTTGTTTTGCTTTTATTCATTTTTAATCTCCATTTTTAATACTGAATTTTGGCTTATCTCAGACTACCAATAATTAATTTTGCTGCCAAACTGTAGCAAGGATCAGTGACTAGGTCACATGCTATGATGTTCTTTTTCAAATGGGCAGATTAAAGGTCAGCTTCTGTTTGCCTTTTAGTCATATGAAAATGACATTCAAATTCATAAATTTTTGGCTAACTGGTAGTGCCTCCATCTAAAACAAAGACATTGTAACTCCTGGTTTGTTCCTTATTTTAATGTTCCACCATTTAAAAAGGAAGACATTTTAAAATATTTTAAATAGAAATGGTGTTTCTAAACATTTTCTAATAATACTGTATTTTTTGTAATACAAAGGTGTGTGCTATAAATATGAATGTTAAACAGTGCTTAGAATCATCCTCATATCTATTATGTATCTTTGCAATGTATAATATTATATATGTATATATAGATATATATGTGTAAACCCACAAATTTATATATTCATAAACCCTCATTGCCAACATTTATCATAAATGATCACCACTAGTGACTGGCTCTGGGACTCCATTTTTTATTTGTTAGGCTACTGTAAAGGGTGCTTTGTGACAAAAATTTATTAACAGAGCATATTTCAAATAAAATAAAAATTCTGCCTTCTCACTCTTGTGCTGCCATGTTTATATTTAAAAAAAAAAAAAAAAAAGTCTTTCTAATGAGAAACACAACCAAGACTCTCAGTTGCTTGTGACTTGAGGTATGTCACTGGTTGATTTGCAGGTGCAGGGAAAGAAGAAACACTGAAAGACATTTTAATCATTAGCAGTGTGTGTTTAGCAGTGTGTTTAGCCCTCTGCTCTTTGTTGATTGTTTCAAAAATTCGTCTTGGTTCAGTAAAAAGTTACAAGGTACATATTACCTAACCCCAAACCTGAGATAGGCCTGCAACTGTATTTCCCAAGTCTCAGACCATTTCTCACTGCTAGAAGCAGTGGCACTCACCAAATAAACGTATACACAAGGTACATTGCTCCAGTAACTGTCCTGGGTAGGCACTGAGTCTATCTTGTCAGTGGCCACTGGACCTCCCTCTCATCTTATGCACGGACAGATACATACAAATGCCTTTTTCTGTAGTTGGTCTCAACTTCTGGATTTACCACTAGCCAGCTCCCAGACCTTGTGGTCTCTCCAGGAGCTGGCTTGAAGCTCCCAGTCCCTCCAGTAGCCAACTCTCAGACTCCTCCAGTCTCTCCAGGATCCTATTCAGACTTATGGCTGCTTCAAAACTTGGCTCCCAAGCCTTTTGTTCTACTTGAAAGCTAGTTTGGCTTGATGTTTCCTAGCTGTTACATGCCAATATGCACAGCCCCACAGTAGGCATGCACTCTAGTCTCTCCAGGTACTGACATCCCAGACTCATGGGCCTCTAGCTGTTGGTACTTAGACCTGTATATACACACACATGCACTCAGAATAATAAGTCCCACACTCAATAAAACAGAAATAGAGTTTAAATAGGACAAACGGCACTAACTAGGAACAGTGGACAGTGACCCAAATACACTGTCTAGCAACTATCTACACATGACCTACTACTTTTGCCCTCTTTTCCTCTATTTGTCATGCTTGTTTCTCCTACTTTTAGTCAGTCTCCCTTTAATGTCTGGTATAACCCCAAATGTTCTTCCCATAAAATTCTCACACCCCTACCCCACCAGCTCTCCCCAGAGTGGAAGGAGATTGAGGGAGTGTTTGCTGTTGGCTCAACTTGGTGAGTGTCACACCAGAGCAATATTCTGATGCTCTCCTGGAATCACCTGGGAAGGAGCCAGCTCAGCAGCTCCCTATGCTCTGATGAGGTTGTTGGGGTTCCTCTGTCTGTTGTTGCTCTTCATGACTCCCTTGGAGTCATGAAGATGGGCACTAAAGCATGTATCCTGGTGCTCAGACCTCAGCCTTTCTATTTGCAGAGGAATGGCAGAGACAGAATGTGTTGAGGCATTCTTTCTGCAGGGTTTTAGGATTTTCTTTCAGATATATATTCGTGCAACCACAGTCCTATGACATGCTTGCTTATAGGCATGAGGGCACATGGCCCTCCTGGGCCTTGGCATGAATTGCAAGTTGCTAGAATTACTCATTCTTAATTTCTTTGTCTTGCAGGGGGCATGAATCTAGATCTGTATCTAAACATCTATATGTGCATATATCTACATTTATGCAGCTGGACATACAGATATATTTTCACACACATATATTTAAATATAGTTTAAATGTACTTGTTTATAGAGGTCTGATGTGTCATGAGTTTGTAACTTCCTGACCAATGTTCAGAGGAAGGTTCAGAAAATTATACTGGCACTTCTTGAAGCTGTGGAATGGATGATTAGTGAAATCCAGGGTATTTTGCTAAGGAGACTCACCATCTGCAACCGTAGGAAGGGAGATTAAGGCAGCTGAAGTTGGAAGACTCTGAGGAAAAGAGTAATGAGATTAGGCCTATAGCATGACAACAACATGATAACCATTCTGCAGCAGCTGGCCGATGGAAAACAGTGCAACACATTTAAATTGAAGTGGCTTTTCTTTTTCTTCTTTTCTTTCCTTTTTCTACTGAGTGGTAAAAATACCAAATAACATTACAGGAGACAGATATATTTTGAGCACAAGCCCACTTTCCCAAGTTATAAATTAAAAACAAATACTTATATATATTAAAAAATTGTTCTCCATCATTCTCCTTTTATTTCTAGGGAGCCAGGAAAGAATATGTTATGCCACCAATTTCTAACAAACTGAATTATCTGACAGTCTCCTATTTGGAGAACATTTTAGTTTAAGTCATGGTCTGGTTCATTCTTCTTCACTGATGCCAGACTCTTTGCATACAGCATTTGAAACCAATGCAGGAACTGTAAGGAAATGTAGAAGAGTGAGAGAAGGTAGAATCTGGACATCCTACACCCTGAGTGGCCTAACCCATAGAATGTCGAGTCATCCCCAAGCTTGCTTTCCAGATCAGAGATACAGAAAAAATGTCTGATATGAACTTGAAGTGTTGCCTTTGTATACTTTTTGGTGTTTCCAGTCAATTGTACTCCCCTCATCTTTGTTCATATGTTTCTTGTCATTTGATATACTTTCTTAATGTGACCTTTAATTTGGGAGACATCTAGCTTAACAGTATTTTTTCTTAAAATATTATGGATTTTTTTCCAGTTACATCCTCCATTCTTTATACATTTTATTCTGGGGTTTGACAAGTTCATTGCACCTGTGTCAGGGCAATCCCAAGCGCAAATACAGGCTGGGTGGAGAATGGATAGAAAACAGTCTGGAGGAGAAGGACTTTGGGTGATGGTAGACAAGAAGCTCAACATGAGCCGGCAGTGTGTGCTTACAGCCCAGGAAGCCATCCGTGTCCTGGGCTGCATCAAAATAAACATAGCCAGCAGGTCAAAGGAGGTGATTCTTCCCCTTTACTCAGCTCTCATGAGACCCCACCTAGAGCACTGTGTCGGGTTCTGGAGCCCCCAGCATGAGAGGGACATGAAGCTCAGGGGGAAAATCCAGAGGAGGGCCACAAAGATGACCCGAGGGCTGGAGCACCTCTCCTACAAAGACAGGCTGGGAGAGCTGGGTCTGTTCAGCCTGGAGAAGAGAAGGCTCAGGGGAGAGCTTATAGCTGCCTTCCAGTGCCTGAAGGGGGCCTACAGGAAAGCTTTAACAAGGGTGTGTAGTGAGAGGACAAGGGATAATGGAGTAAAACTGAAAGAGGGGAGATTTTGGTTAAACATTAGGAAGAAATTCTGTAGTGTGAGAGTAGTGAGACACAGGAACAGGTTGCCCAGGGAAGCTGTGGAAGCCCCATCCGTGGAAGTGTTCAAGGCCAGGTTGAATGGGGCTCTGAGCAATCTGATCTAGTGGGAGGTGTCCCTGCCCGTGCAGGGGAGTTGATACTAGATGATCTTCAGTGTTCCTTCCAACTGAAACCATTCTATGATTCTATGATTTCACCTACATTAATTTTACATTACGCAGTAATGATATCTCACTTCACTTATGTCATACCTCTTCAGACATTTTAACTGCTCCACTTCTTCACTCAAATGAAGTACTTTATTTTTCTATTTTTTCTGGTGTTTTAAGGTGTCTATGAATTGCTGTGACTTAAAATTGCTTGAAATCCTCTTCACTGAGCCCTTTAGGAAAAAGCAGGATATAGATTTCTGATTCCTCTTTGCAGATATTCTGTCTCCAAGGCAAGTCAGTGGAAATCGAGCTTGCAATCCATACCAAATAAGGTCCTAAATTTAGTTCTAATTAAAGAGAATTAACTAGCTTCCTAGTTTAAAAAGTTTTGCATTGCTACCCCTTCTGTATCTGTTCATACTACCTTGCTATTAATATAGTTATAATGACCTCCTCCATATTTTTTAAGTTGTATGTGCCTTTGCTGACCTGACTGAATGCAATTCCAGAGATCTAGTAAAAATGATACTGGCAAAAATGTTCTCTTTGAACACATCTCATACTTTAGCCTTCTGTTGAGAGAAAATGATTGATAGCACAAAGAAAACATTTAGCTACTTCAAATGCAGGATGGTTCAACCCAAGTGAAAATTTTCTTCAGAAGTGTTTACAAATGATAAAATTAGTTATAACACTTTTGTAGCTTAATCACAGATGTTTGCAGGCATATACAGCTCTTTGGAGGAGAAGTGGTGAGGTGGAAGCAATATTGTGAACACTTACCATTTCACAGTAAAGTACTCTAAAACCAAAATGGGCCCAACAGAAAAATATCTTTTTGGAATTAAAAAAAAATATTTACTAAATTTACCATAAGAATGGAAAATATGTATTATTTTTTTCTTTGCATATGTGTTTATTTAGATACTTTTCTATAGCATTCCTATATTACTCTGTGCTATCGCTCAATATGTAACTAAATATTTTTATTTTTTTGAAAACCTGAAGAAATAATAAAGGGCAACTTCTGCTGGAAAAAGGTTGGACGTATTAGGTTTCCTACATCAGACTGTCATTATATTTGATTTAATGAAATAATTTCACTGCTTAACAAGCAAGAAATAATTTTTTTTTGTTCTAATTCCTATTGCTTTCATACAATGGGTTGAAAACTGCTTGAAACATAAAAGATATTACTGATTATGTTAATATTAAATAATGTCCTTTCATTATTCTAGAAGTTTATGATATTTGATCAAATCATGGAACCATAGCATAATTTTGGTTGGAAAAGAACTTTAAGGTCATTGAGTCCAGCTGTTAACCTAGCACTGCCAAGTCCACCACTAAACAATGTCCATATAATTTACAGTATTATAATTAACTACTATGCAAACAAGCTATGAAATAATGAAAAAAAAATAAATATAAATGAAAAACATAACATTCAACTTCAATTAAAATACAACATCATATTTTGAAAACAAAGATATGTAAAGATTTAATTATTTTAAATTTTCATGCTATAGGACATTTGGAAAATACTTGTTGTGGTCCCTGAAAAAATAAAACACAAATATTGAAACATCAACATTTTCCATTAAAAACTGCACTGTTAACATATTCAGCTTTCTTATTGTATACGTAACTTACAAACACTTTAGGTTTTTCACCGGTAAAAAGAGGTGAATTAAAAATACATGATGGAAGACATCTTTGTAGTAATTAAGCCCCAAAAGAGTCTTTCACTCATGTCAGGGTATTTCCACACATTTTGAAAATTACAATATTATCTTCTGACACTGCTATAATAAGATACCAGAAGTTTAATTTGAATCTAAACATTAAACATGGTATTAATTGAAAACTGGGTTTCTATACAGGATGGGTCAGCCTCAGTGGGAAGTATAATTCCAATTTCAGCAAGATAGAAAACAGTTTTACTCTGATTTATCTCATGTAATTTGTAACTTTAGCTTAACAGAAGGGATAATTTTAGTATCACAATGGCTTGGGATTTCCACATTGTCAGTTATGGAATGGATTGTGCTTGACACACTAGGTGAGCCATTCTCTGGAGATGCTGGCTTTTCTCCACAAGCAAAGGATTCACCTAGCTTTACAGTTACTCCTCAGCTTTACAGTTACATTGGAAGGAAATAGCATAGAATCATAAAATATTTGGGATTGAAAGGGAACTTTAAACTTCCTTTAGTCCAACTCCCCTGAAGTGAGCAGGGCCATCTTCAATAGACCAGGATGCTCAGAGCCCTGTCAAAACCGAGCTTGGATATTTCCACGGATAGGGCATCCACATCTCTGAGCTATTCCAGTGTTTCACCACCTTCATTGTAAAAAAAAAAAAAAAAAAACTGCTAATGTGCAATCTAAATCTACCTTCTTAACACCTAAAACCATTACTCCTTGTTCTATTGCTACAGGCCCTGCAGTCACGGGCCGGTATTGGGGGGCTACCAGTTGTCAGGATGTTTCCATGACTTCCCCCCCCCCCAATGTGGAGAGGTTTGTGAATGAGCCTGAGGGTCACACGTGGCGTTCGCCTCTCACAGAGGAACGGCCACTGCGGGACCATGTTTACAGGGTAGATTAGAATACCCTCCCATCACGCTCACAAATTACTACTGAGACCAATGTTTAGTTTATGAATTAATCAGTTTATTAAGGGTCAACACAAATTAAGGGATCAAGGTTCAGGAGAGGTTGTCTAGGTGTATATTGGAAAAAGAATTCAAAGGTACTATGGTCTTATTAAAGGCACACTCCGAGGATGAGTGTAAAATCAATGGAGTGAAAGGGTAGGAGTTGAGCCCGGCAGGAAAGTTAGAGTGAGAGAGTGTGTGTGTGTTCGTGTGTGTGTACCTTCTTATCATGTTGCATATTTCCCTGGTGGTAATATTATCAGTATTAAAATATAACCAGTGGATATATTCTCCAAAGGAAGGAAAACCTACCTAAAAAAAGTTTAATCATACTATTCACATAATTCTCAAAAGATTATGTAGTACCTGTAAATACACGTGTATACCCCAGAAAACAGACTTTGTAGGAGTTCAAGCCTACCACACAAGATCTATCCATTTCTTTCATTCCTGAAATTTTGTAAGGAGACTTGAAAAGAAAAAAAGTGAAAGGTAACACTACAGCCGAAAACAAAAATCTGAAGACTGGAGCTTCCTTTTTAAAAGGGAGCCTTTTCTCCTTTACAATAATGTCTCCTCAGTTACACATAAAAAGCATGGGCACATAGTTAAACAGCAGTGAAATCCATTTTATAGGCTACTGTTCCAGTGTCTTGTTTTACCATTTGGTCAACGAGGTGATCAAAATAAACTTTGTACACTTCAACATAAACCAATGACTGAATCAAACAGATTATTTAGAAGACCATTCATTCAAATAAGTTTGTAGTGCACCAGAAGTAGATAATAACATATAAAGGAAAATTATCCATATCAGGGACAAGAAACACTTTAATTTTGTAAATTAAAAAGGTTTATTTTGAAGGGTGAAAAAAGCTTAGCTGTGATTAGTCATGACTGCTTTAAAACTCTGCATATGTCAGAATACTCCTCAGTTGCAGCATACATGTATTTTCTATAAAGTATTATATCAGGGGTCTTAGGGGAGGGAGAAATTACTAACTGTGTTAGAGGTCTGTAGTGTACTGTGCATGTGGGGAGTTGTTTTGAAGCAAACAATATTGTCATGGCCTACAATATGACAGTAAAAATGCTGCCCAAAATGTCAGCTAGACCTAAGCAATGATAAGAAGGACAAAGGTTAACAGTAATAAGCCAAGAGGAAAAGAACAGGCAGTACCATGGTTTTCAAAAGAACTTCAGTTGGCTTCCCATGGACTTATGAAGATACTCTAATATGAACTTATCCCCCAGGTGCTTTCTTTTACCTCTGTATATATTAACTGTATATCACCTAGGAATTCCCCTTGAAAGGTAAAGCTACTGGGTATTATGAGACTCCTTGCAGGCGTGCTTGAACCACAGGAGTAGCAAGCAGGGCTGGAATTGAGCAGCTGGCTCCAATTTTTTATTTTCAGGTCGCTTTCTTGTAGTTAATCAAATTCTCATTTCAGACTTGAACTCAGATTCTAAATGTTAATATTTCTTTCTAGAAAAAAGGACAAATGAATAGTGGGGTGTTGTTTGTTTTGTTTTTTTTTTCCTCTGTGTCTTCTTTGTTGTAGCAGCAGTTGAATGTTTCATTGTTATATGAGAGTTATATGAAGCCAATAAAAACTCCCACTGTTTAAAATAAAATTCTCTGCCCATATTTTGCTGTATTTAAGGTATATAAATGTTAAACACTTTCTTACTTCTGATTTCTCTGAGCAAGTAGAACTTAATTTGTTCTTCTCATTCTCCATTTCTTAGGCATAGTAAAAGAGCTAGATGAAGATACCAGTACAAGTTAGGGGGTGACCTGCTGGAAAACAGCTCTGGGGAAAAAGTCCCAGAAGTCATGGTGGAGAACTGGCTGACTATGAGGCAAGAATGTGCCCTCGCAGCCAAGAGAGCCAATGTCATCCTGGGGTGCATTAAGAAGGTTGTGGCCAGCAGATCTCACTCTCTTCTGCCCTAATGAGGCCTCACCTAGAGTACTGTTTGCAGTTCTGGGCTCCCCAGTTCAGGAAGGACAAGGAACTACTGGAGAGAGTCCAGCACAGGGCCACTGAGATGATTAAAGGACTGGAGCCTCTGCCCTATGAGGAAAGGCTGAGAGAGCTGGGTGTGTTTATCTTAGAGAAAAGAAGGCTGAGAGAGGATCTCATTAATGCTTATAAATATCTAAAGGGTGGGTGTCAGGAGGATGGGGTCAGACTCTTCTCAGTGGTGTCCAGTGACAGAACAAGGGACAATGGTCACAAACTAGTAAACAGGAGGTTTAACCTAAATATAAGAATATAATTCTTTCCTCTGGGGGTAACAGAGCACTGGAACAGGATGCCCAGGGAACTTGTGGAATCTCCATCCCTGGAGACATTCAAAACCCGTCTGGACGTGTTCTTGTGTAATCTGCTCAAGGGGATCCTGCTCTAGCAGGGGGGGTTGGACTAGATGATTTCCAGAGGTCCCTTCCAACCCCTACCATTCTGTGATTTTGTGTCATTCTGTGAAGATCAGCATACAAGTTTTTTCAGCTTCTCTAACAGCTCTCTGAAAAGATGTGGAAGAGATAATGTGACTTGGTTTTCAAAAATGTAGCTTGTTTTCTTTTTTTATGCTAATTACTCGAGACACAAAGTACAAATTTAGTTTTTGTGTGAAACACTGACAGCATGGAAGTCAGAAAACTTGCATGAATGTGTGTGGAGGAGGAAGCTAAAAAAAGAGACAGACACACATTTGTTCTCTATGGGTGACCATAGAGATTTTTTTTAACTCCATTCACTATAGAGCTACAATATCATGACACTGATGTAGTAGCAGCTAGGTGAAGTGTGTTTCCTCTTCTTCCCTCTGCCCCTGAATCGTTGCAAATTAATTATTTTGCAAGGCAGCAGAGACAAATTTGAATAATTTGCTTTCATATGCTTACATTATTTTAATCTTCAATGAAATTGTTTGTTATGTTTTTATTACTCAAAAATTCATTTAAATTTTACAACACTTATTTATTTTTCCACAAATGCTTTCCCAGGGTGGTTCAGGGAACCCATTCAGGTGGATGTGGAATGTTGCTTTAAACATTACACTAAAAAGACAAAAACTTGATGCCTAAGTCTCTCAGGGTTGAAAGTAAGTTATTTTGGCAAAAGCTTTCTAGACCAAGATATGTCAGATGAAATAGGAACCACTCAGAATGATTTACTGTCATTTGAAAAGCCAGGGTTTGGATCTCAGTCACTCTAATATGTGTTCCTTTGAGGGATGAAGGAAAAACATGTTTCTAAGCCTATTGGAGAGGCAAGAAAAAACCCTCCCAACTCCATCCATCCTCCGAATTGCCCTTGAAGAATAGGTACGAGGTCTTGGAACTTCAGGGAAAGGAAAATGAAGCTGGAGTGACAGATTTGTCTAGTGAACCGCCTATGACTTGTCGCTCAGCTCCACGACTTAGGACTTCTTCAACTAAGAAGGAAAGGAGGGTAATTGTGGTGGGTGACTCCCTTCTGAGGGGAACAGAAGGGCCCATCTGTAGACCTGACCCATCCCACAGGGAGGTCTGCTGCCTCCCTGGGGCTCGCATTAGAGATGTTAAAAGGAAACTCTCTAGTATGGTAAATCCATCTGATTACTACCCACTGCTGATTTTTCAGGTTGGCAGTGACGAAATTACTACAAGAAATGTAAGGGCAATGAAGAGAGACTTCAGGGCCCTGGGACGGCTAGTTAGGGGGTCTGGAGCACAAGTCGTGTTTGCCTCCATACCTCCTGCAAGAATGGGTGGAGAGATAAGCAGGAAGAGTTTAATGATGAACGAATGGCTAAGAGACTGGTGCCAAAGGCAGGGCTTTGGCTTTTTTGATCATGGGCTGCTCTATGAGACACCTGGCCTGATGGTGGCAGGTGGGATGCACCTGTCCCAGAGGGGGAAAAGGCTTTTGGGGCAGGACTTAGCAGGGCTCATTGAGAGAGCTTTAAACTAGATGTGAAGGGGGAAGGGGAGAAAACTGGGTCTGTTAGGGACAAGCCCAAGAGGAACATACCAGGGCCTGTAGGAGGATGGGCTAAGGAGGATTTAGTCCCACCGATGTGCTCTACTTGCTTCCTGAAATGCCTGTACACCAATGCACGCAGCATGGGGAATAAACAGGAAGAGTTAGAGGTCTGTGTGCGGTCTAAGGGTTATGATCTGGTAGCAATAACAGAGACATGGTGGGACAGCTCACACGACTGGAATGTGGCCATGGATGGCTATGTGCTTTTTAGGAAGGATCGGTCGGTGAAGCGAGGTGGTGGAGTTGCTCTTTATGTGAGAGAGCAACTAGAATGTATTGAGTTTTGTACAGGGGCTGATGAGGGGCGAGTTGAAATTCTGTGGGTAAGAATTAAAGGACAGGGTAGTATGGGTGACACAGTTGTGGGGGTCTACTACAGACCTCCTGATCAAGACGAGGAAGTTGATGAGGCTTTCTACAGGCAGTTGAAAGCAGCCTCACAACTGCAGTCTTTGGTCCTCATGGGAGATTTTAACTATCCCGATATCTGCTGGAAGACTTATACAGCCAGCCTTTCACAGTCTAGGAGGTTCCTCCAATGCATTGATGACAACTTCTTAATGCAAATGGTGGATGAGCCGACTAGAAGAGGAGCGCTGCTGGATCTTGTGCTCACCAACAAGGAGGGCCTTATTGAAGCAGTGGTGGTCAATGGCAACCTTGGCTGCAGTGACCATGAGATGGTGGAGTTCAGGATCCTGTGTGGGAGGAACAGAAATTCCAGCAGGACCAGAACCCTGGACTTCTACAGAGCAAACTTCGGCCTCCTCAACCAATTGTTAAGGGAAGTCCCATGGGACAGAGTGCTAGAAGGTAAAGGGGCTCAAGATAGCTGGACAATATTCAAGGACCACTTCTTGCAAGCACAGCATCAGTGTGTCCCAATGGGTAGAAAATCTAGTAAGGGAGCTAGGAGACCAGCGTGGTTAAAAAAAGAACTGCTGGGGAAACTCAAGTGGAAGAGGAAAATCTATAGATCATGGAAGGAGGGGCTGGTCACTTGGGAGGAATATAGGAATGTTGTCAGGGAATGTAGGGAGGCAACTAGGAAAGCTAAGGCCTCCTTGGAACTTAACCTTGCAAGTCGGGTTAAGGACAGTAGAAAGGGCTTTTTCAAATACATAGCCAACAAAGCTAATACCAGAGGCAATATAGGCCCACTGCTGAATGAGGTGGGTGCCCTGGTGACAGAGGATATGAAGAAGGCAGAGGTGCTGAATGCCTTCTTTGCCTCTGTCTTTACTCCTGCAGGCTTTTCCCATGAGCCCCAGATTCATATAACCCCAGAAGTAGTAAAGATAGGTGAGGACATAGTAGATGAGGATTGGGTTAGGGATCAGTTGCATAATCTGGACATCCATAAATCGATGGGTCCGGATGAAATGCATCCAAGGGTGCTGAGGGAGCTGGCGGAGGTCATTGCTAGTCCACTCTCCATCATCTTCGGTAAGTCATGGGTAACTGGAGAGGTGCCTGAGGACTGGAGGATAGCAAATGTCACTCCAGTCTACAAGAAGGGCAAGAAGGAGGACCCGGGTAACTATAGACCGGTCAGCCTCACCTCCATCCCTGGAAAGGTGATGGAACAACTTGTCCTTGGCACTATCTCTAGACATATCAAGGAGATGGGGGTCATCAAGAGCAGTCAACATGGTTTTACCAAGGGTAAGTCATGTTTGACTAACCTCATAGCCTTCTATGAGGAAATTACTAGGTGGATAGATGATGGTAGAGCGGTAGATGTGGTCTATCTTGATTTCAGTAAAGCATTTGACACCGTCTCCCACAGCATCCTTGTAGATAAGTTGATCAAGTATGGGTTTGATGATCAGGCAGTGAGGTGGATCAAGAACTGGTTGAAAGGAAGAAGTCAGAGAGTTGTAGTCAATGGGGCAGAATCTAGTTGGAGGCCTGTGACTAGTGGAGTCCCTCAGGGGTCGGTACTTGGACCGGTGTTGTTCAATATCTTCATCAACGACCTGGATGAGGGCACAGAATGTACCCTCAGCAAGTTTGCTGATGACACCAAGCTGGGAGGAGTGGCTGACACACCAGAAGGCTGTGCTGCCATTCAGAGAGACTTAGACAGGCTGGAGACTTGGGCGGGGAAAAACCTGATGAAGTTTAACAAGGGCAAGTGTAGAGTTTTGCATTTGGGGAAGAAAAACGCCATGCACCAGTACAGGTTGGGGGCTGACCTGCTGGAGAGCAGTGTAGGTGAAAGGGACCTGGGGGTCATGGTAGACAGGAGGATGACCATGAGTCAGCAGTGTGCCCTTGTGGCTAAGAAGGCCAATGGCATCCTGGGGTGTATTAGAAAGGGTGTGGTTAGTAGGTCAAGAGAGGTTCTCCTCCCCCTCTATTCTGCATTGGTGAGGCCACATCTGGAATATTGTGTCCAGTTCTGGGCCCCTCAGTTCAAGAAGGACAGGGAAGTGCTTGAAAGAGTCCAGCGCAGAGCCACAAGGATGATTAAGGGAGTGGAACATCTCCCTTATGAGGAAAGGCTGAGGGAGCTGGGTCTCTTTAGTTTGGAGAAAAGGAGACTGAGGGGGGACCTCATCAATGTTTACAAATATGTAAAGGGTGAGTGTCAAGGCGATGGAGTTAAGCTTTTTTCAGTGAAGACCAGTGATAGGACAAGGAGTAATGGATACAAGTTGGAGCATAGGAGGTTTAAGATGAATATCAGGAAAAATTTTTTTACTGTAAGAGTGACAGAGCACTGGAACAGGCTGCCCAGAGAGGTTGTGGAGTCTCCTTCGCTGGAGACATTCAAAACCCGCCTGGACGCCTTCCTGTGTGATGTACTCTAGGTGACCCTGCTCTGGCGGGGGGGTTGGACTAGATGATCTTTCGAGGTCCCTTCCAACCCCTAGGATTCTATGATTCTATGATTCTATGATTCTATTTCACCTACTGGAAGGAAACAAAATCTGTAGCATCATAATCAGCACAGCTCTGTGTTCAACAGTAGTGAGGCCTGCAGTTTATCTGCTCTGCTCACATGAATGAGTATCACTTCAGTCAGTTTGAATTCTTATAAAGGCAATTTGCAGGTGTGGAGATAAATCAAGCAGCTAAGGAGGCATTAAAAATGTGCAAGGATGGCAGGAGGATACAAGCAGTTTAGAATATATTTAGCTAGCATATTAAAAAATAGAGCTTGAAGCTGGCATTGTTTTAATGTAATGAATGCTACACGTGTCCCTCTTACACCATCACCTCAGTTATAGGGACAGGGAAATTTTAAAAAGTATATTGAAAATAAATATATTTAGAAATAATTTTTTTTTAGATTTTTGAAGTCTGCTCCTGCAATTTATGACATGGCAGGTAAAGCACAAGGGGTTATTAAAAATATAAGCCAGTCTTGTGTCCTTTTGAAATAAAATGAATAAGAACTGTGATTTTGTTACACATATAAGAAGCAAAAAATAAAACCCTCAGAATAAAATCAGCAAGTTCTTGTATTTAGCAGTGAAAATGTTTTAAAAGATATTTAGTGATAAAGTACCATGAGTACCAAACCTGCAACATTTTTACGTGCACAAGAATTGTTATATCTTCTCTTACTGTATTTAATATTACAATTTCTTAATTGTTAAAGGGAAAAAAGTACTAATTAAAGGAGTTATTGCTGTAGTCCCAGTATGTTCTTACAGTTTAACTTAAAAGGAAATAAATTTTTTAAAGAGGAAAGGGATTTTATTTTCCACATTAAAGTTCATCTGGTTGGGAACTATAACCGGAGCCAAAGGTAAGAATCTGAGTAGACCCCAGAGAGTTGTAGGGGTGCATCTCTTCCCAAAACTTGATGGTGGAAGTATTCCAACTAACTAAAAGCTTTAGAGAATACCTGTATGAAAAGTAGTTAACAAAAGTTATTGTTTGGTCTTGATGCTTCCATAGTTGATAGCTTCATATACTGCTCCAGGTAGAACCATAAAAAAAAGAAAAGATTTCTTGCTATAATGCACACCTGACAGCATTGTTAAATGTCATAGAACAATAAAAATAGGTTAGTGAGCCAAATAAATTCCCAGTGCAGCTGTACAGACTTTGGTAGTTGAACCAGGGTTGTATTTTCCCAGTTGCCATCTAGAAAAGAAATTGTTTTACTTGAATTAAACACAAATGAGGCTTAACTTAAGCCAGATATCTACAGGGATGCTTCTGGAGAGTTATCTGTGAACTACATTGCTAGATCATGCCTAAAGAAACCATAGAAGTGATATCAAAACAGAGATGCAGAAAAATCCACAGCAGTTTATACAGATGAGCTGCTCACTGTGTGAGAAGTGAACGTTGTTTATTTTGACCTTAGTGAGGATTTTGACACAGTCTTCCATAACCAATGTAAAGACTAGGTAAGTGAAAAGTGGAATGTGGTGGTGCAGACCCTTCACTTACTGAGCCATGTTGCAATGTCAACACCAGCTGACATTGCTCTTGCTTTAGTTTCAAGGGCAGTGTGCCCAACATTGTTCTTGTCTCGATAACAAGTGCAGTGGGCTCAGGCAATCTGGCACTTTCTGACCTTGCCTACTGGCATAGTGAGTTGAAACAATTGAGTACCTTCTGGTCCTACTGCAAACACAATGAGTTAGGATGATCAGGCACTCCCTAACTGCGCCTGGAACTCTGTTGCCTGGGAAATGTCTCCAAGACCCCTCCTGCTCAGATCACAAGCTCACTCTGAAAGTTCCCAAAGATGACCTAATTAGAATCATGGCTATCGCGGAAAAATACCGACCAAAGTCAATCATCATGATTCTATGATTCTATAATCTTGTGAACCTATAAATATTGGTCCTGAAATTAGGCCCTCTCTGAGATCACTGGAGACTGCTATCCTGTGTCTTAGGAAGGAAGCTGATGTATCTAATGGCAAAGAGTAAGTAGTCTGCTACTTCTCATTAATGTGGCAAATAAATAACATTATATTAATTTACTACCATTTGATCCCATGGATTAATCAGTGATATATTTTATAGCAACTTCTTTTCACACAGTTTGAAGATCATAAGCTACCAAAATTTAACATCATAATACAGGTTAACTTCTATATCTCTGTCTGTGTGTGTATGCCAGCAACTTAGTTTACAAACTTTGTTAAATCTTTAATTGAACTTCTGTATTTGGTTATAACAAATTGTTGGTTATTGATTTAGTATTTCTAGAAAATCATATAATCCAATTTTGTGATTTTTTATAATAATGTCAATCAACCTCAATTTGCTGTTATTTCCATACACCAGACCCATAATTATATTGTTAAAGCACTACTGTGATTCTGAATCCATTGTTAGAGGAACCCTTCCTTCTAATGCATTTTTTTTTTTCCTGTGACCAGTGTGTCTTTGAATACAACTTACAATGTGTACAGGCCAGTTTTATTTTTTCAGTTAGAATGGACTGTTTTTCAACCACAATGACTTGGTCTTGACTGAAACTTAAGAAGAATAATAAACACCAAAAACCAAGCCTTTTAAAAGGTATGGAAAAGTATGTCCTTCCAGTGTTACTGATAAGTCTTGTCTAGGAGTTGGAAAGATCACTCTTTTACCTTTTGTGGAAGAGTCAGCGATAACAGATTCATCTGCAGTCTTGAAGACTAGGGTCTATTCTTTCACATGACATTGGGCAAAACCACATTGAGCAAGATGATGAAGAAGGAAAGTTCCTCACTACTGCTGTCATACAGGCAAATTTCAGGAACAGTAGTTTCTGTCTTTGATGTCCTCTAAAAAATCAATTCAGATAAGTTTTGCTCAGAGCAAATTCCAGATATGTGGCAGAAATTAGTGAACACTGATAAGTGAAGAATCAATGAGAGGATGAAGAAGTGATGAGAGGCACTTATGAAGTACTACTTCAAGGCAAAAATGCTTACTTTAGAAGATGTAAAATTTTCTTTTTCCTACAATTATTAAATAAAATCAAACCTGAAGAAATTATGTGATCCATTTCAAATGTTATGCTACTTCACATTACTACCTGGTTCTTGAGTCTTGGAGAGCAAAATAAATTCCCTCATAAAAAGTAAATTTAAACAACTTTACTGTTTCAGAATGTTTAGTTTCTCCAGGCATGGACAACAACTGAATCATGTCTCTTGATGGGAATATTATCCTGCAATAAAGTCAGTCTCAAAGAAATTTAAGATACTAATTATAAATTAATTACAACCCTACTCTAAAAGCACGGTCTTGGGTATCTTATTTTTTTGTGTGTGTGGGCAAATAGGGTGGTTATCAGGTGTTTCTGGCTCATATATGCATTATTTCAGGTTTGCTATACCTATACCTAATAAAAAGAGACATGTATGTAAATATGCACTAAAGATCCTGAATAAACTTCACATTCAGTGATCTTGAAAATCTGCTAGAGTGCTATCATATTTTTATTTTCAAAATATTACTTCTTCTCTCTACAAAATAAAGCTATTACAACCCCTCCAAAAATTCCTGGAGAGAAAATATTAGTCCCCAGTGAGGTGGAATTTCATGCAATAAATGGCAGCACCTTACTAATTTTTGCCTGCTCCTAACTGAATTTATATATATGCCTCTTTTAACCATTTTCATATTCCATTGTTTTCAAACTTCCTTTTTAAAAGTGGTTGCTATAGCACAAGATCAATTATTATCACAGTTTTCAAAAAATACTGTAAAAAAAATTGTTGAAAATCTAAACTTCTCATTAAAACAGTGGAAGATAAAAAAAGTTTTACTTTTATTAGGAAATATTTAATTATTCTGTACAACTTAAAAAATATCATTGTATTCTATCCAACTCCATTGTTAAGTGTCAGACTTTATTTTACATAAAGAGAGAATAATATAGGGATTCAGATATTTTGCCAGAATAATTTGAAATAAAACTTCAGTCAACAATGAGTGCCTGCATCAGGAATTTTATGAACAATTGAGACGATCATTAGTTCCCCTAGCTTATAAATTAAGTTAAAAATACAAATGAAAGGATTTATGCTACCTTCTTGAGAGACTGCCAAAATAAGGAAAGCTAATTTTGCTGGAGGAATTCCTAAGCACATCATAGTTTGGATTCAGTGGCATTACTAGACAAGTGTCTGCTGAAAGACGAAACAGTCACGTACATGTTGCAATAACACATGTAAATAAGAGGTTAGGCTTCTTCTACTTGTACTAATTTTTCCTTCTCCCTCCTAATCTCAATTAAGACATATAGAGGGGATATTGTGTTCTTTAAGTGTCATGTAGGATGAGGGAAAACAACTTTTTTCTTTTTATTTCTTCTTTATCATTTAAAGTTCAGCCATTGACTGTTAAAATAACATTTATACCATCAAGAGAATTGGAAATGTTTAGTCCAAAAACGGCAGTTTCAGAAATGCAGCTGTTCTTCATTAAGTTCCAGCTGCTCTTTTACTTCTTCCTATTCCCAAAGTTCTTACTCCTCTTCCATTGTGTCCACAGTTTCACCCTAGTAACTGTAGCCTCTACCTACTCCATTAATCATGTTAAATTTCAACAACAGCATGCACAAGGTATGTCACTTTATGCTATTAAAAGTAGTAAGATGAGTTTCTTGCATGTGTATACTATTTTCTACTCTGGCTCTTCTTATTCCTTTACATACTTACTAGCCGCTTTCGGTTACTATTTGTCTGTCCCTCTCTCAAAGAAGATTATTGATGATAGTTATTATTTTAATTTTTCACAATAGCAAGAGGGAGGATCATATTTACAACTGATGTGATACTATTAAACTTTTGGTTGGGATAGCTCTGGATATCTGAGTAGGAGGTCCCAGGAACCCTTCCTGTCCCCTAGCAGTGCTTTTCTCCCCAGAAAATAGAGACCTCCCAGGCAAACTTCATTTCATATTGGAGACAATTTCATGAGGTGATGCCAAGGCTTTCTCTTCCTCCAGCCTCATCTTTGGATACTGAAGTCTTTAAGCTGTACAAACTCCCTGTTCACTTCTCTGTCTTTCAGGACACAATTCAACATGGAGACTATTGCAAAAAGGAATGGTAGGAACTGACAGAGATGATGTACCCTAAATTTTCACAGTCACCAATATTCAGAAATGCCTCTGAGTAAGATGAAATCTGAGGAATGTCCTCGCCTTTCCTACTTCCTATTGCTGTTTCTGGCCTTCAGGGAATGCCATGTTAGCCTCATGCAGGCTCCTTTCCAGCAGCCAGTCTGCTGCTGCTTCTCCTGCTCCCTACTGAATATCTTATTTTCTGCAGCAGTCAATTCCAACCTCATCCCTAAACAGCTGAGTGAAAGTCACCGCAGTGTAAAGCTGCAGCCAGCTGCTGCTGGCACCAAGGCCATCCAGGCAATGGGACATGCAGGAAGATGGAAAATACTATCTTGTTTTGGGCAGCTGCTACTTGCTGGCATGCAGTGTACTAGAACCAGGGCATGTTGTACTCTCCATGATGACTGGGAAACTGAGTATGTCCCAGCCAAACTAGCCTTTTTACAGCTGCAAACACTGTTGAAGTTTTGTTTGTTGGGTTTTTTGTTTGTTTGTTTTTGGCTGTTTTTTTTTAGTCTGTGAATAAAGTTAAAGGACATTGACTTTATTCCACCATCCTGCACTGTGTTTCACTGTCATATTGAATGAAAAAGACCCATCATATGGTAGAGGCCTGGATTTGGTGTGGCAGGAGGGTGAAAGGGGAAATAACCTCTAGTTCTATAGTAATACATTTGTGCCCTTTCCTTCTCCCAGTTGACTGCCATTTATCAGGTGGAGCAGAGAACATGGATCATTGTATACAGGGCAACAGGAATAGAAAATAACTAGTTTTTCTATATTGTTGATTATGGATAGAACAGAAAGAAGGAGAGTTATAAAGGCATGGCCGCATAATGGTAGTGTATGAGACCTTAGATGGCTACATCACATGTGAGCAGGAGCTGCACTGACAGAAACTTAAATCAGTTGTGAAGTACAAAACACATTGACTGTGAATCATCAGTATATTCACTGCGATTTAGCACAGCTCTGCCTTCTTCCCCACTTATTCCAGCCAAACACATCAGGACAACTGCCATCTGATTTATTCAGGGCTTAATCAATGCCTGTGAAGTTAGAGGGGGTCACCAACATCCACGATCTTTGAAGGAATTCATTTAATGAAGACACAGGCAGTGAAAACTGAAGCTCCAGACAAAAATCCATTAACCATTGAGCACTGTGCAACCTGCCCTCATACTCAGCTATTTCCCCTCAGATTTGTGCTGAGAACTTGGTAGTTTTCACATGTACCAGCCAGCACCCTATGCCTTTCCATGGCAATATCATAATCATAATCTCAACTCCTTTATTAGCCTGTTAGTTTATGGACGTATCTCCTTTCAAAATTATTACACTGAGGCATTTGAGAAACAGGTAAATTTTATTTCTTGTATAATTTCCTATATGGTAGTTGTGGTCGTATTCATAATAATCACTCATTTATTTTCATATAATAAATATTGGCATTCATTTTAACTTGATTCTATAACTAAAGATAATACTTCTATAAAAACAGAATCATAGAATCATATTCAGTCCTGAGCGTCTGATTTAGTTACTTCTGTTTCTCATTCCCAGGTTCACTTTTCAAAACTGTTGTGTTAGAGAAAAAATAACTCCTGCAACCTGAATACCAGTTATAAATAAAATAGAAGCTATCTAGAGTACTTGTTGCTTCTGATTTTTGAAGAGTAGGATACTAATAAGATAGCAAATGATTTGAGGATCTCAATAGATCGTGTCTGAGCAAAGTAAGATAAGTGTGAAACCTGGCTTTTACAAAGGTGACTGGTCTGCTGCTAGTAAAAAAAAATCAGTGTTGCATCTCCCAGCAAGGTGCAGAACAACTCGCAGAAACAACTTCCTTCTGAACATCTTCAAAAAAGCCTCATGGCCAGTTCAACTACTCATGCAGCTGAACTTTTAATATCTTCTCTTAAGATGACTTAGACTTTCAGACTTTTGCCTCAAAACAGTCACCTGGCAGTAGAACAGAGAATTCTGGATGCCTTTGTATGTTTTCATGGTTTATGGTTTAATACATTTGTGGCTGATTCATTGTTACCTAGTTTGTCAGGAACAGTAAGAAAAATAAATTCCCTGAGGCTCTGAATATAAAAAGTTTCAATATAGAGGAATTACAACGATACCCAGCAGACAAACTAAAACCAAACAAACCAACCAACTGTTCTGGTTTCATTTAGTGGGATTTTTGGTAGCAGGACAAGGGCCACAGAAGTGGCTCCAGTAAGAAGCTGAGAAGCTCCCCTTGCTCCAAAACCAGCCAAGGAGCCATTAGAAGGACAATAGATGCACCTCAGCAATTAACATACGAAAGAACTGATATGACACCTGAACAGAGAAGGACTTAAGGGAGAAGAGCTGTGCTGGAAAAGGAGAGCTGGTGGTTGGTGAGGAAGAAACAGAACTCATTGAATTTTTCACTGGTCATTCTCTATCCTACCAAAAAGTGTCTCTATTTTTCCTACATTTAAAAAAAAATTAAAATTTTCAAATGTAGCTGCTAATTTATTAGGGTTAGTGTTTTTTTTCAGTTTAAAGAAAAAGTAACAAATGCAATGAAAGAGCAGATAACAGAATTAATACACAATCTTTCTTCTGTTTGGACTTCAAGTTTTTCAACTGAACTTTCATGATTTCTTGTTATCAGCTGGATTTTGCAAAATATTTTTTAGCTTTTTATGGAACAGAAAATCTGTTGCAGAGAAAACACATTGTTTAAGATAAGACTAATGTTTCAGATTATAGGAGCCCAACCAACTAGGTGCAAATTGAACTCATCTTGGACAAAAAAATATGATCTGAAAATTTATCATTGCTGGAATCTAATTATATCCATGTAACTATAAGTATCTTTCTTCTCTAAGACTACAGGTGGCAAATCTAGAAAATAACATATTCATAGTATCAAATTACTCTGTTTCTAAGAAACCAAACACACAATACAATCATATGTCAGCTGTCTGCATTTCAAAGTTCTAACACGTTATACATAGCCATTCTCTACGGAGATGCTTACACCACAAAGGAATGTGCTGGTTTGATTCATTTTATAAACATGTTTGCATTAATTAAATCAGCAAAATTATAAGCTGTAACTCTATCCTAGGGGAAAAAAAAAAAAAAAAAAAAAGACAAGGCTTAAGTGCCCTAGAACAAATACATACAAATATAACTTTTCTATTTTCTTTGGCTGCCACCCAAATGCTAAACCAAAATTCATCATGTTCAAGTTGTAAAGAAATTCAGCTTTATTATTATAAAAAGATGGGTGGATACAACAATATTGGTAGAACCAGGGAAAAAAGAGAAAGAGATAGTGGAGTTCAGTTTTATTCCTTCTTAAACTTAATGTATTAAAGAAAGAAAATAGGGTAGATTCTTATTGGAATAATAATACTCTACTTTTGAGCAAGCTTGCTTTTAGATGGTTTGGCCAGCAGATTTCTAAATTTCATTTATAAACCAGTTTCCTTCCAATTGTGAATAATATGAAATTCATGACGGAAAGGAAAGACTTTCTCTCACTCCACATTGGATTAAAGTGCAGCATTTGTCAAAAAGTGAATCACCAACAGACAGCAGAAAGCCAATCTCTAGCCATTAGAGTCAGAGGATTATGCCTTTTTTGCGTGATCTGATAATGGCTGTTGTCCCTGACAAAATTAGTATTCTGAACTAGATGGATTTGGGATTTGATCCTTGTGATAATTCCTGGGTTATTTTTGGGTTTTTTTTCCCTCTGCAGCCAAGGCCTATGCAGATAGCATTTAATGAGATAATTCTTTTTGAACAGTCAATTAAACCCACAAAGAGATGTTCAGAGCTCTATGGACCGAATATGAGTCTGTGATATACATTACACCACTGTCATTTGCTCATAAAAGCTGTATACATATTCAGAGTTGCAGAACTTTCCCATCTGTCTTCCGTGATGACAAGTGAATGTAGGGATGGTGACACAAAGGGAAATGATTAATACAGACTATTGCTGTTGCTTCTCTGTTCTTCAGACATTGATACTTACATGTTCATTCACACAACCCAAGTAACCAGCCTAGGAAGTTCTTATTCCACACACCTTGCTGCCAACAGCTTTATTACCAACAGCTTTACTATAACCCTAACATTCCCACCTGACCTCTATATTTAATTGCTGAGAGTTGGTGCAAGGGAAGAGCTGAATACTTCCAGGTATGATTGTGTGGTCTCACACATATGGAAATGTATGACTTTTGTTTGTACTTGGACACTTAACATGCCTGAACAGGATTTGTCTCTGAAAAGGTAAAATTGTTTTAGGGATTTTATAAGCTTTCCTGTGGCAAGATCATGGGCTTGCAATGAACATTCAACACCATTTCACTGCGCAGTCTGTTTCTGACTTCAAGTGACGGAACAATATTAACAATTCAAGCTTCAGATGAATAACTGAAAAAGTGCACCGATGCTTTTTCTCCCTCAGTGAAGAGACTAAGTGGTGTTCTTTGTACTGCATAGGAAATAAGCCACATTCCTCTGGCACTTTCCACTCTCTTTCTACATCTCGAAATAGATACAAGAACACCTAGATACTGAACCCATGGAAACTCTGTCACAAAATAAGTCTAGATGATGTGCTTTGTCTTTGATTTTTCTAGTCTTGCTTGTATTTTTTACTTTTAGTTAGACACAGTGAAATTTAACTGGTATGGTAGGTTTCTTTCAGAACAAAATATTTGGAGGCTTATAAATATTGTAAAAGAGTTAGGATTTTTAATATGCTACATTTTAAAATGCTATATAAGGTTTAAGAGTCCACTTCAGATGAGTTATTCAAATACACAAAATTACTCTTTTAATTCAACTTGTCACCAGAATACTTTTTGCTTGCTGTTGCAGAAGAATATCAGTTAATTAGTTAGAGTCTTACGAATGTTCAAAGTTCATCAAAGGAGAATGTTTCTGCAGTCTTGAAGCTCAGCAGAAATACTTTCTACATAGTCTTCAATTCACTTATTTACAAAATATTTTTACTTCTATTCCTAAAGAATGCTTTAGCAAAAAATAAAATAATAATAAAAAATTTATAACCCTAGGAGGCCTCAGACAGTATTCAAGCCAAATAACCTGGATAGAGAAGGTTAGAAATGGTTGGCTATTAGAAAGATCACATGAAACAAAAATTGCCAAAATGCATGATGCCCAAACCACTGTCAAACTTTAGTGCTTTATGTGAGCATGCAGCCTAAGACAAGATTAAAACTCCTGAGACTAACTTTTAGGTAACCAGCATTTACATCAGGCCTCGGGTTCAAGGCCAGCCTTAGAAGTTGGGAAAATAGCTCTTTGATGAGGTCTGCTATGCCATGGGAATACAGCTATTAGTATTTCACACAATCAGGTTACACCTGTCCTAGATGCACGTAGACAAGACATAATAAAATCTTTACTATATCATAAATAAATCATTCATCAGATACAACATCTCACAGGAGAGGAATAAGATTACCTAACAAATGCTTCTACTATAAATCTCTGCATTTGAACTAGCTATCTGACACTGTAATCAAATGCAGGCAAATAGGTTACAATTAATTCATATTATTTAAGAAGTCTGCTTTAGGATGAAACTAATCACAAACTAGAAGTGGCCGTTCCTCTCCGTTTGCCGCGGAGATATGCAGGGTGCACCTGAATGCTGGTTCACTAATCTTCATGGAATATGTCTTCATGTAATTCAATGACTCCCATCTGCGGTATCTAGCAGCCAAGAACAGACCGAACAAGAGAGAGAATACACAAAAGCCATAAAATACAGATCTTGCTGTATTTTTTTTATCCCTGGAGATGACTAGGTATTTCAGGAATGCTTTTTGACATATACATTTTGCTCTTTCCTGAGGAAGTATAAGATTAAAGGAATTTGCAACCAAATTTATTTGTGATGCAATCTAACAAAATTATCTTTTTGGGTGGCTTTTGTATATTCATTTGCAAGTTCAATGCCTAATCTAACCTAACCATCTTGATGTCCTCTTTTATCAAAGAAATAAGTGCATTTGGAAGACAGTTAATTCCACAAATACTAGGCATGCTTCCAAAGCTCACTGTTCTCTGTAGAGAGCCAGTAAAATAACTCATATCAGAATATCACATCTTAGATAGCTAGATTTGGGGAAGAATTATTCCTCTCTTTTTTTTTTCCTTTTTTTTTCCCCCCCTTTTTTTTTAACAATAGATAAAATTTTGTCTTCTCTTTCTGATATTTTATTTTGAACCATACAGTTTCCTTAAACACACAGAGTGACAGAAAAAAGGTTTTTTTACTTGTTTATAGCATTTCTTCAAGATCTTTATAAGTTCATCAAAATCCCTTATCTAAATATGTGGACATTATGGAGTACCTGTAAATTTTTGTTTGTGTTATAAATAATTCAACATTTCAGAATTGTTTGTCTTTTAGAACAGTGCATCAGCAACTGAAAAATGAGGGTCTGATCATTCACACTCCAATTTTCAAGGACCTATGAAGCCTGTGGAAAGCTCTGATTATGCTTATATATATATATTTTTTTTTTTACAACTGATCAAGACCTCTGGTTAAAGGTAAAAAAGGAACAAAAACGCTTCCAGACATTAAACAAAAGGGATAAAATGATTTATTACTCTGTTTCCGTGTACCAAATCAATTTTCCACCCAAGAACCAAGTAGTGAATCAACATCAAGAGATTCAATAAACATATAAATGCTTGAACTTTAGTTACTCTGGAGAGCAAAGGAATTTAAATGGAGAAAAAAAACAATAAACACAAGCAGGCAGTATTGAAGCTATCATCTTAAACATCCTATTGAAAATAGGAAAATATTGGTGAATAAAAGTCCAGCAACAACAAGCCTAATGACTAAAATGTCTGAGACAAGATATTCCAGACATCATACAAGATCTTTACAAATTCCTACTCACACCACAAAGCACAACAACATAGAAATCAACACTGGTGTTTCTTTATAATAGTTTAGAATGCAAGTACATTATTTAGAAGAAATTATTTAGAAACACCATGACTCTACCTTAAACAGTTATGTATATGAGAAATAACCAGAAAGGTTTGGAAATTGTATATAAAAATTATTTTCCCCAGAGATGAGCCAACTATTTAGATAAAACCATTTTTTCTAATGAAATTTTATTTGACTAAAAAAAAAAACTTGAAAGAAATACTGTAAAAATGTCAAAATAATCTGCTTTGATATTTATGGAATATTTTTTCTATTTGAAAAAGAGAGAACTAGGAATCCAGAATTTTTCTGGCTTATTTTAAACACTTAGTTTAAAATATGATAAATGAAACCCCAGAGATGCCTATTTTTTACCATTGATTACAGGAGCAAAGTAGATGAAAAAGTCAGATGTTTGTATTTATTGTTGGCTTGGTGAATCACTATCTTATTTTGGGTGTTCTAGGACACTTTTTTTTTTTTTAATGTTACCTAGAGTAGCATCTAAACAAAATATTGTTGTTAAAAAAAAAAGAATCTTGAAACAATCCAATGGCAGAAGTTAAGAACTGAAAGCTTCAAAATACAGAACTGGTCTTTTCCTCAGTTTTCTAATTCTTAGTTTCTGCTTGCACAGAAAAACTCAGATAAATTAAGGAGATATTTTTAGTATCTTCTCAAATCCACAGCTAATGTCTCATTCTTGGTACTCTGGAGAAATAAATTCTTATCCTTTAGTAATATCTGGAATTTTCTCTAGATGGTTCATGTGTTCCTTCTAATGTATGTCTATTGCTCACTGAAAACAGTGAGTAAAATAGAGTCTGATATTATCTGCTCATGCATTAACAGTTCTTGAGATTATTATGCTATAAATTAATGGCCAATTTTAGAAAAAAAACCATCAAAACGTAAATTTTGAAAAAATACCAGTAGAGTCCTTGCAGGAACTAGTCAAGGAAGATTCATAAAAGCATCTATATAAAGACAAATCTGAAAGAGACAGTACAAAGGCAATAAGTTGTTAAGAGAGTAGGTAAAAGCAGCAGAAAGCCATCACTGGAATATGTTCAAACAAGCAGTTTGCAAAGGTTAAGCTGTATGTTAGCCACATTTCGTCTCCTTATTTCCACTTACTGAGGAACATTTGGCATATATCTTGAATAGTTACTTTAGATCCTTTCATTTAATACCATCTGCATGCTTTATTAACTTTCTCATCTCTCTTCCAGTTTATCAATGAGCACATTAAATAGAGGTCAGAACTCTGGCCTCTAGAGTCAGCATAAGATACCTCCCATCTACTTATTTCATCGTTAATTTTCATTACTTTTTGTTATAGACTTTTATTCAGATTTCGGTCCATTGTCTGTGTTCTCTGCAGGATAGTTTATATGAATTTTCAAGTGAAATGTGATAGAGTCAGTGTCTCTTTCACTGCATAATATTATATCTGTGACAGCTCTTCTTAAATCAACATATACTAGGACATGAAATCTAACTCAGTGTGTGAAACAGTTCATTGAGGTATTAAAGAAAATATATATGCATATGATGTTAAAGATAATAACATAATTAAAATAATTCACAAAATAGGATGCCTTATTATTATGAGCTCATTAACTTCCAGGCATCGGTCCTTCGTATGCTGAGATTCTTCAGCCTGAATTGAACTCTCTAGAAATGAAAGTGCTAAATACCATACATTGTTGAGCTGACCACATTTAATTATTTTTCTTTGGGATTTTAATGTAGCAAATAACTTAATCATGTGTGAAATAAAAGGACCTTCAAAGAATGAAAGAACTACCCAGAATTAACTTATTAAAGTTAAGATTCTCACAAGTATTAAGTTACACATATGGATTAAAGTCTTGACCTTCACCTAAGGTGGCTCGTTTAATTCAATAAAACTAGGCTAATTTACCTCATTTAATAATCTGCCAGTTTACACTTTTTTACTACTGGTTATAAGTTAGATCTAAGAGGGTCTACTTTAAGAATTCTTAAAGTATTTATAGTATATAAATATAAAGTACTAAAGTATTCTCTAAATTCTTCTTTTCCAAAAAATCAGTTAATAAAATTGAAAGTTTTTGCCAGTTTTTGACTGTTCAGTTTATGATTTTTTGCTTTTTCTTCCTCTTGCAAATACAGTGTCACAAAGTAAATGTCTAGAATCGTAGAACAGAATCAGGTAGGAAGGGACTTTAAAGACCATCAAGATCCAACCTCCCTGCTATAAGCAGGGACACCTCACAGCAGCCCAGGCTGCACAAAGCCTCATGCAACCTGGCCTTAAACACCTCCGGGGGAAGGGAATCCACAACCTCCCTAAGCAACTTGGTCCAGCACCTTACTACCCCCATGGTGAAGAATTTCTTCCTGATGTCTAACTTAAATCTCCCCTCTTTCAGTTTGTAAACCATTACCCTTAGTGTTATCACTGCCCTCTCTGGTGAAAAGCCCCTACCTAGTTTTCCTGTTGGCCCTTTTCAAGTACTGGAAGGCCACTATAATGACCCCCTGGAGCCTTCTCTTCTCCAGCTTGAGCAGCCCCAATTCTTCCAGCCTGTCTTCATAGCAAAGGTGCTCTTTGATCATCTTTGTGGTCCTTCTGTGGACCCTCTCCAACGGCTCCACGTCTTTCTTGTGCTGAGGTCACCAGAGCTGTACACAGCACTCCAGGTTTGGCCTCACCAGATGAGAGCAGAGGGGCAGACTGACTTCCCTGGCCCTGCTGGCCACACTTCTTTTGATGCAGCCCAGGATGCAGTTGGCTCTCTGGGCTTCAGCACACATTGGCTGCTTGTGTTGAGCTTGTCATCTACTACCACCCCCAAGTCCTTCTCCTCGGGACTGCTCTCCAGCCATCTCCCCAAAGCCTGTATTTGTGCCTAGGATTGCACTGACCCATGTGCAGGATCTCGCACTTGGCCTTGTTGAAGTTCATGAGGTTGGCATTGGCCCATCTCTCCAGTCTGTCAGGGTCCCTCTGGATGGCATCCCTTCCCTCTAGGGTGTCAACTACTCCACACAGCTTGGTATGGTCAGCATAGTTGCTTAAGATACACTCAGTCCCACTGTCCATGTCTCTGAAAAAGATGTTTAGTAGCATGGGTTCCAGTACTGACCTCTGAGGAACACCACTTGTGATTTGTCTCCATTTGGACACTGAACCATTGACCACAACTCTCTGGATGTGGCCATCCAGCCAATCTCTTATCCACTGAGTGGAATGGTTCATCTGTCAAATCCATGTCTTGTCAGTTTGGAGACCAGGATGTCATGTGGGACAGTGTCAAATGTCTTGCACAAATCCAGGTAGATGATGTCAGTTGCTCTGTCACTGTCCACCATCTCTGTAGCCTTGTCATAGAAGGCCACGAAATTGGTCAGGCATGATTTGCCCTTAGAGAAGCCATGTTGGCTGTCACCAATTACCTCCTTGTTTTCCATGTGCCTTAGCAGATTTTACAGGAGGATCTGTTCCATGATCTTGCTGGGCACAGAGGTGAGACTGACTGGCCTGTAGTGCCCCAGGTTGTCCTTTTCCTCCTTTTTAAAAAGAGATGCTATATTACCTTTTTTCCAATCAGCAGGAACCTCACCAGATCACCATGACCTCTCATGTAAGATGAACAAAAGCTTAGCAACTGCATCTGCCAGGTCCCTCAGGACCCATGGATGGACCCCATCAGGTCCCATAAACTTGTATATCTTCAGGTTCTTTAAATGGTCATGAACCTGCTCTTTTCCTACAGTGGGGATTGCTTTGTTCTCCTAGTCCCTGCTTTTACCTGCTGTGGCCTTTGCAATGAGGCTGAAGCACTTGTCAGAGAAGACTGCTGCGAAGAAGTAATTGAGAAACTCAGCTTCCTCAATATCCTGGGCAGCTAGGTCTCCCATTTCCTTCAGGAGAGGTTCTACATGATCCTTGGTTGTCCTTTTATCCCCAGCATACCTTTAGAAGCTTTTCTTATTGCTCTTTACATCCTTGGCTAGATTTAATTCTATCTGGGATTTGAGTCTCCTTACCTGATCCCTAGCTACTCAGACAACCTCTCTGTAATCCCTTCCAGGGTCCCTGCCCTACCTTCCACCCTCAGTATACTTCCTTCTTAAGTTTGAGCTTTTCTAGGAGCTACTTATTCATCCACACTGACCTCCTAATGTTTTTACCTGTCTTCTTCTTAGTTGAGATGCATCGCTCTTTGGCCTGGAGAAGGTGATTCTTAAATATGAAACAGCTTTTACGGCTGATACTTTGAATTTACTTACCAAACATCCAATCCCTCACCTCCCCCCCGCCCACCCAAGTATGATTAAAAGTAATTCTTGCATTTTGTGTTTAGTTTGGTGCGCTGGATAAGTTGGTTCACACAATATATGTCATTTAACCCATACTGTGGGACTTCGGACCTGGGCACACTCTTAACAAAATTAGGACACGTAGACACAAGAATATCATTAGCTGATGTTACCATTTAATTGTTGGTTGTGCTTCCAAGGCCACACCATCGCTTCTCCTTCACAGACTTTCCCAGTGTGAACTGAGAGGCATTGTTATACCCATAGGATAATTTAGCTAATAAAAGTTGTTAACCTAAATAAACCATTTAGTTTTGAATGGGGTAAGGGAAAGTTTCGTAAGTAGTACCCCTACTAACAGAACAATAAACATCACGGTCAATTTATTTTGAGGCAACCTCATTGCTCTCTACAGCTTCCTAAGAAGAAGAATTGGAGGGAGATGCTTTTTCTCTCGCTGCAGTGAGAGCATGCATGGGAAAGGTTCAAAGCTGTGTCAGGAAAGGCTCAGACTGGATATTAGGGAGCATTTATTTACTGAGAGGGTGGGTGAACACTGGAACAAGCTTCCCAGAGAGGTGGTTGATGCCTCAAGCTCATCAGTGTGTTAAGAAGAATTTTGACAATACCCTTAATAACATGCTTTAACCTAGTCAGTCCTGAATTGGCCAGGTAGTTGGAAAAGATGACAGGTGTGGGTCCCTTCCAACTGAAATAGTTCTATTCTATTCTATTCTATTCTATTCTATTCTATTCTATCCTATCCTATCATATCCTGTTCACTTAAAGGTTGGAAGGGACCTTTAAAGTTCTCGTTCCAACTTCCTTTCCACAGGAAGGGATACTTTCCACTAGCTCGCTCAAAGCCCTCACCATAAGAACTTGGACACTTTCAGGAATGAGGCATCCACAACTTCTCTGAGCAATGTGTTCCAGTGTCTCACCACCTTCACTGTAAAGAATTTCTTCCTTATGTCCAACCTGAGTCCAGCACCGAGCCACAAAGATGATTAGAGGAATGGAGCATCTGCCCTATGAGAAAAGGCTGGGAGAGCTGGGTCTGCTTAGCCTGCAGAAGAGGAGACTGAGGGGGGTTTTCATAAATGCTTATAAATATTTTAAAAGTGGGTGTCAGAAGGATGGGTCCAGTTTCTTTTCAGCATTGTCAAAAGACAGGACAAAGGGCAGTGGGCACAAACTGGAGCATAGGAGGTTCAAGCTAAACATAAGGAAAACTTCTTTACTGTGAGAGTAACAGAACACTGGAACAGGCTGCCCAGAGAGGTTGTGGAGTCCCCATCTCTGGAGACATTCCAAACCCATCTGGGCATGTTTCTGTGTGATCTACTCTAGGTGATGATGCTGTAGCACAGGGCTTGGACTGGATGATCTTCAGAGTTCCCTTCCAACTCTGACCACTGTGACTCTGTAAACCTGCCCTCTTTTCATTTGAAACCATTACCTCTCTTTGGCTGAATCCCTTTTCTGCTGGGCATTTGTGGAAAGAGATGGTGCTATTGAAAGACAGAAGGCCTGTTAGAACTTCCTACTGTGTAAGTATCATGCATCCTAATATTTTTAAAGAAAGCAACACACTCCTCCTGCATCCTTCCTGATATGTGTGGAAGAGTAGGAATTGAATTCTGATTTTTTTCATTGCAGATGATGTTCATTAATTTATTGCAGAGCTTCATTAGCCCCTAATAAAATTCTGAGGAGGTTACTGGTTGTGAAAGCATTTATTTTGTCTGCAAGGAAACATAAACATTAGAATAAGTCCATACATTTTATAAAGTGTGTAAGAGATATGAGATAGTAAATTGTAGTACGTTCTTTCTGTCACTTTCCCAGAATGTATAAAATTCTTTAGTGCCTTTTCCCTTCTGATTCTCCCTTACCTAGTAACCCGGTACCATTTGGTAACAGACCAATGCAGCAAGTTGTGGTAGATAATGTTTGAAAATTATTTAGAAAAACATTTCCAAATTCTCCTGTGTGTTCCTACAGCCCTGAGAAATGTATGGGTGTGTTTCCACAAATACTAAGAACATTAATCCAATAACTGGAGTGCCAGGAAATGAAAGAAATCTTATGGAATTGTTTTGATTTATTCTGTGCCGAGAAGTGAACAACAAACTGCACAGAACTGGAACTAATTCAAACAAGAGTTTCATTGATATATGAAGCTGATGGGTGTTGCTTGCTCTCTATATTATGATTTATAGATAGCTAGCATATATATATATATATATATAATGTTGAATTTACATTGTTGAAAAATAATCTTAAACTATCGTAGCAGGAAGGGAAATCAAGTGCAGTTACGATCTAACAACATGACAGTGAAACTGTAACATGTATACAATGTAGCACCCAGAGACCACAATCTGCACTTTTATTCTATATGCTGCCAAATCTTAAGAGCACCTAGACAAGCAACATTTTCACGCATGAGAGGGAGGAAAAATGAAGTACTTTCAGTGCTCAATTTTGACATCAAATATTTATCCTGCCTTTTACACATTGCCCTCTTTTATACTTGATTTTTCTTTCAGTCTGCATGGCAATAGGCGTTTCTGCATATTCGATTCCATGACACGTGTAGCCTTCAACAAGGCTTATATTGATCCATTTATAGAGAAGTGATATTACTGTAAGAGCACTAAAGGCAGTGTGGAAGAGTTTAAATCAAAATTGTACTTCAGAAGACACAAAAACTGCTCCCCAGTGTCCAGTGGCTTTTATGAGTCTGTACAAAGGCAGAGGGACTGTTAACAGACCATGAAGACATGAGAAACATGTTGTATAATACAATTATTTTGTGTTGAAGCAACAATATAATTGATGTTAATAATGAAATATAATACACTGCTAGTTGATAATGCACTAGCTTTTGTGGGATATGGAATACAGAAATTATGGCAACAAATAAAATACATGCTATTCTGTTGCATGCTAACTTCTGCTTAGCATGTAGGGACCTGTATAAATAAAAGCTCTCAATTAGAGTAGAAGTGTCAATAATGCTTCTTCAAAGGCTTTGAAATGTAAAGTACCCATTCAGCTCATCTGTTTTAACTATTTATTTTTTTTTTTTTTTAATTCTGTGTTCATACTGAAGTTCTCCAAACACATTTAAATAGCTAGTCCCTCATTTTTTTCACTATATTATATATATGGCTGAGAGCAAGTTTTCAAAAGAAGGACCTCACAGTAAATCAGACTGGTATTACATAAAGCCAAAATCTTTTTAATTTGAAGTTTATGGTGTCAAGTTTCTTGAAGCAGTCTAAAGTCTAATAAAATGACCCATAGATTGAAATAAACCCCTCTGAAATACCAACTTGTCTGTCACATTCAAGTTTTAATAACCAAATACAACCTCTACATAACAAGAAGGATGAATTAATACGTTGAAAAACATACAAAAAAATTATGGAATTAAAATTACACCTGCCATTATAAATAAATGAATGAGGCTTGCTCCCCTTTTAAAGAAATACTTTAAGATAAAGTCTGTGATCTTATGTATTTCCTTTATTCAGGACTGAAAAGAGAAGAAGCACTGGGAAATTACACCCATTTTTTAAAACAGTAAAAAGGAGGACCCTGGAAACTACCAACCTGTCACCCTCACCTCTGCCTGGGAGGATCATAGAACAGATCCTCCTAGAAGACATGCTAAGGCACATGGAACACAGGGAGGTGATTCAGGACAGCCAGCATGGCTTTACCAGGGGCAAACCCAGCCTGATCAACCTAGTGGCTTTCTGCAATGGACTGACTGCATCAATGGACAAGGAAAGACCTATGGATGTCACCTATCTGGACTTCTGCAAGGCCTTTGACACAGTCCCCCACAACATCCTTCTCTCTAAGTTAGAGAAATATGGGTTTGATAGGTGGACTGTTCAATGGGTAAGGAATTGGCTGCATGGTCGCATCCAGAGGGTAGTGGTCAATAGCTCAATTTCCAAATGGAAAACAGTGACAAGTGGTGTCTCTCAGGGGTCCGTACTGAGACCAGTGTTGTTTAATATCTTCATTAATGATATTGACAGTGGCATTGAGACACTCCTCAGCAATGGCACCAAGCTGGGTGGTGTGGTCAATATGCCAGAGGGATGGGACGCCATCCAGAGGAACCTGGACAAGCTGGAAAAATGGGCCCAGGTGAACCTCATGAGGTTCAACAAGGCCAAGTTCAGGGTCCTGCAACTGAGCCAGGGCAACCGGAGATACGAATACAGGCTGGGGGAAGACATGCTAGAGATCAGCCCTGTGGAAAAAGGCCTGGGGGTACTAGTGGACAAAAGCTGGACATGAGCCACAAATGTGCAATTGTAACCCAGAAGGCCAACTGCATCCTGGGCTGCATCAAAAGAAGTGTGGCCAGCAGATTGAGAGCGGTGATTCTGCCCCTCTACTCTGCCGTGGTGACACCTCACCTGGAGTACTGTATCAATCTTTGGAGACCCAAACGCAAGAAGGATGGGGACCCATTGGGGAGTGTCTAGAGAAGGGCCACAAAAATGAAAATGAGAGGCTGGAGCACCTGTCTTATGAAGACAGGCTGAGGGATTCGGAGTTATTCAGCTTGAAGAAGAGAAGGCTCTGGGGGGACCTTATAGCGACCTTCCAATACCTGAAAAGGGCCTATAAGAAGGCTGGGGAAGACCTGCTCACAAAGGCATGTAACAATAGGACAAGAAGTAATGGTTTTAAGCTGGAAAAGGGTAGATTTAGGTTGGAGATTAGGAAAAAGTTCTTTAATATGAGAGTGGTGGATCACTGGAACTGATTGCCTAAGGAGGCAGTCTTGACCCTGTTCCTGGAGACATTCAAGGTCAGGTTGAATGGGGATTGGAGCAACCTGATCTAGTGGGAGGTGTCCCTGCCCATGTAGGAGTGTTGGAACTAGATGATCTTGAAAGTCCCTTCCAACTCAAACTATTCTATGATTCTGGGATTCCATTATTCTATTAAATGAGTGCTCCCTGGTACTGCAATAACTTGTCCTTGTCTCAAGTTATCAAAATTTGCAAGTGCCCTTTTGTGTTACAGACTCTCTTCAACTTCTATCACTTCTTTCATTTAAGCATATGGCCCTTATGACTGTAGAATCCAAACACATTTTGCATTTTAATACATTTAGCCTGGTCTCCTGTGCAAAGCAGAGAAATGCCATTGTAGCCCCTTAAAGCACAAAAAAATCAGCTGAGAGAGAAGAAAAGGCTAGAGAAGGATTTTAACATAACTTTTCCCTGTAAAGGTGTCTTGATGATTCATTGAATGTCTTTATACTGCACTCCTTCAGGCTCCTCGTTCATGCATTGCTATGGACAATAACCTTGGGATTGCCTCTGCACCTGCCTTTGGAGAAGTGTGTAAACATCTAATGTGGGAGAGATGTGGATAGAATTGTAGGTATTAGGCTACATAATACAGTATAATACTATATAATACCATATAATAAAGTAAAGGGATTATTCATCAAGACCATGAAAAAGCATATGCTGTTTAACCTCTCCACCTTCCGAAAGACCTAAATGCCTCCTCACTGTTACTCTACCATATCATCTTCTTGCTTCACAAACTTCATATTTTTCCTCTGCCCATCTTCTACACTCACCTTTAGGAAGTATTCTCTGGGTCACTGAGCACAGTGGCAAATTTTTACGTGTCCAGCCCTGTTGCAGAACCCAGAACCCAGCTTGAGGTGACTCTGTTCTGTATTGGTTTTTATTGAATACTAAGATGATCAAGTTAATGGATACTTAGATTTCTAAAAAGCCAGTGGCACAGTTCAGCACAGAAGAGAATACTCGCTAAATGTGTTAGCTGCATTATCTTGGTTATAGTATGATATTCTTTTTCAGTTAAAAAGCTCTGCATTTCCACTTTATTATCTTGAATGCAATAAAGCACTGATATGGCTAGACTGCAAGGGTAATTGAGGTATTAAAATTTGCACAATGCAGCCATGAGGATTACTTGGGAGATACTCTCTCCCCTTATGTGTCTGCCTACTGAAAATACCGAAACAGTTTTACAGGTTAAAATGGTAAAATAAAATGCCTGTGTTAGGGTTACATGGCACCTCAACCGGGATTTTCAGGGCTACAGTTTCTGTATTCATCTGGATCCCAAATAAGAACCTGCAATTTGCTGTTTCATCTGATCCTGTCTTTTTGGGAAATCATTAGATTTTCCTGAACCTTCCCGCCATATCTTAATTGTATGGTTGTTGGAGAGATAAATGTTAATTATGAATGCTGTCTGCTGACCTAATTTTCCTCTTCCCCTCATATTTTTCTGTTTAATCAAATTTTAATTCTGGTTTAATTATTTTGTTACCCATTTTGGCAATATTTCACTACAAACAATGATACAGGTGTAGCCAGTTGTATGACTATTTGGTATGAACAGCCTGCCTTATAAAACATTCATGCCATTGCTGCAACTGAATACTTGCAAGGCAAGATGCAGTAGTTGCAGGGAATTAGTAGATAAGAATAATATGGATACTGAAAGAGAAATACACTTTACTTTTAGTGAGAGTAGTGGTAGTGTCTGCTTAATCAGATATTGTTGCCAAACCCTGTTGTAAAATGAGGATACAAATGTCCAGAAAAAAATATGTAATACTGTTTGAAGTTTGCCCCAGCACCAATAGATTCAGAAATTGCTTATTAAGTTTTTGAGATTACCAGCCTTCTGACAGCCATATAAATCCCTTTGCTGCATGTTTTAATGCAGTTAATGGAAGTTAAGAACCAGCAGAGGGACTGTACACCTAGAGTGGTCACAAGCTCTGATTTTAAAAAAACATATTTGCTGTGTAGAGGAAAAGACTGAACCAAAGCTCCAAGTAGGATGGGAAGAATACAAGTTTTCACATAACCAGCCAAGTAAGAGCTGTCAGGCAGCAAGGAACAGATTTCTAAAGCCCTTCTCAGCCGTGACTGATAATGTGAGCATTCCTAAGCAAAAGAAGCAGGTGAGTTAAAATCAATTTGATTTGTTTGAAATCTTAATTCCATGCTTGGCTGGGTTCTAAAATGAAGTCTCCCATACTACAACCTGTTTAACAAATCCTTTTTTGATGTTTCACCACTGTTATCTGTCAAATGCCAGCTAAGACCCTATGCTCTCTGGTATGAGTATTGTGTCTCCTTCAACATCCACCTGTTTCAGCTAGGGCAGAGAGCACTAACCAAACTTCTATTTATTGGTGTTACTTAGTTCCCTTTTTCCTGCCTGCGGTCCCTGTATAAACAAGATGTTTTCCCTCACTCTATTGCAATGTAGGCTGCTGGCAGAGTGGTGACAAGCACTTCCCTATGTATGCAATTAATCTTGACAGTATGGAGGCAAAACACAGTACCAGGTGATACTTGTGTGTCCCTTCTGCCTGGTATCTGGGATTAATGTCGGACATCAAAATTTATGCTGGTAAAGGACATACACATGTAGCTAGGATTTCTGAATTGATGGCTAAAGCTCTCTACTTCCCCTCAGCTGCTAGTGACTGTGTTGAAGAGTAGCTACGGGAGGGGTTTGCTGTGTGCTAATTTGTTGAATGTAGAGCAAAATCAGGCATCTCAGGAGCTGTAGAGCATCAGTACAGCATCTCAGTCCCAGAACTGTCTGTGTTCCTATCTGGGAGAAGATGTCTTGAATGCTCCTATGCTTTCATGGTGATATGAGTTCTTCTGTCTTACAGATAATCATTAATAAATAACTTGCAACATTAATCTTGTAACTGACATTGGTCAATATAACTTGGTGTATATGCTAAGCATAATCTTATGGGTAAGGTTTTGTATGAGAAAGAAATGGTAAATAAAAATCTGATGCATGGTGTATGACAATTTGAAATAACATTAAAATAAATTGATGAAATCCATCCTGACACACATCTTTCAGTCAACAATTTAAGCATTAGCAGAATCTTTCCCCCAGAAAATCCCAATAACCTCATACAATTCACTTCCACTGTGCTGTAAACATTTCTTTAAACTCCATAGAACTCAGTGATTTGTCACTGAAGTTAACCTTCAACATAATCTCACACATCTACTTGCCAACTGCTCAGTGACACAATCTAGATTTATGTACTCTCTCGTAGACTGACAAGATGCGGAACACATTGTAACTATTGAGAAGATATGATGAGGTGCTTTACTTTGATTCACATGGCTAGGTTTTTGGCAGCAATGAGGGGCTACAGACATGGCTTCTGTGAGAAGATGCCAGAAGTTTTCCCAATATTCAATAGAACCAATGCCAGTTTTCTCCAAAGCAGACCCACCGTTCGCCAAGTCAAAGCTCATCAGCAGTGGTGGTAGCACCTCTGATGAATTCCGAATTTTATGTCCTTGTCAAATGAAACCAATACTCTTCCACCTGTTTATTCACTGCTGTTTTTCTTGTTGCTTCTCTTCTGCCACAACAGATGGATAGTTGTGCAGTACCACAATTAGAGGTTAGCTGTACCAAAGTAGGTAACACACATTTTAGCACTGCACAGCAAAACGTGCTGTCACCTAAATTCTTATATACTTCTGAGATTTTAAAAAAAAAAAAAAAAACAAGAATGCTGATGAACTGAACACAAATTATTTTTGACATAAAACTGATAAAACTTCAACAGAAACCTTTTCTTAATTTTTCTCTCACTCTGAAATCTTAAAAGTGTCATTTCCATAAATAGATACAATTTCATATGAATAAGAATATGTGTTTTAGCAAACATTAATGAAGATGAAACGTCAAGTCTCAATATGAAATGATAAATGAAAAGCATGATTACGATTTGTAGTTGTAAGACTGGAAGCAGATGGAGAGCCATGTGATACATTTCACATTGTTCATTGCAACACGTTTTCTACCAGCATTTATTTTGGCACCAGCACAGATGACATAATAATAATATTAAGAATATTTCACAAGATGTGCAAACAAATGTTTCCCTAGATTGTAAGGACAAAACTGTCGTTCACAGATTATCATAGAGATCTTGATCTTCCTTTCCTAAGTCTCTCAAGACATCTAGATGTAGACATCTTTATTTTCCTCTGACCTATCTTGATGTCTACTCTGCACATCTTAAATTCATAAAGTTCTTCAGGGATATTATCTAAATGGTGGATTCAAAGTTTGAAAGAAACAAAGAAGAGAAGCTAGTTCTATACATCTTTCCAGGAATATTTTTCTGCCCTGGCTAGCTGAATCAACTGTCTTAGTTATATAAAATACATTTTGTTTTGCTCTAAACTCTCTAAATGTATCAAAATTGGTCCGCATATGACAGAATGAATGTGTTCTGTATGCTGCTTGCACAGGAGTGGAAAGAACTGGGAAATCAAGTCAGTGAACTGACAAACTGAGTTGAAGTGGCATCCAAGGGTATGGATCTCTCACTTCTACTTGTAATTTTCCCTGCTAAAGCAAGACACAGAGAGAGAAAAAGTTGGTTCCTGGATACAACAAGAATGACCCTGACTCTACAATTTTTGTTATCTATAGGTTGATGTATCTGAACTAATCAATTTGAAAAGTTTGCTACATTAAAAAGTCAATAGTCTTGTCACAGGGTGAAACCTTCCTGAATGCACAGCTCAGATAAAACAAGGTTTAAATCTTCGCAGCTCCAACTGATTCAGTGATTCTGGTATGCGCTCGAAAGACAAAGCAGCACAGATAATTGTCATGAGGGAGGCTTTCCTGAAAGCACTACTAGATGAGATCTGATCTACATCTGCCCTCTTGTAATGGTTTACATGTGCACTGGAGAGAATCAGAGATAAGTTGTTAACCACATTACATACTGGCAATTAATTTTGGGCAGGAGAACAGAAGATGATGCTACCCCAGGCAGCCACTGCTAATAGACTTTGACAGGGTGCAATTCAAAGAGATTTGAGATATGTGACCAACAAGGTTATTGCTGGTTGTTGCTGATCATTTAAGTCAAAAAAACAACTGTAGTACAAACAAGAGTAGTCCCTTAGTGGGAATACATCCACAGAGGTCCATCATCCTGCAGCAGGCTGAGCCTGGGATGGGAAGGCCATACATTGCAACAAGACTTCTGTCATGACTCAGGCATCCAAATGGTTGGATGCTGCCCCATTCCAGTGCCTCAAGGGTGAATGGCATACCCTGACCCTCTGGCAGGGACCTTAACTGTCGTGTGTCCTGTGTGTGTAGCAGTACACATCTCTGGACAGAAGTCAAGACACATAGCCCCCTTAAAAAATTAACTTTAGGTTTTATGTCACTACATGTGACATGCTCTTGCAGCTATCCCGACCCCACTCCCACCTTGTCAATAACAAGTCTCTACTGGTAAACACAATATTGTTAAGGGGGGACTATTTATTTTCTTTTTAACCTCCCCTAATCTGTTACCTGGAGAAGGAGGACAAAGAGAAGATAATACAGGTGTATTTTCTAATATTTTGCCATCCAGCCTGAGAGGTGAGTGCTGGAAACAGGGGCACCAGTTTCTCTTAACTTAGCACTTAACATCATATCCTACACATGTCAACCCAGAAGAGAGATAAAAGGATTAGTGAAGCTTCTACAGAATCTCTTTATTTAGTATGACTCCATAGGAATCTTTCTCGTATTTTCAGTGAAGGGTAGCTCAGCTTTGAGACTTTGACTTGTTTATGTTTCTCTGGGTTCCTGAAACTTCAGAGATGAGCTATGCTATTCTGAGTTCACAGAAATGCATGAATATATATAGATCCTTTTTATTATGAGCCTGTGGATTATGGTTTTGCTGCTAGCCACAGCTTGGGACTTGGATGTGATTTCAAAAGTTCAGACAGGGTACAATAAATTAAAGAGAGGACTCTTTCTTTCTTTCTTTCTTTCTTTCTTTCTTTCTTTCTTTCTTTCTTTCTTTCTTTCTTTCTTTCTTTCTTTCTTTCTTTCTTTCTTTCTTTCTTTCTTTCTTTCTTTCTTTCTTTCTTTCTTTCTTTCTTTCTTTCTTTCTTTCTTTCTTTCTTTCTTTCTTTCTTTCTTTCTTTCTTTCCTTTCTTTCTTTCTTTCTTTCTTCCTTCCTTCCTTCCTTCCTTCCTTCCTTCCTTCCTTCCTTCCTTCCTTCCTTCCTTCCTTCCTTCCTTCCTTCCTTCCTTCCTTCCTTCCTTCCTTCCTTCCTTCCTTCCTTCCTTCCTTCCTTCCTTCCTTCCTTCCTTCCTTCCTTCCTTCCTTCCTTCCTTCCTTCCTTCCTCCCTTCCTCCCTTCCTCCCTTCCTCCCTCCCTTTCTTCCCTTTCTTCCCTTTCTTTTTTTTCCAAAATAAGCACAAGACAGCAACAGAATGATAAAAAAACTTCCTTCAAAATCTGATTTAAACAAGTAATTGGACATTAATCAAAATACAAAGAGATCCTCACTTTGCATTGTCCAGGAAGAAGATTTGCATGACTATCATGATATGATGTCACCCGCAAAAATGTAGAAACAACCCCAAACCTGCCCCTTGAACTGTGACTCAACAAACACCTATAGTATTAATCTACAGTTGAATGAAAGAGAAACTTAGATAATGCTGATCATAGATAATACAATATCGTGCTTTTTTTAAATTACTCTGACTTGCTACTGTAATAATCAAAGCCCGAGGAGTTTAAACTGTTCATGTATTATGAATGTATGTGAGAGATAAGAAAAATAAGAGGTTAGATTCTTGCCTGAAATCATATAAAAATAAATGTATCTGATTCCGTGAGAGCACTTTTGAGTAAGATTAATAATGTGTTTTTTTGTTTGTTTGTTTGTTTGTTTGTTCCTTTTTTTTTTTTTTTCCCTCATGTTACAAATAGCCTCCAAGGATAAGGGATCTTGAGTGGGGGAAGGAAAAAAAGAAACAAACCACAAGAAATTATGACATTTTTAAAGGTTCTTTATTCTTTTTTGTCCATACTAAAGTGTTGGGTATATTTATGTGAAAATATGGAATAAACAAGTACCAAGCTCTTTTCTGCCAGATTGGATTCCTGAGGTTAGGCATCTGTATAATGGGGTGGTTTTCCTTTCAAACTGTGGACATAACCTCTTCCAGCTGTAAGAGTGCCAAGGAAGAGATTACCCTTTTGCTTATCACTGCCCTATTGCCAGGGGCTATTGACTTCTTACATCTGCCCACTGACCTGCTCCTGTGAGAAGTCTCCAGCCTGCTCCAGTGAAAATAAACCAGTTAGCTCTCACTCAGCTTAAATACCGCATAATTCTGGACCCAGTCCAGCTGAGTGAAATAGGTACAAAGAAAACAAACAACTAGCCCAGCAGAGCTTGAACCCCAAGCATGCTTCCCCTATCCCTTTGTAAGTGAGTATTTCAGGTTTCTTATACAGTGACAGAGATTCGGCAGAAAAGGATGAAGGACAACACTTTCAGAAAAAGTGATTTGGAGACCTGAGTTTGCAGCAAATATTGTGTTGTGTTACATTCCCTGATTATTTCCACACAAACAAGCTGCATTATTGATGTGCTTAATGGTTTTCAACTCATACTCCTTTCCTGTACTCACAAGTTGAGCATTTTCTCACTATTATCAAAGCCTCAGTGATCCAAACAAATCCAAACACTTCAGATATGAGAAGAAGACTTCTGTGAAAACAAGGTTTGGAAAGTTATTGATACCCAGAGAAGTAGATAGAAAATCTGGGAACATTTCTATGTAACACATGGAGAATAGCACTGACATATCTGAACTAGCTCTGAAAGCAAATGGTTTGATACTGTATTTGAGCACTGAATTGTGCTAATACAGGCTTATGGCTTTCAGGATGGAGCAATGGTCTGAATACAGGACTAGTCAAGCTTAAATGGAACCAGAATGGCTCTTTATTTCTTGGGGTAGACATATCCTTGGGAGCATTATTGAAACAGGAAATAGGATACTTCACAGAAGAAATATACAGTGTAACAGGCACAGTCCTGCATAATTGTTATGTACAATCTTTCTCGCCAAATTATAGAGGTGTATGAAGGCAAGACATAAAGCCGTGTTGAGAGATGCAGCATGGCACTTATGACAATACTGCACACATTTCTGTCTCTAAAAATGCTCTGTAATGCACCACCATTTCAGCTCCAGGACACCAAAAGACATAATAATATATTACCTCTAAACATAAAAAAACCTTGCAAGTGAGTAATTAACAGACAGGCATTCCCTCCCACTTGCAAATAGACTACTCTTTGGTTGTAGCAATAGTGGATTCTTTCACTTTCTGCACCACTTACCTGACACACCAGAAAGATTAGATTCATTTGGGTTTTTTCCACCTTTGAGCAAAACTCTGATCCCATGGATCCTGCTCTCTGCTGTCTTCCTTGACACTGTGGTCTGACTAAATTTATCTTAATCTATGGTGTCATAAAAGCAGTTGCAGTCCTGATTCCAGATCCAGGTTCATTCCCCTCATTTAAGTAGGAAAGATGGGTATTACTGGTTCCCATTATAATGAAAGGAGAATGGCAGGCACTTCAGTAGCCAATTCATGCTACCTAAAATCAGAATCACACTCAATAAGTATTAATAGGACCTCAGATGCATACTTTTCCAGCTTAGGCAATTGCATGTCTGAAATATATTTTATTAATTTCAATCTCAAAATCAAGTTTTCCAAAAGCACGAAATAAAAATTCAATTGAAACTAACAGAAAGACCCCGACAAAAGTGATCTGAAACTTGGAACTTGCATTCCAAGTTCACATAGATAGTGGAATTATGTGCACCCTCAGCAAGTTTGCTGATAACACCCAACTGTGTGGTGTGGTCAACACACTGAAGGAAAGGGTAAACATCCAGAGGGACCTTTACAGGCTTGAGAGGTGGACCCATGCCAATCTCATGAAGTTCAATAAGGCAAAGTGCAAGGTCCTCTACCTGCGTCAATGTAATCCCAAACACAAATGCAGTCTGGGTGGAGAATGAATTGAGAACAGCCCTGAGGAAAAGGACTTGGGGGTGTTGGTTGATGAGAAGCTCAACATGAGCTGGCAATGTGCACTTGAAGCCCAGCAAGCCAACCATGTCCTGGGCTGTATCAAAAGAAACATGACCAGAGGTCAAAGGAGATGATTCTCCCCCTCTATTCTGCTCTTGTGAGACCCCACCTAGAGTATTGTGTCTGGTTCTGGAGCTCCCAACTTAAGAAGTGCACAGAGCTATAGGAGCAAGTCCAGAGAAGGGCCACAAAGATGATCAGAGAGATGGAGCACCTCTCCTATAAAGACAAGCTGATAGAGTTGGGGTTTTTCAGCCTGAAGGAGGTCAGGCTCCAGGAAGAACTTACAGGGCCTTCCAGTACCTGAAGGGGCACTACAAGAAAGCTAAGGTGGGACATTTTATGAGGGCATGTAGTAATAGGACAAAGCATAAAGATTTTTAACTAAAAAAAGGTAGATTAGATTAGACATCATAGAATCATAGAACCACAGAATCATAGAATGGTGAAGGTTGGAAGGGACCTTAAAGATCATCAGGTTCCAAACTTCCTCATACGAGCAGAGATAACTCATACCAGAGGAGGCTGCTCATTTAACCTGGCCTTGAACACCTCCACGAAGGGAGCATCTACAACTTCCCTAAGCGACCTATTCCAGCACCTTGCTACTGTCATGGCGAATAATTTATTGCGATGTCTAACCTAAATCTCCCCTCTTTCAGTTTAAAACCATTACCCCTTGTCCTATCACTATTTTTTCTGATGAAAAGCCCCTCCCCAGCTTTCCTGTAGGCTCCCTTCAGGTACTGGAAGGCTGCTATGAGGTCTCCCCAGAGCCTTCTTTTCTCCAGGCTGAATAGCCCCAACTTAGGGAAAATGAGGGGAAAATTCTTCACTTTAAGGGTGGTGAGACGCTGGAACAGGTTGTCCAGGAAAGTTGTGGATGCCCCATCACTGGAACTGTTCATGCCCAAGCTGGACAGGGCTTTGAGCAACCTGATCTAGTGGAATGTGTCCCTGGCCATGCAGGGATATTGGAACTAGATATTTTTTAGCATTCTTTCCAAACCCAAACCATTCTATTATTCAAAGGATCAAATTAGTGTCTTAAAGCAGTATTTTGTTGTGTATTGGAACAACACAAAGAGATTCTGTCTTCTAATTTAACTACATGTAAACAATTTTCTAGTTTCTTCATTCAGAGCTACCTCGTTCACCTTTTTTATCTCTTTAAGCTGCTCACTACAAGCATTAATGTCTATATTTTTTATTTGCTGCACTATCAAACTGAGATAATAAATTCCCTGAGACAGAAGATTTGTAATTTTATGTCTCATGAAGCAGATGGTGGACCCGTCAGATTGTCTCTTCCTCTGAATCACTGCTGATGTCTCTTTACAGTGAAGACCATTTAAAGGGAGAATTTGCTGCTTAGAGGATGTGCCTTTACTTTGGCTGTACAGCATTTTCCATTTTTATTTTGTGAAAAAGAACAAACCTTTAACAGTATAGCAAAACGTGAAGATCGTTGTTTTTTTTTGCTTTGGTGCCTACTGCAAGAACAGTAATATATAATCCAAATTCAAATCTTCCATATAAGAGTTTTCAGTTTATTTTAAGCCCTTTTTCTTGCTATTGATCACACATGATATGCAGTCTATATACACCATTATTCCATGTCTAGTCTCATTTAATGAATGAATGAACCTTGGCGATCATTTTAGCTTTAAATTGCTTCAGAAGAAATCTCCCAGTGTCATCTACAGGCCATGAAAGTAGTTAAATGAATGCAATATGATGCTGAAACTTTCAAAGTAATTATCATCAGCACTTCGATCTTACTCTTTTACACTATAGCTTATTAGCATATTAAATCTAAATTAGATGTCAGTGTAGCTCCAGATTTAATCATTATGAGGGTTTCATCTGATTTCATTGATAGTTTCTTTTTGTATAAGTAGTAATAGCATTCTAGTCTTGTTTCTCATTAGCAGAAACAAATTAAATTAAGCTTTCAGAAAATACTCCTGTCATTCAGGTTATAGAGAAAAGCCACAAAAACTGTAATGTAATCATGCTGACTTAAAAAATAAAAGCAGTTATTGTTTGAAATTAAAACATTTAAATATATTCTTATGAAGTCTTGCATATGCATATTTTGAATACAGTGTTGCTGTTATGCTTGCTTTACTTGATTACTGCCTGAGACAAAAGGTGCCACATTAATATACATTTGACTTATGCAAATATTTTTATTTGCATATGTAAATATTTTTATTTGTAGTACATTAGGATAGACTTTTAATTCAATTGCCAATAGGAAGGAATAAAATATTTATCAAAAGATGTAGCCCATTAAAATGTTTAACAAACGTGTAAAGAGGTAAGGTTTCAAACCATCGATTTTTAAATTCTTAATATTCTCTTCATTTCTCTATGCTGTGTGTCTGACAGGATCTTGTACACTATTTGCTACTTACTGTGTTTATTATAGTTCATCCAGTTGCTGGGAACAGTTATTTTGTCACTGTTCAAAATATGAGAAAATGGGAAATAATTTGCTTGTTCTTTCTGAACTTTCACCAGTTTCAAGATGACTGTTTGCATGAGCCAGGTTTGATCACAAGGATTCAGTCTGACCTTTTATGAAAAAAACAACAAATGAACAAACAAACCAAAGACAAAACAAACAGGCAAAAAGCCCACAAAAACAAACACAAAACAAAACCTAAAATCAACAACAACAACAAAAACCAACCAAACAAACAAAAAACAACCAATCAAACAAAACAACCAAGCTGCTAGAGCAGGGTATTTAAAGGAAGGAACAATACTTCCCTCTATATCTCAATGTTGAAGATGTAATAGGATATATTATGTTTAAAAAGACAATTAGCAAGGTGGTGGCGATGGTAAACTTCAGCAAAATGTATGTTTATGTGAATTTTAATTCAATTCCTCACTAGTCAATTCTATAAATAAGGAGACCCTGAGTAATTTTGTTTGCTAAGATTTCAATTTAGCACACTAATCTACTTTAATATACAAGGCACCAAAGCCCAGTGAAGCAATTCTGTAGTAATGAAAGAAATCTCCTGCTTGTGGAAAGTTTCCGTTAGGGCTGGAAGAGCTGGAAGAAACAGCTGAGACGGTTTTCTGGAGGGAAGCCATTTACATGCTACAAATAACACACGTCAATGGTTATGTGAAGGTATCATTCCAGAAGTAATGCAAAATAAACCACAAAACCCCCAAGGTAATTTTTAAGCATGAATTCTTATTAATTAAATTAAAGTCATTCAGCTGTAGATAAGACCTATCATTCTATCATAACTCACTAAGTCATTTTGTAGCAGAGGATGACTGTTCTAAGTCAGGGGAACACATCTGTCTGGTGAATTGCAGTGAATGCAGGGTCTCTAACAACCAAAAAGCAGCAGACCCTCAGTTATAACTTGGGATTGCATGGATAAGAAAGTTGTTTGCATAGTGAGAAAGAAAGATATTGGACAGATAGATATAAAAAGCACAAGGCTGTTGCTGTTTTCTGAGGTTTCTTTATAGAGGAAACCTTCAAACTTTGATCCTATCCTTGAAGCCCTTGCACTTACTGAATAAAAATAATATTATTCCACAGGATCATCATCCCAATATGGCACATAAATTGTGTTTCTACATCTGTCTAACATAAAACTGTGTTGTGTCTCCACATTAGGTATCTGCCTTATAGAAAGTAACAAAGCAGTAATTTTGTGCTGCAATATATTCAGAACCAATTCTGTCTTCAGTCCTCGCTTACCTAGAGATGACAACCATATATGATCAGATTTGTTACTCGATTTGCCCAGATATCACTAGTAGGACATATAATATCAAAAGTAACTATCAGCTCTAGATATGCTAACGTGAGAAGGCCATTAAGGAGTCTTCTTGTTATGAATATATTACATTCTTTTTCTGAATATTTGGCCTTCTAGACCCCCTGTGGTCCTCAACATCCTGTGCTAACTAATATACAGTGCAGAGATATGCATCAGAACTAGCTGTCTGGACTCTTGCCATAGCCACAAAATTTACGATGCAATTTTCCTCATTCCGAATCAGACTTCTAAAACAGAAATTCCTGTTTTACTCTCCAGTGATAATGACAGATGGTAAAGAAATCCTAAGATATATGCAGAAATCCAAGGTTATTGAGGCATCTCAGTTGGCACAAAGCACTTTTGAGGCTCTAGTCATATGATAGAGGAGGACTGCCATGCTGAGCAGTTTGTCTTCAAGATGGGCATGACTGCATGTCATCCCTTTCTGATCTTTTGGTTTACACAGAAGTCTGCAACACCATATTAATTAGGAAACACAAAATAATTATGTAAAAAACATCTAGACATTAAAACAAACAAAATCAAAATCTCCTCACTTAAAAAGTCTTCCCCTTTTTATGAGAGATAGTGCCCTAATTATTTTACTTGGTATCCTCACTGCCTGTATAGAAAGTTAGAACTTGCGTGTGTTCTAATTGGTTTAAACTAACTGACTGGAACTGAATACCATTAGATTAGCTGTAGGTGCTTCAGAGATTTATGCAGTAAAGTAAAAGAACCTGTTTTGTCTCAGTTTTTTTTTTTCTAGTGATTTGAAATACCTCTGCCATTTTCAGTGTGCAGAGAACAGATGTTTTCAGGGAAGCATTCACAGTGACTCAAAGACCTTGTTCCCAGGAGGTAATAGTTAATTTAGAGCCTGCCAATGTGTAAACATAGTTAAGGTTGATTTTCCCCTTAGACATTACTTTGCATTCCTGACAGTGTTACATCCATCATTTTGTTGCTATTCATTCTGTACTGGAAGTTTTAGATCCCCCTGTCCTGAACATTTTGTATCATCTACAGACTCTTTACTGTTCACTGCCATTTTCAAACTGATTAAGGAGAACAGGAAGAAAATTAATAAAAACACTGCCTCTTCTTGGAGTTGTTAAATAGCAACCTGTTCACTGGCAATAATCACTTTGCAGAAAGCTATCATACTACCTCTGCTTTCTTGTTTTAAGAGATTCCTGCAAGTCTTGCCACGGAAACCCTTTTTAAGGGGTGCTTTTCCCTCCTCTCCCGAAGAGGAGATTATTTCTCTGGAGACCATAGTGTCTACGGAAGAACTAATTCACCAGCTTTATTTCAATTTTATATTTCCATATCTCTAGAATTCCTAGATTTAACTGTACTTGAACTCTTATAAGGAGTTATCTACAGCCCAGTGAGTAATACAACATTACTTCCTGTACACATTTGTTGTTTTTCTTAGCCTGCACAGTTCCATGAAACATATTCTAAGACTTCCAATCAATGCTGCTTTAGTATTGGATTGACTTGTTTGTGCCTGGGTTTATGTATACAAATGCAGAGGATACATCATAGGTCAATTTCAAGAGTATATTATAGGTCTTTCATTCTTATTTATAAATTATAATATTAATAATAATGGAAAGAGAAATCTTGATGCCTATTAACATATACTTCTTCCTATTGTTACTAGTGAGGCAGCTAAATCCAAAAGTAAGTGCATGTTTTTTCCCCAAAAAAGGGAAAAAACACATAAAAGCTCCATATAATACATTTTAAAGTACCAGTTGCAACATATTTTGAAGTAATGTTAGAAAAAAATGAAGCACATAAGCACTCACAAGACATAAAAGTTTGAAAGACAGCATCAAAATATTTTTAAAAGATAAATGTGTGGCATCTGAGATGAAATGCAGAAAGTCTGCAAAATTAAAATTAATAAAATCAACCTTGGGACAAATACTGTTGCTACCTAGACTCAGCTATGAAAATTGTGTACTAGGAGAATGGTCTTAAGAAAAAGCCAGTCATATTCCATGTTGTTAGAGGTACAGTTTGAGCACTCGAGAGAGAATATAGGAAGTTTTTTTGTTCACATCTTTGGTGAGAATCCAGTTGTAAACTGTTGTCTCCTGCTAATGACTTTGTAATACAATGCTTTTTAGGAGTCAGTAAAATCCTACTAAGAAAGGAAGTGCTTGTTTGGTTTTTTTTTTTGGTACCAGTTATCCTTAGCTTACCAGAAGATCAAGGATTTTAGATTATTTTTATTCAGAGATTTAGGAGATTCCGAAATGTCTTTGAAATCTAAATTAAGAGATTAAATGAGTCATCATGGGATGTTTTTCTTGTTTCAGCTCATGAGAATCATCAATAGGGCATGTAGAAGGAAAAATCTTTAAAAAAATATGTAAATTCTATAGCTGAAAAAGTTGTTATGTACTCAAATCATGTGAAGATCATGAAATACCTTCTGTAACTGTGAAGATTATTGGACAGCAGTTACTAAGGGAAAATATTTTTAAATCAGTAGGCCCAGAGAACTTGGAGCTAATCTGCAAAGTAAGTATTTTTAAAAGCTGGTGTTTTTTTAGAAGCTGATATATGGAATTAAAAAGTCACACTTGTCCTCTTTGTGGCCAAAAAGCCATTTTAGTCCATTCTGGGATATTTCAGAGCTTAAGGCCTTCCCTCACAGACAGCTTGCTTCATCATCTCAAAATATCCTGACACATTCTTTCAGGCAGCCAGTGATGCAAAGTGTGTCTCTCTGTTTCTGAGGTTGGTTCTTGAAAACCTATTCCCCATCCTAGTCATTTCACATGTATTCTAATTATTTGGCTTCTATTTCATCCCAGAGGTGAGTCAGTCACTGTTCAATCTCTGTTTCTTTATCATGTAAGCAAAAACACAAGAAAAAATTCTGCTGCTGGAGTTAAATGTTACATTTTTTTCCTTCCTGTTTTAAAACAGTCTTGCTGTAGGATACCGACTCATGGGATTTTCTCTCATTCAACCACAGGAGCTAATCCTCCTCTAAGCTGCTTCCACATCTTCTTACACCTACTACCTGTCAGATCTCTCTCTTCCGAAGCCTTGCATCCTCTCTTTCACTGTCCTCCCCAGCTTTCTTGCTTCCTTCAGCTACTTCTTTTGGTATGATTTCTTTAGTGATCCTATCATCTGCATGACCTCACATAATGTATTTTGTAAATTCCCTTTTGAAATCTGATAAATCTTATGAGCCCCACTCCAGAATCTGCATTTAGTTTAGGAGGTCTATGCCTTTGAAGAATGATGGACAGAAAAAACCCTTCATTCCCAATGTGCCTTTAACACCCTGCATCCCCATGAAGAAGCAGGATTATGTGTTGGTACATCCTGATATTCTTAAACTAGGTAAGAAAAAAATATGAAAATGAAGATGTAAAGTAAAATAAAATTTACTTCTCTGTATTTACAAACACAAAGAACTTTTAGACTGTTTTGGTCCCTGCTCATGATAGCACTTTTAAGGTGTTGCCTATATAGTTGACCATCTTTGTTGAGTATTTATTTTAATCTCTGTTACCTGCAACGGTAATGTGATATCCTGATAAAGCAGATGCTGATGCTCCTCCCTTTTCACTGACTCCAAAATCAATACTTAAGGAGAGATAGAAATTTTTGCCAAACAGTGCCCATTAATACTGTACTATGATCTGTATGGTGCCCATAATCAAAAGCCAGAGTATGCTTGAAAAGGAAAATAGGTTGCAGCTCATTTTCTGTTGCTGTTCCTTTCCCTTCTCTGAATGTTATTAGTGAATTGAAAATTCTGCCCAAGTAAAGGAAAAAAGCTTCAGGGATGCTGTAATCTGTTTCCACAGATAATAGCTGACGTGAAATTGCTGTTCCAGACGGTATCACTGGTGTAAATTTACAATCCGTCAAGAAATATCTCAAGGAATTCATGGCAGCACATTATTAGAACATAAACTGCATAAATGAAGTAAACATACCATCTCTTGGTCTCTCAAAACCTTCTGTTCTCAGTACTATCACATTTAAAATTTGGTATTCAAACAAGATCTTATTATTGTTATTGTTATTTTCACAGTAATGCAAAACATATGGGAATTTTAAGCATTGAAAAATGAAGTATTCATGAGTGTTTTATGTAGAAATGACCTGGGCTTTCTGGGCACATGCAATGTACGATCTTAAACAATTTACATATGTCAAACTGTGTCAATATGCTATCTAGTTAGGAAAAAACCCAAACTCCATTTCCAAAGATAGATCAAATATATAGAAATGGGTTCATTTCAGCAGTCCAGCAAGAAAAAGACACCTCTTCAGTACACCCTTCATGGGATCCGTCCTCTGCAAATCTTTCTTCAGAGATGATAAAGAGGATGTTTCATCAAGCCAGAAAGAACAAAAACCAAAGGATCCTGGGAATGTCAAGCCTACCTCTTTTTCACATGCAAAGGAGAATTCAAAAGAGAACTGAATCTTAAATTAGATTAAAAATGGTTGGAACCTGATTTGAGTTTGATTTGAGGTCAATGGATTCAACTGTCATTGAGTACAAGTGAGTAAGAGCTATATTACAGAGAGGATAGGGGATGGCTTAGGTATTATGTACTGTTCTTTTTTTCTGTCTATATTCTACACCTATACTCTCGTGTCTAGGTCTGACTCTTTCCCTTGCTAGATCTGATAGAAAAGAATCTGCTTTTACAAACAACATGAGTAAGATAAACTCTACTCAGCTGCCTCCAGAGTTTTCTTAGAATTGCATAGCAACAAATTTCCCAGTGTCACAAAATACTTTCTGCCTTCTGAGCCCTAGAGTGAGCACATCAAATCAATAATTGCTTAAGCATATGCTTAATTAGGCTGAAAAGTATATGCATTTTGAAACGGCTGCATGAATTCTTTAAAAAACAGTTTGGTGGGTTTTAGAGGATTACCTCCCTCTTGTCTCTGCCCCGTACTGTTTTCTGAAGCACAAAAAATGTTCATCCCAAAATTAACCCATGCATCTGAGTCTAAACATATTTGTGATTTGGATTGCAGCATATTTTTCTCTGTGATAAGTAAGGATGGGGTATTTTTGTATTTTTATGCTTATATAGCACCTGATATAACAGAAGCCTTCTGGGCTTCATATCCATCAGATTGAATTGTGAAAGAGACAAAGAAAGTGTCCAGGGATTATCTGCTTGTCACCTGTTCCAATGCAAGAAGAAAAGGCAGTGAAACAAGGACACCAAATTCTGCACACCAAAAGAAAGAGGATCCTCACACAAAGATTTTTATTATGATTCTGATATGATTTCAGGAGTTGTCAGTTGTTTCCAGACACTAAGGAGAAAAAAATAAAAATAAAAATAAATCAGATATTCATATCTACCAACATATATCAGAATTTACCTTAAAGTATCCACCACAGAAGCACTATCCTTAAAATGGGATCTGAACGACGTAAGTTGATTGTTTTCTTTTATCACCTCTAGTCTCTCAGTCTGGATTGTTGTCTGCCCTAGATGCTGGATATGCTGCAGCATTTCATTGTCTTTGCAGAAACGATTTTATTTCCTGAGATCATTCCTCAAGTAATTGTATCACATTTAGTAAAATAATACATTTATACTGATAAAGCAAACTGTTGATTCTTCCAGTTGCTCTGAAATGCATTGCTAATTAACTTTCCTTTAGAGAAAATTCAATCAAAGACAAGAATCTCATATCTGGAAATTACACTTGAGAGCAGTGAGGAATATTCTGATCTGTAGTGTATATTTATGTCTTCATGCTTATACTTGAACTTTGAAATATGTGTGTTGATAAGAATGAAGTTGTATACTAAGCTGGTCTCACATGGAGATCCTAGAAACAAGGACTCCCATAATTGACCTTAATATTCTTCTGTCGGATTTACTTTGAAGATGGACCTGACTGGAGCAGGGATTTGGGCCAGATGACCACCAGAGGTCTTTTTCAACTTAAATTATTCTGTGATTGTTAGTTGTCTTTATAGAGCTGCTTGACAAGAGTACCATGAATCACCACTGTGAATAAAATGTCTTAGAAGACAAGCTGTCTTCTACTGTTCATAGTAGAGAGATAAAAGCAGAAATAAATATTTCCAGTAAAAACCTCTTGAAAATAATAAATATCAATACTGTCAACAGCCAGAATCTGGTAATTTTTCAGGACACGACATGGAGTCCTTTTTTATTGTTGTTTTTGGCTTGTTTGGTTGGTTGGTTTGGTTTTGGGGTTTTTTTGTGTTTTGTTTTAGTTTTTTTGTTTTGTTTTGTTTTAATATTGAAAGCCTTCTCACCAGATGTAAAATGAAATGGTCCTGGTTGGATGATCTTGTGAATAGGCTTACCCACTTGATTCTTCATGTTAAACTATTTTCTCATATATGAGGTAAAAGTCTAGTCCTGTATGTTGTGCCTCAGGGGAACCCAGTTGTAACAGCTCTCAAGAAATGATAGTATCTTGAAGAAGATGTAACACTAATTCTTAATCATAATTCACATTCTATTCTTCATTGACTAGCAGAAGTGGAATGCAAGGAATTTCACAGGGTATGCTGCATCTCAAACCAAGAAATCTCATTAATGCAGTAGCACACTAGTTAGAACTGGACTAATCTTTTTCATCTGAAAATGCTAATTTATATAGTTATTAAATACTTCTATACCTATAAATTTTTTAAGAAATTTTATTTGAGATCATTTTTAGGGCAATTATGATGAAAAATTGAAAAAATAAAAATAAACTTAGGTTCTAGGGTATTTTTTTGACAGCAAATAAGTCCAAAGTTTTCTGTTGCAGGATAGAAGTGATTCCCATTGGAATGAGAGTACTCATATTCCAGTTACATGAAATTAGATCTCACCAGAAATACATTTTTATGAAAGCAATATTTAGATAAATAAAATAAAATAATAAATAAATAAAACCTCCTTGTCTTATACTCTTTTTCCACATAAACTTTAGATTTTCCTTGAATCTTGTAGTAAAACCTAGGTATCAGTTTGAACATTACTTCAGTTATGACTATAGGATGAATTAAATCAAAACCTTTTCTGGTAACCCAGGAAAACAAACTAAATGCAGTAATTCATTTTACCTAATCCCCCTCATAACGACTACCTGTGAAACTGTCAGATGTGACTGTCACACAATCTATTTGGCCATTAATTTAACAGCATTAACTCCAAAAGTTAATTCATTTTTTCCTCAGTAAGAAGTAAAGCTTAAATGTGATCTTTTCCAAACCCGGCTGTTGCTGGTCCTGAGAGGTATCAGGCTTGGCTTGCACTTCCACACAAACAACACACATGCTGCAGAAGCAATGGCAATATGTTCACACTATGACTAAGACTTTCATATCATTATAGTGTTTGGGCAAAATATTGGAACATTTATGGTTCAGGTATTTTTTAACCAAAATGAGGGAAAGTTGGAAACCACAATAAGATCTTTTCAAGTGTCTAACAATATATTTTCCCATAATTTCAGATATGTAGGTGTTTTGGGTTTTTTTCTGTTATCTGAGGCATGAATTACCCAACTGCTGATTAATCATGGCATCTCCTTTGCTGTCAGCCTTTCTATATACAATAAACTAGAGACATACTTTGATGACAAACCTGAAATAAACCTCTTTCTCTTTCCTCCTTGATGAAAAGACCTTTTCACTGCCCTTCATGTCTTTAAAGTCCACCATACATGTCCTGCAGCCAATGGATTTGCCATTTATTTCAGGTGGCATCAGACCAGACCTTTCTATGAGGAATGGCAAATCTCAGGGAACTGGAAACTGATACAATCTTCCAAAGGTACTTCTTTCATGTTTGTACTCAATTGAAAATTATTTCATGATTATTATTTATTTTTCTTTGAGCCAATCCTGAAATCCCTTTCAGATGAAGACCCAGTCTGAACAAATTACTGGTTATAATTTGGACCTCGGGTCTTGGAGAAGAAATATTTTAGTAAATTAACTTCAATTTTTCACAGAAATGTCTGTCTGTGAAAAACAGCCACTTGGTAGAACATGTCCCTGGGATATTCAAAACGTAATGCAATTCAACAGACAGCTCTTCACATAGATTTACTGTTATTTAAAACACCGTGAAAAAGAACTATGTTGTTTCCAAGCTTCTTACTGATCATCAGAGAAACTGGGATTTATTGGATTTTATATTATAGTAGCTCATGCAGTACTTTTTTAGCTAAAAATTTAAAGAAAGACTAAGTGAATTGTCTGGAGTATAAAACTACTGATATGCCAAAGGTTCCTGCTCTGTGTTCCTGCTCTGGTGAATCATGCATTAAACTCTCAAAAAAAAATCTCTGGTGTTCCATACATGGAGTAACAGAATCCAGGTGAACATAAGTTTTGTTCTTCATTAATTCACTTTTTATCCATTAATATTGTCTGTCAAAAAAAATACATCATCAAACTAATTAAAATAAAAATATATTAATGGGAATAATTTAATTGTAATTATATTTGAATAACATTGCATGTGTGCTGCAGAAGCTTTAAAATAACTTTTACAATTTATAGAAAAGACAGCATTAATGAAACTTCTTGGACAATTTAATTCTTCTTTTCTTCTTTATTGTGCCAAAGTTATTTTTTATATAGGGAGCTGAATCAAGCGCTGTGCTTATCTTCACAAAAGAGGTAAATCAATTTAGCAGCCTTCTTCTTCACTAGAATTATATTGATTTGTACCAACTGAAGATCTAGATCAGTGAAATTATGTGTTGATTGCTAGTGGTCCTCAGAGCTCTTCATATCATGACCTCTTTTTCAAACTTCAGTGTAGCTGATCTTCTCTGTCATTTAATAACTTAGAGGTATAGGTTAATCAGTGTATCCTGACATTTATTCACAGCCTGAAGGTTAAACTTAGGTGTTGTAATTATTTGTAGTTATGAGAAAAGTCTTAGATGACTTCAAAGATCTTTTGGTCTGAGTAGAAAGGCCACAAGGTAACTTTAGCAGAAGTAATCATTCACTTGATATATAAAGCTTAAGTTGATTAAAATCTCTGCCTAGTTTTTATTTTAATTACGCTTTTAAACCTACAAAGTCATTGAAAGGAAAAAGACTTTTTTACATTAAGTCATATATCGTCATATGTGTCATATGTAACTGCGTACTTAAGGAAAAAAAACCACCACCTCCACTTTGTTTAATACAGTACATTATGTTAAGGAGAAATAAGCTAAAACTGATCCATTTTGAAAATTATTTTCTCTGACTTTGGAAAACCTATTATCCCTGCTAAAAATACTATTTATATCCTTCAACTTTTTTGCTAAAAATGCCAAATAAGTGTGAACTGTTCATCTTAAGTTATTTTTATTGGGTTCATTCCCAAGCTTAGGGTCTGATACAGCAATTCACACATTTCTGTAAAACTGTAATTTGGGAAAAAAAATCTGAACCCTTCAATCAGCAGGAAATCACATGGGAAATATGATGTCTCACAGATGAAAAACAATACATTTTTTATCCTTCTACACTTTGATACAGTTGAAATTCATATTGCAGACTGGAACTTCAGTCACAAAATGCAAGTGCTTATGTTGGTATTTTAGTATCAAAAATTTTATTTTATTGTCTTGGTGAAATAGCAATGAAATGGAACAGTCCAGGAAGTCATAACTTGTTCAGAAAATCAATTTCCAACTTAATTTGGCTTCTGACCTTAATGTAAAAATGAAGCCTTTGTGTCTTTGGAGTAATGTTCAACACAAATGTGGTGGGCTGACCTCAGATGGCCACCAGGTGCCCACACAGCCAATCTATCACTCCTCCTCAGCAGAACAGGAGGAGGAAATACAATGGAAAAGCTCATGAGTCAAGGACAGGGAGATCACTCACCAATTACTGCCATGGGCAAACCAGACTTGATTTGAGGCACAGTCACCAAGGCAGGAGGACCCCAGTGTGGGACCATTGCAGAGGCAGATGAAACCGTGGAACACAAAAGCACAGTGAGAGAGGCTGCCTCCTTCCCCTGAGTGGGAAGAGACAGCTCCTGACCAATGGCAAACAGCTCTGCCTCAGCGTGGGTAGAGACCAGAGTGATGGCGACCCATCCCTACTCATGTACGAGGGCAGCCGTCAGGGAGCGCGAGCGACCCAGGAGCACAGCAAACAGGCTGGACAAACGGGGCATGGCATGTAAGAAGGGTGTGGCACAGAAGTTTGTACAGCATTTTGCATCAGCAGGGTGTGTATGGAGGGTGCAGTTCCCCTCTTGCCTCCAGTGGCTAACTGTCATGGCTTTTTTTCTCCCTTTCTCCTGCCTGGCTTGCCATTAATGTCATGGTTTGGGCCAAGATAATTACAAAAGGAACAGACACATGACCTCTCAACTCCCCCACACACACACACTCTGGGATGAGGAGGACTATCAAATCAATAAGCATTGGCTAAAAGCAGAGAATATCTGGCTCCTGGGCAAAGGCCAAAAAAGAAAATGGGTCCTGTTTGTGGGTAATGTTTACATAATTATAAAGGCATTCTTATTAGTAAGAAGGGGAAAGAAAAAGAAGAAAATAGGAACTAACATTAATTGCTTAAACAAGTAGCTGTGCTTTAACTGGTAATAATAGCAGTATATAACAGTAGTAATTATCTTAACTTCCAGGTCTCATGTCATCAGTCTGAAGTTTTCTGTGGTCTTTCATGTACACTCTGTCCAATAATCTACTCTATGCAGCACTCATGTATTGCTTACATGATATGCAAGAAAAGTCCTTATCATATGTGGAAAGACATGTAAACTGTATTTTTTCTACATCTATCACATAAGTATGACATCAAACAATGTGGTAACGCTATGAGCCTTCAAGCTACCTTTAAGGCAAAAGTAAATCAAGTACCATGCTGAAGTTAGTAGAAAGATTCCGGATGTATATTATTGTAGATTAAATAATACTCTGTTTCATTATGCATCTGTCTTTCCCAAATATGACGTTACTGTTTTGACCATAAACTGAAACTGGAGACAAAGCTTGAACAAAGTGGAAGTTTTTCTTTCATTTTAAAACCTAACAGTGCCAAGAAGTCACAACACTGAAGTTCCTTCAAATATCTTGCTGCTTTTATAACAAAAAAATTTTAGGATTTTAGGAAAATGTCCTCTCCTTTCAGACTGAGGCACTTAGAGACAAATAGACTCTGAAATCTTCCTACTCTTCCTAGGTTGGAAGGGGGTGAGGGATAAAGCCAGGCTTACTACAGATGAGCCTAGAGGTGGTGTGGTGGTCAGGTCAGCTAGTCAGGCAGCCTTACTGGAGGCCCAGCTTAAATGCCTTTATACAAATGCACGCAGCATGGGGAATAAACAGGAGGAATTAGAGACGAGGGCGAGCCTGCAGGGCTATGATCTCCCTGGGGATGGATGAGGAGCCAACATAGAGTTTATGGGTTAAAACACTTCCACACAATAGAATAATAATTCTTGTGCAATTCCTAAGACTGGAAAATAAATGTTATTTTCTGGAGTTAGTGTCTTGGAATGCAGGTGATTTGATTTTTTTGTTGATCCAGGCAGGAGAAAAAGTCAACTTTGATTCAATTAGTTAACGACAACTGAATATAACATGTGAAACACGTCAGCACACGTAAATCCACAAATGCAAAATAAGACAGATCCACATTGCAAGTGACCTGGACATATCAATATAATACTTACTTGCATGTAAGAAAATGTAATTAACTCCTATTTCTTGTTAAATCCTAATCCTGAAGATGGAAGAAAAGATTAAACAAAATGAATGAAGGGAAACTTTGAAAAATTGCAAGTTACAATAAAAAGGATTCAATGAATTATAAAAAACTAAAGATACAGTTTGAAACATGACATGATGATAGAGACAGCAACAGTATTGAAAACACGTTTATAATCTAATATTAGCCCATGAGGTACTATGGCACTTTATATAGCCTTGCTGGAAGATTATCTGAAAAATATTATGCAGTTGTTATTGCTTTAGTATAAAGTCTAAAACCAAATAAAACTGAAACAAAAACTACATTACAGAATAGACAAAGTTATGTAAGGAAAGGAGTATCAGATATAGCAATAAAGACTAAGTGAATCTATTAATAATTTAGGAAAGACTACTAATTCAGTGACTAATTTTCTGTGTATCACTTCTGATAGGTGGTTGTTATTTGGCACATGCAATATATCATGGAATTTAATATTATTCTTTAGTTGTAACATAGCAGAATTCACAAATTCCCTTCAGGTCAGAATCTATTTGCATTGTATACTGTAAAACACAGAAGAAAGACAACCTCTGCCCTGATCAACTTTTTAAAGGTGAAAAAGTCAAATACAAAAAGATGCTTGAAAATTTAGAGTGTAGGTTTCGGTAAATTTAGTATCAGCAACGACTAAAAAACAAGCAATATTCTATTAGCACTCTGTTTTCTGAGTATCTTTTTTTAATTACGAGGTTGATTACATCTAGCCTAGGTATAAAACCTCCATATTGAATATTACAGTTCACAGCTGCATGTCCCTGTGGAGCTACTGGCAGACACAAAGATGCTTATAAATTGTTCAGGCTACCAAAAGCACTTCAGAGGCCTGCTCAGCCTTTAGAAAGAAAAAGGAAACTTTCTCCTTCCTTGCTGTGTATTAGATTCTACCTCTCATTATACACATCTCCAACACTTTCTTCTTCCTGTCTTTTTCTTGGTTCTTTTTTTGCTTTTTTACAGGCCATAAAATTTTATCTGAATCCATTGTTTTTATTTCTACTCATGTTTTCCTTAGAATGTAAGTCCTTATAACAGTAGTGATTCACACTCCATCTGTTCCCACAGCTCATTACCTAGCTTTTTTTATCTAACATTTGTCTATGTCGTCATTTTAATCTGCTTGCTCATTTTGGCACCTCTAGTGTCTCCTGATAACATACTTGACACTATCGAAGTTTCATGTTTGCAGAATAGAATTAATTTACATAATTTAACAATGATCAAACTATTTATGATCTAGACTATATGAGCATCTAGCCACGTTTTTGATTTTTAAAAATAGGTTTCTGTTCTCTTTCTATACAATGATGTTAGCAATGTACTTCAAGTGTGGCTGATTTAGAAAGCTCCAAGTCTGCTTTCTCATGCTATGGTATTAAAACACACTGGTTTCAAGGACGAACTGAACTGAATTGAGTGAGTCCATTGATCTTTCTCAAATTGTCTCTCTCTATTCCATTCTAGTCAATAACCTCTTTTCCTAAGTTAGAAGTGTAACCTGTAAAACATACATTTTTAACACAACTTTAGTTAGGTCTTTCTTTCACAGTTAGAACACTTTGATAGCATCATTCATGACTACAGTACATTTACACAATTGGATGATCTTGAGGAGGATTGCAATAAACAGAAATGGCTGGATTTTTATTTTTTTTTTTTTGGTCAAAAGCAATTCAGATCACAACTCTCCTAGTCAAATGTTTGTCTTTTTTGTAATACAGACAGTTCTTTCCTTGAGATCAGGTAGTCAGAACATTAAGAGGGATGTAGGTGGTCTATCTCTAGAACAATAGGGTACAGTTATTATGCAAGTAATTATACACTAATAAACACTTAGATCAGTGCAGAGGCTAGAATTACTAGACTGTTCGTGTAATTTTCACTCCCACCCATCCACTGCTAGAGAACGGAGAGATCTGACTGTAGAACTGTGGCTCCTTAAAATTACATATATTAATACATTCTGATTGGTGTTGGAATATTACATATTGTAATTATTATTGTTTCTGGCATTCCTTATTACTCTCTATAAATAGATGAGTTAATGAACTAAAATTTTTACACATGTCCTTCACACTTAAGAAGCCGAACAAATTTCAAACCCAGTTAGATCAAGATGTTTCTTATAGAAAAACAATATTTGATGAGGAGAAGATTTTTGAGCCCTTGCAGGAATTGCAAGAATGCAGAATCCAGTTCCAGCTGTTTCTATAGGTTAGACACCTTTTAACTACTGTGCTTAGAGACCCAAAGTATACACAGACAGTTAAGAAATTATTCAGTCATTGTAATTTCCAGGCACTTTCTATTCACTGATCATCAAATATTATTAAATACTTGAGTTTTGACCAGACAGTGTTCAGCATTAGCTCAAGGCATGGTTTGGATGTATAGACAGGCATCATAGCAAAGAACTATGTACCTGCTACCTCTGCTTCCTCACTTTCCCTTTATTTGTAAGAAAGAAAAACATTCTTGATCATTTTACTTTTTTAAAAATGCCCACCATTTTTTTTTCCTGTTTTTGTATTCACTCTGAGCATAAAACAAGCAGTTCACTATCAAGCACCAAATTCAGATTGAGTGATATACTTACTTTATTTCAGATCTTAATTTAAATCCTTCACAAGGTAACCCATCATTTATTGTCATGCATTTTAAAAAAATGTAGTATGCTTCTATGTAGTTTTCCAACATCTTTAACCATAAACATGTATAGCATGTATATAAGATTTACATACCTATTTGTATTTTTCATGTTTAATTGATTTATGTAGATTAAATAGTGTAAATATATACCACCTGTACCTATATACAGATCCATTTGCTGCCAGGTCTGATCTCTACATATTTTATTTTTTTATGCATGTGTTCAAATAAATATATTAAAAATAATATACAACTAGCTCAGCTAAAGTGCAATCCAAAATGTATACACACATAGCAAAACACTGGGTTAATTATAAAATATATAAAGTATTTTAAAAAGAAGAAATGAGCTGCAACTTTTCTGATTTCAGCAAACAAGCAGCAAAACAGATTTCTCAGTAAAATAATTCACCAAATTGTCTGTTATTTCTCCATTTGACTTTTTAGGAAGACAGGAGTAGTAAATTTTTATTTGATCACAAAATTAACACATCTTCTATGCTAGTTAGTTGTGTAAGTCTGTTTATGAATTTTTTAAGTTAGAAAGCACATCAACACAGGACATTTGTACTACCCATACATTTGCTGAGCAAAAATATTTTTCAGATTAAAACACTGCAGAGTTGTATTAAAACTGAAGTCAAGGAGCCCAAAAGAGTACCTGAGCTTGGTCGTAACAATGCAATTCACAGCCCCCAGGGAGGTGCTCACTGTAGCATGCAGCCTGGAATCACACTAGCTTCAGGAATGGCTCTGTAAGCCTTGAAGTATGAAAGAAAACCTGTGTTTTGAATTCCCCACGCAAGATTATGGACCTGTGTTACAGTAATAACACAGATGGAGAGGTAATGTCTACATTTGTATGCGAGGCTGCACATTGTTGCATTTTATCAGACAGCACTCTAACACAAAATAAACCCTCTTTTAGCTCAAAGACACATTCTTCCTTATTTAATACCTCTCTGTTTTACACTCTCATTTGCATAGCAGCCCACACCAAATAAGAGAGATGAAGAAGTCCCTTATATCCCAGTCTAATTTAACTCTTGGGTTTTAAAGCTGCCAGGTAAAGAATGTGTGCCAGACCATTCTGCTGTTGAAGATGTGTGTGCAGACTTCCACTTCTTTAAGTGCAATGAAACCAGTAAACTTAACTAGTGATAAATTCAGTAGACATGCCAATGACTACTTTCCTTCCCTGATTTAATTGAACATATTTGCACATATGCATATTGACATTTAGAGGGGATCTGTGTCTGAATTCGTATAGTTTCTCCAAGTCCAATCAGTTTATTTTTGGTATAATTTTTTTAATTCAATCTAATTTATCAGAAGAAAGTAAGTCAAATAATGGATTATTTTCTGATTCCTGGACTTGGATGACAAGGAATATTATTAGTTCTGTTTTAATAAATACTTCATTATGTGGTTGACCTCCAACTGCAAAAAGTTTGTCCCCTGACAAGAATATTTTGTGCATCTTGAGGCACTATTTAGCCTATGATCTCTAAGTACCATTGCTGAATTCATGCATGTATATTTTTTTAAGTATTTTTTTTCTGTCTGAGTACAAAGTTTTTAAAAGGTCAAAATCTGTTTATGTAAGAACAAAAAATAAATCTTTTGTTCCCCAGACACTGGAAAAGAAGACATATTAAAGAAAAATCAACATTATTCGTGATCTAGAGAGTTTAAATTTACTTTTCTGCTGTGAATTACTATGCAAAGTGCTGGAGAATGGGGAATATGGCTGTGTTTTTTACTTACTGTTCTGGTTTGTTTTGGTGGGTTTTTTGGTAGCAGGCAAAGAGCCACAGGAGTGGCTCTGATAAGAAGCTGAGAAGCTGCTGTCATTTTTTGTTTTGTTTGTTGTTGTTTTTTTTTAATTTTGTCTTCAATGTAAGTCATTCGTCTCAGTAAGCAAATCGACTTGCTTGCTGAAAGTCCTACAGGCCTATCTAGAAGACCAATTACAACTTCAGTGATACTGATTGATGTCAATAGTTTAATTTCAAGGTCTAATCAGTGACATGGCATTACAATAGAAACATTGGACAAGTATCCAGTAATCCTTGAAAGTATCACAAAAGGCAGGAAAACCTGAAATTTACTACCTGAATTTCCCTACCCTTGTTTATGGTAAAGAGACAGCTTGTTATAGTTGCATGAGAGTTGAATCCGCATTGTTCCCAAAACTGAAATAATTTAGCCTGAATGCAAAGGTAACATCCATGTGCTCGTTGCACAGTTCCAAACAGACTGAAGAAGATGAAAATTGATTTTTGTCATGCAGTCAGTGCTCTGCCTCCAGGATCTCTCACAAATTCCTTTTTACCATAGTAGTTCAGCCTGCATTAGCTACCTACTCTGCTTTCAATCCATGGACTTGTTACTCTAGGTTAGAATCACTGGGTAATTCATGAGGGACCTGAAGTAGAGATTAATAGATATGTCTGAGTGCCAAGATGCTTGATACTGTTTTCTAAAGGACAAACCATGGTAGCCTAAGAGTCCTGGAATTACATGGCTATAATATAAATCTGTAGGACAAGAGCAGGTTGAGGAAGAGTTTGCATCATGATAATTACCTTCAGAAGGTTCTGCTACTTCCAAATCTGAAATGTTAAATTTAACAGGAACTCTGAGGTTATGGAGTCTCTGTGAGCAGCTACCTTTTATCAAATTGAACAGGTAGTGAGGAGAATTTCTGCTTAATACTTTTCTTCAGTAAATCTTTCGATAGTGGTGCTTCTTACATAGAAAAAGGCAGTTCATCTATTTTGGTCTGAAGGAGCAAATGTTAGTCAAGATTGCTGTCATAATAGCTACGCTTTAATTTGCTGTGTGTTCTACAGTTGTAGTGATGTGACTGCTAAATGCTAAGATCAGGATAATTTTATAATGAAAACAAAATCCTGTTAGGTATACCTCCCCATCTGTAATTGTTTTAGAATGTCTATTTTTGCAATAAAGCCACTTATAAAGCATGCTTTATGTTGTTAATGACTGGCTATAGTTCTATAAAGCAGTAAACCAAGAAAGTGAGGAAGTAAAATCAAATTGTGCACTGGAAAAACATATACCTCTCTCCAGCTGCCTTTAGCATATAGGAAAAATAAATACATATTTGATTTCAGATACTCAAATTGTCTAATGTTTTACCTATATAGCTTCATCTGCTCTTCTGTCTGCCTATCAATCAAATGAATTTATGGTGCTCATTTTTCCATTCAATTAGTGTTTTGAAGTGATGATCATCTTTCAGTGTTTTAAATTTAAATGTATATACGTTCTTTAAATTTATAAACTCAGAAAGTTTTTTAAACAAATAATTATTATGATTTAGAGATAATGGGATTAAACTTGCCATCTTGTAATTTTTTACCACTTTGTGAACCTAAGGGACTGCTTCAGAGTTGGTGCTAAGTAGAGGATTTTTTTTCAAATTAATTTAACTCAAATGTAATTAAGTCCTATCAAACTAGCTGACTAGGAATTACAGGCTGGAATCTGTTAATGAGCCACAGTCAAGTCAGAATGTATTTGATGCCCCTCAACATGTAAAATTATAGTCAAAATTAGTGATTTGTAAACTATATTTATTTTAAAGTATTATAGTAATGTGAAAGGCAAAAGGCTTGAAGCAATGCTGCACGTATTGAATAATTATGAAATAAATCCCTCTCTGAAAAATGAATGTTTCTTTAAAAAAAAAAAAAAGAAGTTCATTTTCTAATTAAATATAAAAATGAAAATAACATTTATAAATTCAGTTAACTTTGTTGAAGTAAAATTACACATCATACTTTCTGGACCCTTAGTGTCAGGCAGTAATATTTATGTTCCCCTTGAGAAGTGTTGCATAGTCATGGTTCTTTGGAGAAATGTTATATCCCACATTACACTTTTTCTAATGCTCAAAGAGTAATTTCTTGACAATTTAGAACATTTGTACTAGACAATAAATGTGAGCCATATTTTGAATTCAGAATATCTGAATTTTTCCAAAGTTTTTCCAATTTTATTTTTTTTTCTCACAGCACTATGGAAAACATTAAAAAGTGTTTGTCTCTATGAAAATGTATCTATAGACCAGTGAAACTGGTGGTTCTACAAGGACCAGTGGGAACAGTACGGGATGAGGTCAAAAAAGACACAGATAGTCTGTGCAGGTAATTAACATTTGATACGATTGCCTAAAATAACATGTCTAGACTTGGGGTCTCAGGATCATTTTCCATCTTTTGTTGCTAGGATGTCTAGATGGTTTATATTCATGTTGGTACTATCAGAAATGGAAGTCAGTAGACTCAGTTTCCAGAATATCATTTTCCTCCTACATTGACACCTATATTTTGGCCAGCTGAACATCTCGTTTGACTCCGTTGACTATGTTGGTGGTGCATTGACTCTAATGGCTCATTTGGCTACCATAAAGATAATTAAAGCTGTTGCCCCTTGTCCTGTCACTTCAAGCTTTAGTAAAAAACACTCTCTCCATCTTTCTTGTAAGATCTCTTTATATACTGAAAGGCTGCAATCAGGTTTCCCGAGAGACTTGTCTTCTCAAGGCTGAACAACTCTCTCAACTTCTCTTCACAGGAGAGGTATTCAAGACCTCTGACTATTTTCATGTCCCTCCTCTGGACCTGCTCTAGTAGGTCCCTGCCTTTTTTGTACTAGGGATCCCAGAGCTGAATGCAGAACTCCAGGTGGGATCTCACCAGAGCAGACTACAAGGGGGAAGACGAGAGTAGAAGAGTTGGTCCTGTGGGCTTTTACAAGGAGTTGGGGTATTTTTTTCCTTAATTACCAGCATCTCAGCTTAGTGTGACTTGTGGGTGCTATGGAAATACAAAAAAATAACTACCGAGTTATTAACGTTTTATTCTTTGCTCAAGATCTTTCATTGACCCAGCTAGTGACACATGAAGTAGCACAACAGCTTAAAGCTATGATTATACAAGAAATTAGTGATCCCATTAACATCATCACTGCAGCCGCCTCTCCCTGCAGCAGCTGTGCCATCACAGTCTCTTTAGTAATATAGATTGTAGCAGTAATAACAGGTACCTGCTGACAAAGAGAAAAGGCTGCTTACAATGAGCTAGGAACCTCCAAGGTTGTGGAAAAGTCTGTCTTTCATATTAGCCCCTTTTAATTATTAAAAAGCCACAATGAAGTTTCCCCAGAGCCTTTTCTTCTCCAGCCTGAAATACTCTGCCTCTCTCAGCCTTTCTTCATAGGCAAATGTCTATCTGTTACTGGGGAACCCACTACTGGATGCAGTACTCATGCTGTGGTCATCTGACAGTTGTTTAGAGGGGGGTAATTACTTCCATCTGCTCAGCTTAGCTTTTTCTGATATTCTCTGAGCAGGTATTCTTTGCCCAGTGTCACTAATAAAGATGTGTTTTCTCTGACTCTGTCATCTCTTCAACTTTCTCATATAATGATAAATGTATTTTGTGTCCCCTTTTAAACTAAGGAAATGACAACACGTGATGTGGTTCGTTTGGAGATATGCACAAACTAATCAATCATATTCTGAGTGATTGCTTGTTTATACTATTTCATTCTTGGCACACCCTAGATCACACTTAAAGGTGATACTACCACTTTTAACAAATTTATCAAATCCAGATATGCGTAGCTGCTGAAAGAGCAGAAGCAGAATGTAAGAAGGTAAGCAGCAGGGAGTAAGAATAAGAAATCCCAGCTGCACAGGCTTTAGTTCTAGAAAAGTACATAATTTACCCTTCCAGCACAAGGAGAAAAGCCCATTGTGATCTCCCTGTTCATTGTCAGAGTTGATCATGAAATACATCCTGTTCTCAACTGAGAAAATCACTGAGGTATTTGTAAAAGCTGAAGCTACTGTAAAGACATAAGATGTCTTATCTTTTGGTTACTGTATTATGTAGGGATAGCATAACTCTTGTCAAAGTTGTATTTAGACATCAAACGATATAGCACGGTATGTAAACCAGCAACAACCTTGCTTCTCTTCAGTGTCTCCACCAAGAGCATTGTAGAAAAATAGCACATTCAGGTACACAGGGAACGTGTAAGGTTGGAAATATAAATTCAGCTCAAGTTACTGGAAAAAGTTAGGTGCAAACCAATCAAATTTCACCTCTGAAGTTCCTACCATAAGCATTAAATCTGCCTCTTAGCTGGTTTCTGTTGTGCAGTTGATCATAATTTACTCTTCATGTCGTTTAATATAGCACAGATGCACCGGGTACAATATGTTCTTATAGTATAAAAATCTGTCATGAATAATTAGTAACTGTGACTTGCTACATTGTTTTTGGTTTGTATGTGTAAATAAACAACTTCTACTTTTGTTCACCATACCAAATAAATATTGGGTTAGAGTTTTATAAAGTTATTTAAGAAAAAATGTTATCCTTTTTGACACACAGAGCATTTTTAAAAATAATGAACACTGGTTTATTATTCATGAACAAAGTGTTCAATATTTTGTGTTTTTCAAGCTTAAAAAAAAAAAAAAAAGTGAAAAAGAAACATCCATTTAAAAAACTTTAAAATTCTCCAAATTCTGTAGAAAGTAACATGCTTTGCTCATCACCTTACTGCTTTCTTGGGATATGGCAGACTGTCTGGTCAGTTCCTAAATCCAGACCAGAAATAAGTGTTTAATATTTAGAAGTATTCCTCAGTTTCTGCTTGATAGTAATTTTTCTCTTTTGTCAGTTCTGTATCTTCCAGTAAATAGAAAAGACAGTCATGTTGTGATAGATGATTAATTCTCTTTAAATTTCATGTAAAAAATTGTAGGAGTGTTCACCCTGAACAAACCTCATTTCTAGACAAAGGCTGGGATTTTTTGATTCCTTCTTTGTGCATAATGGAGTAAAAAAGGATAAAAATTATTGAAGTGAGAGATGACACTTTATCTGCTCTTGATTGAAGATTGTGAAGAACTTTGGGCAGTAAATACATACAGGGAACTGGACATAAAACAGAAATCTGAACTGAAAAAATAATATATTTTAATAATGTTTTCCTTTTGAAAAAAGGATGAGAGAAGATTCATGCATGATCATTTGCTTAATGTATTTTAGAAAATGCGTAGAAATACTTTCATACAAAACCTGAACTAGAAAAGAATGATATCACTGATTCTGAGAAATGCTAGAGAATCTCTAATACTACATACTGTTAATTCTACACCATAAAACAGGTTTTAATGGATTTTTATCCTGGATCAGTTTATTTTCCTCTTCTCCACATTTCTCTAATTTCTCTCAAATAGTGTGAAATAAAATCCCACTGCTCAAGACTGCAGTAAAAACATGTCATTCCAAACTACAGCATGTCTCTTCTGAGAAACATTTTTATGAACCTGTAGCTGATGGGCTGTAACAGGAAATAACTTATACATATTTTTGTGCCTTTATAGCTGGAACACAGTGCATGGGATTTAATTGGCCTCCTTTATTGCTGTTCATAGATATATATTATGACAGAAAACTACATTATACAAATGTACATACGATTATGAAGCTCCGTTACTGCAGGGTTCTGTATTTTCTTTTTGTTCTTGGACTGATAATGGTAATTTGTACTTCTCTAGTGGTTAGAATATTTTTTGCTAACTTTCAATTGGGTGTATTTATTTTTATTTCAGCTTGAGAATAATATTAATACTAACCAATACTGCTGTTTATAATTTCTGCTTTCTTGGTATTTATCTTGCTAGTTTTGGAGACAATATTCATTTGTGTAGGCTAGTTGAGCCAAAGATTTTTTTCTGTTTTTTTTTGATAAGTTTTCCAGTGCTGATAATATAGTAATTTCCCTTGCAATTGATGTCATTTTTGTTTTACTCAAAATAATGTATATTCCAACTGAAGCTTGTACAATCACAATTCAATCACATTTCAATTTGGCTACTGGAAATAGCTTGAATGATATAGCCTAGGATTGCATCTGCTTTTTTAGACATTTTCTTTGTCAAATTGCCTTTATAATTGCAATATTTCCATCATGTCTTTCATGATAAGACAGAAAAGTCAACAACACATTATTCTAATGTTGAAGATGAGAAACAAAAATTCAGTTCCTTTATAACACTGTTGTCCAGTCACAAAAGCATATATAATTCTTTGCATATATGTATTTTTATAACTACATACAATGTCTGTGAGCATTTTTACAGGAGAAAAATAACTAACATTTGTATTCAATTATACTTTCACATTGGAAAGAAATCTGGACAAGTTGCCAGATTCTAATTTATTTTACAGAATGTAAAGCTGGTACCAGCACCAAAGAATAAGTGATTCCAAGTTTATTCTAATTACATAATCTGGTTTTAGAAATACAACAAAATGTGCATACATATTTATGTCTATATATCTTGTTTCATAGAGTTACCCAACAAAAAACAATTATACAGGAAGTATTATATTCAATTATATTAAACATAAAGACCCACCTTTGATGTGCACTTTATTGTTTGGAATGCAGGAAAGGGACTGTACTATAGCATATATAGAATCCTGAATTCTGAGGGACTGCAGGGGGAAACAGTGCCAAAAGATGAGGAAAAGACTGAGGTACTTAATACCTGCTTTGTCTCAGTCTTTCTGAGGGGTTCTGGGGGTACGTGGAGTGGAATGAAGCCCCCATAATCCAAGAGGAAATGGTTGGTGACCTGCCACAAGTCTAGACACACAAGTCTAAGGAATCTGATGGGATCCACCCAGGGGTACTAAGGGAGCTGGAAGAAGTGCTCACCAAGCTGCGTTCCATCATCTATCAACAGTCCTGGCTAACCAGGGAGGTTTCAGTTGGCTGGAGGTTAGAAAATGTGACACTTATCAACAAGAAGGGCCAGAATGAGATTCCAGGGAGCTACAGGCCTGCCAGTAGAACTTGGTTGCCAGGGAAAGTTATAGAGCAGATCATCTTGAGTGCCATCACTTATCGGGTACATGAAAACAAGATGATCGGGCCCAGTCAGCATGGGTTCATGAAAGGCAGGTCCTGTTTGAATAATCCAGTCTCTTTCTATGACAAGGTGACCTGCTTAGTGGATGGGAGAGAGGAAGTGGATGTTGTCTGCCAAGACTTTAGGAAAGCCTTTGACACTGTTTTCCACAGCATTCTCCCAGAGAAGCTGGGTACATATGGCCTAGACTGGTGCACTCTTCACTGGGTAAAAAAAACGGATGGTCAAGCCCAAAGAGTTGTGGTAAATGGAGTCAAATCCAGTAGGCAGCTGATCACAAGTGGTGTTCTCCAGGGCTCAGTGTTAGAGCCAGCTCTGTTTGTTATCTTTATCAGTGATCTGGATGATGGGATTGAGTTCGCCCTCGGTAAGTTTGCAGATGACACTAAGTTGGGAAGGAGTATTGATCTACCTGAGGGCTGGAATGCTCTACGGAGGGACCTGGACAGGCTGAATTGATGGGTCAAGGCCAGTTTTTTGAGGTTCAACAAGGTGACACTTAGGTCACAACAATGCTACAGGCTTGGGGAAGAGTGAATGAAAAGCTGCCCAGAGGAAAAGACCCTGGGGGTCCTGGTTGACAGCCAGATAAGCATGAGCCAGCAGAATGCCCAGGTAGCCAACAGCGTCCAGGCACAGCCATTGTGTTGCCAGCAGGACAGGGAAGTGATTGTCCCCCTCTAATCATCACTGGTGAGTCCTCACTTCGAATACTGTGTTCAGTGTTTTGGTAAAAATGCTTTGTTAATATTAAAACTGCCACATCGATTTCCATTTATTTCTTGAATCAAATTTTAAAAGAGAAAAATTGCAAAACATTATTTAGTGACATATTTTAAACAAATCTTTATGTATGCTAGGGTACATTGTTGTTGGAAAATAGTTTTTCCTGAATGTGAGGTGAGTTCAGGCTTTTAAAATAATTGAGTTTCAGTTGTTTGGGTGTTTTTGGGTTTTTTGGGGGGTTTTGGGTGGGTTTTTTTTTGTTTTTTCCTGTTGTTTTTTTTTCGTTTGTGCTATATTTCTGGAAATTCAAAATTGTAGTCATTACGGGAAGTCAAGATTGAAGAAATTATTTTTTATTCAGAGAAGAAAACCTTCTGAACTCTTGAAAATTTCATACAATTGTAAAAAGCTTTTCCTGTTGTTTTACTAAATACAAACACATCCAGTGTGATATAGTGAAATATTATTCCTATTTCCATAGAACCCTTTTATTGTCCAGTCATTTTCCTTTTTCTTTTCTTTGAATGCTATAGGAAATTCTGTATTTTATTATACTGTAAGATAACCTTCATGGCTATAATGACTTTAAAATTATATTTATAATGTGCATGAAGATTCTTCTCCATTTACAGTTCTGTGAGGTTTCCCACTCAGTATAATGCACAGTGCTTGTATGTGGATGGGGCAAATAATTCTGTAATAAAACTATAGTTCCAAAAACCTCAGTCTTTCAAACAATGCATATAATTTTCAGCCAGCAGTAAATCTGTGAAATCTGTTAAGATTAGAAAATGCATAGTTTGAATCAATTTTTTTTCAGACAATACAATTTTTTCTGTATTGAAAACTTTGTTGATTTATTATTTTCGTTCTTTCACGTTTTGTTATAAGTAAGCCAGCAGTAGGTACCAATATATGGTTGGATTTCCAAATGGAACTCAGTGCACTTTACCTGTATTATGGTATAGAGCACAGAACAACTGGATACAGAGGCGTAGGTGACAGAGAAGTCTCTGAACAAAATAAAAGGTAGCTATACTCTTTAAAATCTGATAAAACCTTATTTTACTGACTTAAATTTATTTTGTCCGTTTCAGCTGCATACTGGAATATGGAAAGGAAATTAAATACAAATCCAATACCAGTTTCCTACTTAGCAGAGAGGTACAAAAATTGCTTTGAGTGAGATTTTGTTGGTTTTCCCAAAAAAACTTCATTGAAGCTAAACAAAGCTGGAAGAGAAAACAAGCATGCTTTAAAACCTTAGAGAAAAACAATTACAATTAAATCAATGAGACTTACAGTCATGAACAGAGACAGATAAAGGCTACTCAGATGTGCAGACAAAGATGACTTTTTGTTTCCATCCAGTGAGAAGCTAGGGGTAGACTTTAAGGGGAGAGATGAGGAGCAAAAATGGACTGGGAAGATGAGTAAATGGAGGAAGGGGGCAGCAGCAGATGGTTGCTATTGATACAACCCCACCCTGACTCCAGAACCCACTGCTCCATCAGTCTCTAGAGTATCAGCTGCTTTTTCAGGATGCAAGCATAGGTAAAGTAGTCTGCAAGCATGGGGTGTTTAGACTCTCAGTAATATGATATTCTAGACAAGTTCTTATTTTACCAGGGCCTGTAACTGCCTTAGTCTTGATGACAGTGTCATGTAAACAAAGAACTGTTTAGAATGCATCTCTTGTAGCTGCGTGTGCGAAAATGAAAGAATCATTAACAAGGCCTCATCTGTCAATGGTTCATAAAGTGAAATGTCATCAGCAAAAATACTGTATATAAGGATGGTAAAATTATCTTCCTTCTTTAGCTTTAAGTGGTACAAAAGAGCATTTATACCTAGATCATCCAAAATGTTGAATTTTCACACTTGGGGATGTAGCCAGTCACAGTTCTCAAATTGTGGACAAAATCAGAGCGTGATTTTTCTAAAGAAAACTTAAGAAATGCTGAAGCTTAAACAAACTTTCACAGTATTGAGACCTTCCAGAGTGTGTAAGTGCAGGCTGGTCAAAAGGAAATCAATCACATGTTCTGTAAAGTCTTCAATCTGATGGCAGCAGCTGCCATAGGTGAAGTAGAAGACTTCAGACTTCAGATCTCTGTTTCCCTTTTATTTTTATTTTTTTTCCCTTTGCATGTTCTTCAACATTAAAGCAACCAGTCTACATGAACTAAATTTTTAAAACAATTCCTTCTCTTGATATTCAATTTTTGATAGGAAACTTTTGCAAACTGCACTGGAAAGACTAAGGAAGAAACCCAAATAAGAAAGGGAACAGCCCACACACGGTGCACTGCTGCCAAGTACCTTGGAAGAGGCATGACATGGGATCTATATCATCGATGATAAGGGATTTTTTCCCCTCTCTACAGACCAAAAAGACAACAGCAGTGAAATCCCATATCCATTTAGGAGGACAAAAGAATTAAGGTACTAGAGAGAGAGCACATAGGCAAATACTCTCTTTGATGTCAGCTGAAAAGCCCAGTAAAGAGTTATGTACTATAACTGCAAGGATTATGTCTTCTCCAGAGAATGCCTTTGAAAAAGATGGTAAGGATCACAGAGAGATGAAAGTGGGTTCTGCGTGGAATCCCAGCCATAGTGTCTTACTCTGAAAATGTCCATAAGCATTCAGCAAAAAATTGATGTCCAAACACATACAGGATATGACCCTACTGAAATTGGTCTTGTACCTTTATTTCTTAACAGTAGTAAGTGCTGTTCAGAGGTACTGTCCAGGATCAGAGGACTGTGACCTGAAAGACACATTTGAATTTGAAACTGGTATATTAAAAAAAAAGTACTTAACATATGTTTGTTTGGAGTTGAGTTTTGGCTTTTAATACCAAGTATATTTGTCACCCACTAGAAAAAGCCTTTTATAAAGAACACTTGGCTTTGAACAAAGCCAGGTTGCTCTGGAAATGCTATAAGAAAACATAAGAAAAACACTGTATTGTTTTCCCATTGCCCTGTTTCTCTTCTATGTATATTCAGGAAATAACCACATTAGAAAACAAGTGATCCTAATGATCACTGCTGCAATATCACTTCATCTCTTCTCCAGTACCTCTTAAGCCCCCTCTCTCTTTCAGAGTGCAATATTCCCTTTTCTCTTTCATCCCAAAAACTATCCCAGACCTGTGAAGGTTTTCAGTATGCTCAAAGTTTTGGTTTTCTGGACTGAAATGACATTTGTGTAAGTTTTAGAAGGTGGTTTTGGCCTCCTTCACAACACAGAAATCCATTTGCTAATCCTTCCTAAAATATAACTTCCAATGCATCTTCTTTAAACAGTTACTCAAAATTAAACCTGGTAAGTGACAGAAATACAATATTATTTTTCCTGAAGAATCATGTGATTCCTTCTTTGTAACATCTAGCATAGAACACTTTCATCTTTACTTTGTCAAACTGCGTAAGGTTCACTAAATCTAGCTGAGGGTCTCTAAAGCAAAGATTTCCTTTCCTGAGACATACCATAGGTTCACTTCATAGATCTAGAAAAGCAGAAATACATAATTAAATACTTTAGATTGGAATTACTCCTACTTAAAAAGTATACTTTCTCTCTCTACATTTATATATCTGCATATAGATGCTCTCTCTTTATAATTATGGCTACTTAGACAACTATATAAATTGTACAATAAAAGCACCACTTAGGTTGTAAGATTTGTGTGGTTTATATTATGATATCATGAAAGAAAATTAAATAATGTTAAATATTGATTAAAAAACTGCTAATGTGTAGCTCCTCTCAGTTATTCTGGATCAGATACACACAAACACACATTTTTTTCCTTTGGAATTAGATCAAAATTCTAAGTATTTTCTGCCATATCTAAGTGAAAGCCAGGAGTTAAGGAAGTCCACAATGACACTTGTCTGACTAGCTGTATAATTAGGGGATGGCTACTACAGATTATGTAATCTTTAAAGCATCTTTTTCAATCATATGACAGAAACAGGCATTTCAAAGGTAAAATTAATCTCCCCTATATAGCAAAACATGGCTGGGTGATTTTTATATTTTACTTTTTTTTCCCTTTTGAGCTTCATTCTAATATAAACTGTTTCGAATTCAAGTAAATAGACTCTCATTAGTTTCAGCTTTAGATTGCAACTTCTTACAAGGATTTCTTGTTCCTAAATTCAGTCTTCTATTTATCAACTAGTGCTTTGCATTTTGCCTTGCATTTTCCATCTCCTCTTTTTTCTCACATCCCTTGCTTTGTATCTGAGTGACATATGTGCAAGTCTGATACACATTTTAAAAAATTGTCTGATGTTTTATATTCCAATATTTTTACTTACCTCCTTTCATGTAGTTGTCTTTTATTCAAGGTAGTTTGTCCTTGAGGGAAATCAAAACAGGAGGTACCATTGAGCTGTTATTGGCCTCTATGCCTTTATAAACAGCACAGAACCACAGATATTTTTGCAATTCTGTAGAAATATAATGGGCCAGTATGTAACATCTGTTCACTGGAGTGTTACAAAAACTTGTGATACATCCAGAGACAATTTTAGATAGCTATGTAAGGAGTTAAATAAGATATAGCTGCTCTCAAGTAAGTTATCCCCATTGGTATGGAAATAAAACACCTCAAAAATAATCTCCATAAATCTACCACTGCAGTTTGGTCACTATGAGCTAATACGGACTTTTTTTTTTTTAACTTGCTGCATAAAATTCAGCTTTAAAAAAATAACTTTCTAAAAGGGACATTGTTAACTGACTTTTTTCTATTTGTACTTCTTGGGGATACAACATGGCAGGGAAAGAATGACCTTCACCTCTTCTCTGACTTGCTGTTTGAGATAAGTATATTCTCAATATTGAGAACTGTCATTGGCTGGATTCTGATGGGAAAACAGATTCTAAAGAAATAAATCAGACTTTAAGAAAGTTTAAAGTGAAACTTGAAGCATGTCTAGAGTTTTGGAAGTAGCCAATTTTCAGACAAGAAACAGCTGTTTTGCATCTGCACAAAGGCTTGAGTCTCTTCTGCTTCATTTTGGTAATCTTTTGCTATTATTGTATTAAGTTGTGCAAAGTGAAGGAAAGCAGACATGGGACCAGCTGATGAATCAGTCACATGTTGTGCATGTGGCCATGGAGTCTCATTGATGACTGCAGTTATTTCCTTGCATAAAGAATAACTTTGTATGTTAATTACAGAATCATAGAATGTCTTGGGTTGCAGGGACCTCTAAAGGTCATCTAGTCCAACCCCCCTACAATAACCAGGGACATCTCCAACTGGATCACATTGCTCAGAGCCTCGTCTGTGATTCTGTGAAAATTCTATGTGCTACAAAACCAGTAATGGCTGAATTAATGAATCACTACAGAGTGATGGTTTTCAAATGGCCATGCTTTGGCCCTTTGAAGTTCTTCCTTCTCATACCCCTAATCCTACAGTACATTCATTGAAAGGACTGTAACATAATGCTTTTTTATTGTGTATTACAGATCATATTTGCCAGGATCTACTGGATAATTTCTTGCTACTGGTTGGGTAACAGTACTGCAGTCTTCAGAGGAAGTACCTTTAAAAATGCCTTATTATTTATAACAAGTAATAATTGTTTAGACCAACATTCCACTTAAAATATAGCATATATTAATAAATCCTCAAAGGAACGTTTTTTCTTGTGGGCATCTGTCATTGTAGTGAGGTGAAGTTGGACAATAGACAAGTCATTTACTAGAGAAAAAAGTTGTGTCTCTGCCTGAATCCCTAATGATTCTTTCCTCCATTTAACTTCACCTTTCTGCTCAGGAAAACAAAACCAATGTGTTTCTCTCCTTTTCCAACACACCTACACACATTAATAAAATATTGTACTTACATAGAAAGAGTGCTTCCTTTGAAAAAACATTTATCTCTTCCGCCAACTGCATAAGAGGAGAAAATCTCTATTTATTAAATCTATGATTGTTAAGAAAGTAAAAGGGTGTAAGTTATCAGAATCAGATACAGTGGATATGAATTCACAAATTACACTTGTGATATGAGAAAGACTCAAACCACAGTCTTCAAGATGGTTAAAGGAAGACAAACACTACTGCACAATGCAAGCTTAACTGTTCCCTTTGTGGTTGCTGTTGTGTAAGATCTATATAATTGCTTTTTTTCAGTTACTTCACTGACATTTTGGTGTATATCTCATAGGAACAGTTCAGGTTCTATTGAAATCAAACTATATGAAGCAAGTTTCCAAATTCAGCTTATGGGTTATCAACTGTTATAGTTCAGTATGTATTAAATATAAATTGTATCTTATATATATGACATTGTATTGTATTATATTTATTATTGTCTTGTGTTTGGTCTGTGTAGGGGGGGCTGATAGCAGGGGAGGACTCACAGGGGCAGCTCCTGTGAGAAGCTGCTGGAACCTTCCCCAGCTCCAAGTCAGACCTGCTTCCAGCCAAGGCCAAGCCCATCAGTGACAGTGGTAACAACCCTGTGTTTAACATATTTAAGAGGGTGCAAAGAAAATTGCTAAATGACCTGCAGGGGAGAGAAGAGAGGGAAGCAAGAGATATCAGGGTCAGTGGGGAGGAAACGAAGGGGAGGAGGTGCCCAAGCAGCCCATGAAGGAGCATGGTGAGGCATATGTGGACCTGGAGGTGTGGAGGACCTTGTGCCAGGGAAGCTGACTGTACCCAAAGAAGGCCATGACTCTGTGATAGCCTGAAACAGATGCTGAAGTAGCCCATTCCTGAAGAACGGCACCTTGTGGGAGGGGTTCACGTTGAAGGAGTTAGTGAAGGTCTCTCTGCTGTGGGAGAGACCCCACGCTGGAGCAGAGGAAGAGTGTGAGAAGTCCTTCACCCTATGAGGGGGAAGGAGCAGAAGAGAACAGTGTGTGATAAAATGACCACAACTCCCATTCCCTGTGCCCCTGTGCTGCTGGAGGAGAGCAGGTAGAGAAATCAGGAGCAACAGTCCCAGGAAGAAGGGAGGGCGTGGGGGAAGGTGTTTTTAAGATCTGGTTTTGTTTCTTCTTGATCCTGCTTTGATTTCACTGGTGAAAAATTAGATTGATTTGTGCCCCAAGTAGAGTCTGTTTTCCCCATGACCATAACTGGTGAGTGAACCCTCCCTGTCCTTGTCTTGACCCACGAGCTTTTTGTTATATTTTATCCCCTCCATCTTACAGTGGGGAGAGAAATGGGCAAGCAGCCATATGATTCTTTGCTGCCAGCTAGGCCTAAGCCACAGCAGTATATTATATCTATTTTTTCTCATAAAAGTGTTGGCATATTACAGAATGGTTGATGCTTACAGAATAAGCACAGAATGAGCAACTGCTTAATGTTTTGTTCTATTTTTTTAGAACCACACTGATTATAACTTGCTCTTGGAACAGAACTATTCACTTTTTGTAAGCTTTTGATATTTATCACTATATTATCTGAATGGTCAATATTGATTTTATCCATCATCTGTGGTGAGAGGTGATGGTATTATAACCATTGAAGCATAGAGTCATTACTGTAACTAGCATTAGTTTTTCAATTTAGGTACCTATGTTCTTATGGTTCAAAGGACCCACAGTTTTTACAATTTTTACTGTTATAATATTAAAAATTTTACAATGCAATGAAAAAAAAAGTGTTTTTAATACACACAAATGAGAAAGAAGTACTACACTTGCCTAGGTTACAAAAAAATTTCATAAAACTGGGAGGCACAGAACTGATTTTGCCAAGGACATAAGATCATCTAAGTTGTCAGTTATCATTTTTCCTTAGATCTTTTCTGCCTTTCATGATTTTTTATCACTCTATTTTTGGTCATCTTATGTTACCAAAGAGACTTGGCCCCTGTCCTGTACAACCTTGTTTCATTCCCTGACTGTACTTTTATCCTATGCAAAGAATCAGGTATGGTTTCCATAGGAAAAATGAACCAATTTAAATCATTACAGATTGCTACACAGGACCTATGGATGTGGAATATTTTAAGTGCTTGATTAGCAATGTCAAATTGTTTATTTTAAATATAGCTTCCAGGCTATTAAATAAATAAATAAATAAAAGTTACATTCCCTCTGCAAAAAATGCCATTGTATTACACCAGATTGAATTCCCTGTCATTCGAGTTCCTTAACTATGGAGTAGAGATAATTCAGTAATTAATAGAGGCAACTGCTAAATAACTTTTATCTCTTTAGGGCCAGACAGTAAAGGAAGAAGGGAATGGCTGGAGAATTTTCCATTTGCTCCCTTAAAAAAGACATTCCAGCTTCAATCCAGTTTTGATTGCAATATTACACAAGGAAAGACTACAGACATTTGTGTCACTCTCTCCCTACTACTGGTCCCATTCAGATCCTGAAGCACACACGCTGAGGATGAAACAAAACTCACTGAAAGACAATTTCCACATCAGACTAAGTCAGATTCCAAGTACAGCCATTCTCACTTTACAATCAGGTGAAAACAGTGTTTCATCTTGAGAAGTATCAGGTCAAGTACAGGGCGTTATGACAATGCTGATAATAAACATCAGTCTTAAAATTTTCTTCCAACTGTTCCATCCATTAAATAATGTGTAAAAAGTGGTTTATTTGAAAATGTGTACAACTAAGACAACAAACAAGCAGTCTATTCTCTATGAAATAGCCTCTAAACTCGATGAGAAACCCAATCCAGGTGAATCCAACAATGCCTTTAATTTTCAGTTCTTGTATAATGTTAGACCTGCATTCTGTCATTTGACAGTGTTTTCAGGAACTATAAATCAAAAGCCAGCTTTTAGTTTCATTGTACTTACTTGTTTATGACTGAAGAACCCATTGGTATTTCTTTCAAAAAAATGTAGGAGATATTTGTCTCATTTTATACATACACCATGCTATATAAAAAGGATATAGAAATCTAAATCCCCCTAAAATTCTTATTTATTATTTTACCAATCAGACCTTAGGTCATAACATCACAACTGTAACTTGTTATATAAAACACATTCAATTTTTAACTTTATTTCTTTGCCTGCTCAGCTTCTTGTCTTCTCGTTTTATCAGTTTCAGGATGCACTCCAACGTATCACTCACTTACCTTTTCTCTAAGGCAGTATGACTAGAGACATCCTGGACAGTTTGTGTTTTTCACTATAAATCAAAACTGAATACCTACTTATTTTTGCTTTGCTTTCAGGCTTACAGAATTTGACACTGGAGACTACGTCACAATTTTATTTTATTTTTTTAATGTTCTTTCAGATGTCTCACCATGTGAAAAAATTGCACAAGTCAAGATGATGGGATAGCAATTGAATAAACTCAGAAATGTTCCATGTGTGATCTCAAAATGAAATTGAAACACTACAAAAACTATACTGATAAAAACTATTAAAATTTGTGAATGCTAATTATAAATTTATTTATTTTTTTAAATAGCATAGACTTGTTTTTGTTGCCAATGTCATCATACTTTTCAGAGGCAGGAACACATTGTATGCCATAAAAAGTAAATTGCATTTTCAGACATATTTTTCATAGAAACTTTTTTACTAAACCTCTATTTTTGTTCTACAGTTTGGAAATTAGTAGCAGACACTATCACGTATTTTCTCTCTCTGTTTTTTGAGGCAATTTATTTTCTAAATAGTTTTAAACAAAATGAATTAGTGAAAAGTTGCTGTTCTCTGTTCCCTATGTTCTGTCCTTGACTTCTCAGTAACATGTCTACCTGAGACTCTTTACAGTCATGCCTGTAAAAGGAAAATTAGCAGAAGTAGTCACCTTGTACTACCAGTTTCAAAATCTGTGAAATAATAATGCCTTAGTGTGTGAGGAAAGTAAGATATAATTGGCATGTACCATGTACACGGTATTGGTTGATGAAATAAAACCCACAGAAATAAAAATACCTGGTGGAATATTCAGGACTGGTTGACTACAGTTTATTTTAGACATGTGCAAGCTATTTTGTGATTGATAACATATTCCATTCTAAGTAAAATAGCATCATAAAATTGAAGTACAGACCAATTTGACACAGCCTATCAATTCCTAAATCAAAACAGTTAGACATATTTTATTGTAAAGGGAAGGAAGTTCTACCAATTTTTGCACTAGCTAAAAAGAGGGTAAAACGACATCCTTCTGGTCTTGCTTCTTTTATTAGAAATTTCATTAGCATGTCCAGAACGATTTTGACTGATTTATGTAGATGTGTAATAAGACTTATTATTTAAAAACTGTAAGTGACAGTAAAGCAGCAGAACACTTCAATTACAAATGAGATCCTTCATTCATCAGCTGAACAACTGTTTCACTGGGGTTTTTTAAAGAAATTGCTTGTAAGGGCTCCAACTGTGTTCAACTTTTGACCAAAACCACAGCATTTCAAAAAACAGGCAAAAACAACCCCAACCAACCACAAAATGAAAACTTTACATGGGAGCCAAAAAAATGTTTATGGCCTTAAATTTCTGCATGAAGTCTTTTCAGATCTTCATTTCACCTCTCATTCATTTTTTTTCTACAATAGTGTAGAGTTGCCTTCAGGATACTTTGAAGTTTTTCATTTTGGTTTGTTGGTTTTGTTTTTGTTTTGTTGTTTTTTGTTTTGTTTTAACAAAGAGAGAATAATTGTGCAATGATAGCATACACCTAACTATCATATGACTAAGCAGGAACAATATGCTCTATATTTATGGGATTCATTTTGCTCCTCTGGAAAAATCCTATTAAAAAATATGGGTTTGGAACTTACAGACATAAAATAAAAATCCCACTTTACTGATCTTATATGGTATGATAATTACATGTCTTAAATATGTCATTTTTATGCATCTGATATTCATGAAACTTAAAAAAAATCCATCAATTATAATTGTGAAGTTTATATAACAATTTATGAGATCTGAAATAGTATTTTATCCTTTACATGGAAGTTTTTATGATTAATTTTTTTCTTTAGTATTTTCAATTTATAGTAGCGTAACTGAGAGCTGAACCTATTGCATTCTTCTGTGTTTTAAAAAGGACAAAACAGAAACATATGTAATCTCTGAAAACATTAAGAACATACAGATACATATATATGTATGTATATGCTCCTTTACATATCCTTTGGATCTGGGATATTGGTGTGAAGATAAAAAAATTTTTCTTTCTTTTCTCATCACACTTCTCCCTATGTTCTTTAATTTATTTAAGTGCCCAGAAACATAGAAATCCCTGCTTTAAACTTATTGGTTAGTACTGTTAGATTCATCTGTTACTGCCTTAGATAGAGTAGCCTCTAGTCCATACATGGCAACATACTTGGTTTTGTTAATGGAAGTGAGACTTTAACAAAAATCATTTGGAGCCATGTTTCAAGTCATAGTATTTGTGAAATGGAGAACATGAATATGGAGAAGTATGTGGGGAAATTAATCAGGGCCCACTTCATTTCACAGCTATATATTTTGCTGTAAAAAGTACTTCTCACAGCCAACAGGGACTCTAGCATCTGAGCATTCATTAAAAACAAAAATAAAACGCTGCTTTGTTTCTAGCCTGCCTTGCTATAACCTTGAAAGCATGAGCAGTGCCTGTAACCAATGGAAGGTAGTAGAGTGTAACAAAATGTCTTCCTGAGATGAAGAAAATTTGAAATTATATCTCTGAGAGCTGTGAACTTCCCCATTTGTCTCACTCAGGCCTTTGTGGATTCCATGATCCCATATCTACAGTTTCTGTCTTTTTTTCATAATATTATAGAATGCAACTGTTTATTGTAGCTAGTTACCTAGCATTTTGTTCTTCTGGGATTTTTCTGCACATCTGGGAGACTATGTTCAGCTGTTTCTAATTCTGTAAATTCCCCAGAATGGGGAGTTAATCAGATTTCATGCATGTTCACTGTTGTGTTTTATGGTATAGCTTAGTCTTATGCCACTATTAAAAAAAAATAAAAATCTAATTGTGATGATACAGGCTTCAAGCGAATTTCAGTTTTCCCACTCACATGATGTCAAGGATTTTCTCCACTCCTCCAGGAATAAAGTAGTCACCAACTATCACTCAAGTAATTTTATTACTACACAGAGAGCAGCCCTGATCCCTCAGCCCACCACCATCTGGGACTCTTACAATAACCCAGTTACTGCCTGGTGTAAAGTGCTTCTGATCTCCATCACTGACCATGAAACTGACTTGCCTTCAGATAAATATCAAGCACTCGCAAGCTCTGACAAGTGGTTTTAAAAGGAATACTATTAGCAACCAATTACTATAGTCCTTCTGCACATTCAATATTAAGAAAATCAGCCACAATTTAAAATCTCCCACAATTGTTGATTAAAAATACACCCTATACAGTTATCTTTTTCCTCCTCTCCTCTCCTCTCCTCTCCTCTCCTCTCCTCTCCTCTCCTCTCCTCTCCTCTCCTCTCCTCTCCTCTCCTCTCCTCTCTCCTCTCTTCCCTCTGACAATTTTTGTGGCCCTCCTCTGGACTCACTCTGCTGAGGGCCCACACACTCCAACAGCTCCATGTCCTTCTTGTGTAGGGTGCCACAGAACTAGGCACAGTACTCCAGTTGGTGTCTCATGAGAGTGAAGTAGAGAGGGAGAATCACCTATCTTGACCTGCTGGTCACACGTCCTTTGATGCAGCCCAGGATACTGCTGGCTTCTGAGCTGAAGATCTGACTCCTTAGATTCTTGCAAAACTTCTGCCAATTAGAATATTAGAAAATGCAGGTGTTTTTCACTTTGAATTTCCTCACATATTCCGTCTGAATAGCTTCAACTAATTCATTAGTAGAGGACATTTTGGACAACTCATTGTGTGAATAACAACAAGATCATGTGTCTTAACTTTATCACTGTATTCACAGTGTAAGAATGAGGCTTGGATCTACCCTGAATTCCTGATCCACTTAGCATACTTGGCTAGTATGCACATTATATGAAGGTGATTTCTCTACTTTCAACTTTGTCAATAATTTATTTTTAATTTGTTTAAGTTTATTCTTTCAAACGTATTAGTATTGAACATTCAAAATAATGAATTATATAGTAGAATCACAGATAAAGACAGTAGTGTACAAATTCATTTGCTAGATCTCAAAATTTGCATTACAGAAAATACAAACTGCCATGTACCTGTAAATATTGCTGCATAATATGCTACAGTAAACTGAAGATTCAGATACCTAGGCCCATATAATTTGATTCTTCTACTCTCCACAGGTGCATTGGTAAGGTTGATGTGTCAAAACACTGTAAAGAAAAACAAGAATGTAATTCAAACCACTCGAATTATAAAAAGCTTAAATAGTTTTTTTTCCCAACAATGGAGTGCATGCTTTTCTCTCTGCCTATCTCATAATCTGTGGAAGAATAGTTTTCATGGGAGTTAAAGCAGATTACACATTACAAAGAAGACTGCTAGCCACATACATTTTGCAGAACTCTTTCACTCAGAAAATTTAAAAATGTTGGGCACAACATATAGATCATATATACGAAGACAAACTTGCAAAAAGTTATTTATACTTCAGCTGAACATTTGAGGAGAGAAAACTCTGTCAAAACCATGTTCTATCTTCCGGAAAAGACTTGTGTGGAAAGCTTTGTGAAAATCTCCCTGATGGAGTATCTGTTGACTGCAGGGAGCACTGCTCTTGCTGCCACCCACCCTTGTGGAACACTATGGGTGAGCAAAATCAAACATGTGGTACCCACTAGTAAGACAAGACATTTACCTTTGAAGTATCATATTAAATTCCATTACCTTTCTTATAGTCTCTTCTGAGACAGTGCAGACACAGAAAAACTCTGCTGGTTTGGCTTCCCCTATCTGCAACAACTGCCTAAAATGGAGGTTCTGTAGAAGAGAAACCTTTAGTGCCAAAATAATGCAGTTTCAGCTTGAAAGAAAAATATTTTAATATGACAATGGGATAAGAAAATGTATCTCAATGGTAGTCAAGTACTTCCTCATTTTACATGGAGTGTGTGTCCTGTGGTGCATATGTGTGAAATGGGAGAAAGGAGAAAGCTGGTATTGCTCTCTGCTTCAGGTCAGCCTGAGATGTTTCCTGTCACTGAAATATTACCTGTCTCAGAAGCGTTAGATTTGCTTTATTCTAGTAGTCATTGAAAACTGACAACAGTTTTCAAGATACTGTCAGCAGACCCTTAAGAAACACATGCATCAACAATAAACTGCTTTAAGTGTTTATGTGAAAATTATCTTCAGGTGTATCTATGACAGAATTACGTTAGTATGACTAGGAAACACATTTTAAAAACCCCCAAACTTCCTATTTTTCTCTGTTTGACCAAATAATGTACTGTAGGTATATTTTTAAGAATATATATATATAAGATTGTAATTTTGTCAGTATTAGTACACTTCTTGGGCAGAAGACACAAAATATTTTAGTAAAAGGTATTACGAAGTTATGACTTTTTTTTCAAAACTATAATAATTGCTTTTCTTTTGAATGGATTTTTCTGAACTACTCAGTTTAAGCTAGTTCATCAGTAGAACAGGACTTTGAAATACAGAAAATTTTGCAGTCACTCTGTAAATTTTATGAAGAATTTTTAAATTTTTAAACCTTCACACTTTTTTATTCTTCTACTACAAAGTTAATATAAAGCCATTTTTAAACTTCATTATAGTGAAGTTGGTAAAAACTTATTTTTAATTGATAGATATACTTTTCAGACATGATATTATCTTATTGATAATGACAGCAAGATAGGCAATGAGAAGAGAAAAAATAAAAATTTATTAATTTAGTTATCTTCCTAAAAATGCAAATAAAATAAATTTTTTCTTCTTTCTGATCCTTCCAGAACCTTCAAGCTTCAAATCTCTACCAACCTCTCACTGAAAGACCTATGGTAACTTAACAAAACCATTTGTCTTCATTGTGCTTATGATTCTGTTATAAAACCACAGAGCACAAAGGTCTTAATCTTCCTCTTGAAGTGAGTTTGGGATTTTTGTTGAATTCCATTATGTCTTGGTTAGGGAATTGAACTGTTGTTGATCCTTCTGGCAAAAATAAAATAAAATATATAAAATACAAATAAAATCTTATTTCATAATTTCACTTCTTGCAGCTGATACTTTTTGGATGAAGAACAAGTAATTTACTCACAACTGAAAAACCCAGTTTCAGTATCCCAGCCTACTGCATCTGCCTGACAAAAGCATCAAGAGCCAGGTCTTGGAACCTCGGGAGGTTAACCTCAGAGCTCATACACCAGTGAGGACTGTATTTAGGCATCAAACTTCACAAGTAAAAGCTCCCTATTTCTGAACCATTCTCACACGGCAATACCAGTTAATACTCTTGTTCCCATGAGAACACCGCTCCATTTTGTTGCTTACTATTAATTCTCTGATTTTCAGACTGATGTATCTTGAATGCTATTTGATCTAAACCTGATCTTTTTTTTTCTTTTTTCTTTTTCTTTTTTTTCCACAAAGCAGACAGAAAAGCTTTATGCAAGTGAAAAGCACTTATGCTTATCTCCCCCAGGCCGTTCAATTAAATTTCTCCATTCTTGAAATCATGCAACACATAATCATTTAATAAATGTGAAGGTGAGGTGAAACTCAGTTTGAGATTGGGGATGCAGAAACAAACACCTGAATTTTCATCTTCATCCTGAGGCCTCCTAATTTTCTGTCAGCATTCCACAAATCCTCCTACCTCCCACGTCTCCTTTCAAACACAAAGCACCTTTCATCCATTTTCACCCTATTTCTCATTTGCTTTGTACTATACTCTTGTATTCAAGCCACATGGTTCTGGGGTGAAATTTCCTTAGAGCAGGAATAGAAAAATACACAGCATCTCCAGAGTTAAAGCTCTTTTGTGTGTCTTGCAACTCTATTCTTGACATTATTCTGTGGAAACTGTATAAGAAGGTTTCACTTCTGTGTTGATAAGCAGTATCAAGGAATAACTCCTAGTTTTACCCTGTGCATGCCTTTCACCTTCAAAGAACACCAGACTGTCCAAGAAGGCAAGTAATTTAGCATAACTAGCATGGGATCTAAGCAATTGAGAACTCAAATGACTAACTTTCTTGAGGTTCTTTGTTAGATTTAAGATTTTGTGCTTCGGTGATCCTGGTTCCTTTCTTGCAATTGTTAAGGGTAATCTATAGTTTGGAATTTATCTTTCTTTTCTTATGACCCCTTTACCTCCGATGCGAGGATGCACTGACTGCTAGTTTAACTATTTGCTGACCTATCAATGTTTTTTATTTAATTTCTAAATATAGTAATATAAAAATAAAATCAGGGGATACAAGCAAACAAGAAAAATAGGAAAGAAGAAAGACCAGTATTTACTTATCAGACAAAACAGGATCCATACCATTTCCCCCTTTCCAAACATCATTATTCTGCAAGTTTTCTTGGCCTTGTAGTTCCTTAATGCTAAGCCAACCTCTTGTAACAGGCAAAGTTTAGGTTTAAGAAAACATGATCTATCTGTTCTACAGCAATAAATATGGAAGCATTAGCATTTCAGCCTTTTTAGTACTGAAAAGTAAATGTTGGCCTGTGTATTAAAAAATACTGTAAATTTCCTAAGATATCAAAAAGTGGTGACAATTGGTACCTCAGTCATTTTTCTTCTTTTTAAAGAAAATCTTAATATATCTTTTTGTTTTCCCCTAGAAATTCATAGCCCGTTTCTTTTCAGTTTCATATCACATTTTTTTATGATTTATGGTATTCAAATAAGAACTTTATTTAGGAGATTTTCTGAAAGGATAACAGTCTCATTTCAAATTAATATAGATTAAATGGGCTTAAACAGTTGAGATTAGAATGCAATCTACAGCAAATTAAATGTAATTTAAAACAGAGTCTGCAAAATAAACCACAGTAAATATGATAACATAAATACATATGATTTTTTAAAATCTATATATAAACATATCTAAATCATTCTTTCTAAGATGATAACAATTTTAAAGCTCTTTAAAAAGCAATTATCATAAAACCAGTGCTCAAGAAAGATGTTTACTAAGTATTCCTATAGAGACATCCTCCAGACAGGAAGTAAATTAAAACAAAGAAAGAAAAGAAGGTGCTGGTATGCTGGTACTCTTCTTGAGTAGTATTTAAGAGAATAGGGTCCTGTGAAGTCACAAAATGTGTCGCTGATTATGGTTAAAAGGCACTCCTGTTTTCCATAGATGCATTTTTTTCTCATTTCCTTATCATGTGAATTTATATGGCAGGTATGAACTATATATTTCAACACAGGTTTTTATTACCTGGAAATGAAAAAAATATATGTATTTTTAAGAAATTATATATTGATATTTTGTTGACTGCCATACTTGCTGATGGAGAAATATATACAAATATATCCAATTTATGACTAGTGTAGAAAGAAAATATATTAGAAAAGAAGAAACGTGGGCAGCATCTTCTTATAACTGCACTAGGGTTTCTGTGGAGTAACATAGTGTAATTTGAGGAAAAGCTATGTGAAATGCAAATATATATCTTTTTATTGTCTAATAACAATAATAGTAATAACGTGGGCAAACTCATGTTCTCAGACCCATTTTATGTTCCATTTTCAAACCTTTCTTTTACATATAGATGAAGGCTGGGGATCTAGGGAACAATTCTCCCTTTTTCCATTAGTACCTTTTATGTGTCACTCAAATTCAGCTAAGACAAGACTTGGTTTTTGGCTTAGCTTTTATACAAATCCAGGGTAAAGCATGTCTATGTCTACTGCAAACTCCACTGGGAATCTTGCTTCTACTACTTAGTAATATCTATTTCTGTATTCATTGACTACTGAACACCAACCGTGTAAATAGTCCAACAAGGCAAAAATGCAATTAGTAATCATCTGGCAGCTCTAGGATACCACAGGACAGAATTTCAAGCACGGAGTCAGTCCTCTTCTCTTGAGGTGTGTAATAGTATGGGCCCTAGTAAAAATCTGAGCTCAAATAGAGACTTCTATCTCGATCTTTTGGCTGGATTAGGAGTTTCCATGCTGCCCATGCTCAGTGCTATGAAAATCAGTGTACAAAAAAATATCAGAGCAGCTAGAACATTTTAGAACAAGGTTCTACCCATGGAGTTATAAATGGATACTCAGACAAACCAGGGAAAGCATATAGGACTTTTTCTGTCAGTTACTGATTATGTCCAGTTTAGGGAATTTCCTCAGTTTCATGTGATCTGTTCAACAAAATTTAGTGGATCTATCATCAAAGTACTTGTGCCATTCTCCTTTAAATAGAATATAGGACTCTGACTACCCACAATATTTTTACCTGCTACCACCAAAGGATTCCATGAGATTTAAAAAATAATAATAATAATTAAAAAAAAAAGTAATTCCTCTATTCTTCTAACATTTTTTCTTTTTCTTTTTTTTAATTTTTTTTATTTTCTTCATTCTTGTGCTGAAGGAGTTGGTGAACAGTCCTTATCCATCTTCCCTATGTCACTTATTTGGCTGTAGAAGTCTATTATGCCTTTTTCCTCCACACAGACCTCTCTGTTCCAGGCTGATGAGTCTTATTCTACTCAGTCATTCAGAAGTCTTTCTAAACCTGTGCTCATTCTATTGTTTGTTTTATGAACAGTTCAAATCCTGTTTTAGTATTTCATTGCTCTGAAAATTATCAAGTCAGGTTAACCATTAAGCATTCAATCCTACCAGAAGCTTGACAGCCACCTACTAGAGGGACTACAGGTTTTGGCCAGCTAGGAGAGAGATCTACAGGCATATGTTTGTGTGTGAGAGACCTGCTAGCAAGCTTTGAGCCTCATTAGCTGGCAGTCTTATTAGCAGGATGAGGCTTTTAACTTTGTTCAATTTTCTGAATGCTGTGTGTGTGTGGTTGTGGTGCCCATGTTGGTCTGTTGTGTCTGCATAGCGAAGGTTTGTGTGTGTGCATGTGTGTGTGGGCAGTGACAGGCTTAGCTTCACTACTGACTGGACCTGAAAACAGAAAACCATTTGGCAGGCTGGGAGAGGAGAAATCCCTTAGGTATTGAAGGCAGTCAAACTTAGCTCCGTCGGACTGGGAAATGCAAACCAGGTAAAATCAGTTACAAATTTTCTGTTTGAATATCACAAAACGTGGTTAAATCGATGACATATTTAACCAATGAATCAAATAAATTTGGTTTAGCTCAGAAGAAACGGAGAAAGAAAGCAGTCACTGCGGGAAAGATTTCTGTATTCTTTCTGCACAAAGGACCAAAATTGGGAGTATGAAAAACTTAAGAAATTGAAACAGATCTTCAGCTCCAGCATCATTCTTTTGCTCTGGTGTGTTTACACAAAAAGATAGTAAAAAAAATTCACTTGGGTTTGGATAAATATATAAAATGTCTAATGCTTGAAACTATAGTTATTATCACAAAAATATGTAAAAGAAAAAAAAAAAAAGGACAAGTTGCATATGGACATCTGGTCAATTAGATTGCTCTCACAGCTAAGTCAAGTAAAATAAAACTACAGGACCTTACAAGCCTGCACCCTGAGGCCTTGCAAACTCAGTATAAATCTTATGCCCTTTTATTAGCAATTATAATATATTACAGGGCACCTGTGTTGCCATTTCTGCTACAAACTGTTATTGAAAAGTCAATTAAAGAAGTGTTAATTCAATTTAAATAACTACAGGAAATTTATAAAGACAAAATATAACTACTGCTTGGAATCCTTACATTCTTACCCTTGTAAAAATTATTTCATGTTCTCCAGACTCTACTGTAGAAACATAATTCCTGTTCTTGACCATAGTCCATGTCTCCACAGTCTCCATCGATGTTTTTCCAATCAGGCTGTCACAATTTATGCAGAAAGAAGGTACTCTTATAATGTAATAATGTAGTAAAGCAAGAGCACACATGTTTAGAGAGGCATCTTTATTTTGGACAGAAAAACACGTTTTTTGTTGGAAATATACTTGTTTTTTGGAATATTTACCAGTGCACTGACACTAACCTGAGAAACACATTAGAAACACCAGACAGCATCTAGGGAATAAAAGAAAACTTTTTGGTTTTTTTCGTATCTTAGGCCAATTCCCACTGTGGGGTAGTGTCAGGACTGACCTCTGGGCAAAGCGCACACGAAATACGATATTCTCCATTCCAGAGCTGCATGTGACTCATATAATAATTACTTTGTCAAATTCCAATGCAACTGTCAATAGACCCCCTCCTCTGTAATCAGATTTCCCTATGCTACAGAACCCTGAATTTATTCTGCTTATGCTACTGCCTTTAAATCCTAATTAATATTTAGATTCACATTTAATTGAATTCAGTAATGGCTGTCTATATGCTAATTTGTTTGTAGTTGCAGACCATCTGTTGTGGTGCAGGAGCTTCCCATCTGTATTTAATAATTTACAGGCAAATGTATTTTCTTTTACCTTTAATTTCTCCCCTTTCTGTTTCTTTGCTATAGTTCATAAAATCTGAACTAAAATTAAGTCACTGAGTTACAACTTCATTCTTTTACAGAATAAAAAGAAAGTTCCAGCCTATTCAAATAAAGAGAATAATTTAAATAGGAAATTTAATCTCCATGATATTTTTCAAGTTATTAAATTATAAATACTCTCTTTGTATTGTACAATTTACCACCAATTTGGGGATCAAGATTACATGAGCTCCACAGGCTTTTATAGCTTTACCAAATGCTTTAATTATAATATTTCAAAAGGATTAAACAAGCATGTCCTGATGTCTTGATGAAGAGTTGCTTTTTGTTTTTTGGATTATCACCATTAACGCATCTTTATTTATGTAAATTCTATAGAGTTAACACATAGTGTAGACATTCTCTATTTTCTCAAATTTCTATAAATTTCTCTTGTAAGTGAACAAAGTTTGGTGTGACAAGACAACCATAGGAAAAGTAAATGCAGCTTCAGCCTCAGGTTCACTGGGTCAGTAATAGTTATGGTGGAGAAAGTATGAAAAGTCCTTTATAAAAAAACGCAAAAAACCCAAAAAATAACAACAAACCAAGCAGATGAAAACATAACTCAAAATCTATTTTTGTCTACCAATTTATTTCACCTGTCTTCTATTCCACCTTGCTGTATTACCTACCACCTCTGGGTGCGCACTCTGCCTGGTTAGATATCCAAGGACTAGAAGAAATGGGAACACAAAAATTCACTAACAGATGCCTTGGTTCTTGCACAGAGAAGAAATTCAGCTGTGTGGTTGGGCGGAAATTACTAAATACTGTGAATAGATGCTGGTCCAAAAGATCAAGTAACTGAGACGTGGGGGCATGTTAAAAAGTGGGTAGGTGTGCCCTTGTTCTTGAGTGAGATCAATCACTCCTGAGGAGTTTCTCTCTTTCTCTGGAAGATAAAGGTAAATCTAAGTAAATAAAGGTAAATAAAGATGCTATCCTAATTAAACACCTAAAGTGAAATGGGACTAATTTTTTGCCTAAAAAGGATCTTTATTTGTTTGACATTATCTCTTGGTCTGATTAATTTAAAATGTCTGATTTTAATTGATTCACAAGAACTAAATTAAAGGGCTGTTTTTTAGTACCTATTTACTGCCCTTTAGAAATTATCCTTTGTTTAATCTGAGGGTCCTGGACATGGCTGTCATGCAAATGAAAAATCATGATGATAACTATGACTCAAGGATTTGGCCAGCTAGTAGAACAACAGCAGATGAAGCTGAAAATTATAAAATGGTCAAAAGGATCACTTTGGCTACCAGATCTTCTACCTATATCCCCTGAGCAATATGGTCTTTCTCCAGTAGAGTATTATGCTCTTTATTTTGAACATTTATATTTTTCAATCAGATAATATATGTAAGGGAAGCACTGGAAAATGCGAGAATATGTTTTTTCCTGAAACAACATTCTCTGATTTTCTGTGTGTTTAACACTGAATCACTCCTGGTCCTTTCAAAGCCCATGCAGAGAAGCAAAGTTTTATACTGGGAAAACAAAACAAAACAAACAAAACCAACCAACCAAACAAACAAACAAAAAAAAAAAACAAAAAAACAACAAAAACACCACCACCAACTGCATGTCATGGAGTCATTAAGGTTGGAAAAGACCTTCAAGATCCTAATATCCAATTCCTAATATCCAATCTAAACCTGCCCTGGTGCAACCTGAACCCATTTCCTCTTGCCCTATTGCTAGTTGCTAGGGAGAAGAGGTGAACACCCACCTCACCACAACCTCCTCTCAGGTAGTTGTAGAGAACAGTGAAGTCTCCCCTCATTCTCCTCCAGACTGAACAGCCCAAGCTCCCTCAGCCTCTCCTCATAAGGTTTGTCATAATAAAACATCTTTTAATTAGGTATCTCACCTTTATTTTTATTTTTATGTATGTCTTCAAGTTATTTAACAGGATAAAATTACTTGCTATTTGTATTTTACCTCATTTTGATTTAATATCACTTTATGATATTTGTGGATTTTAATTATTCTGTTTTATGTGATACAGTTTTATCATCAGTAGAGGCTATGCACCACAGAAATGAAGTTTTTTCTTATTATCTCTTCTTTTCATTGGAGTAGCACTACATAAGCTTCAGAAGGTGATAGCAAAGAAACCCAGCCTTCAAGAAGATACCACAGCAAGAATAAGAAGGGTAAAATCTCTTGAGGGAGGAGAGAAGAGATTTTGCTCACCTAATAAATCCACTGGTCTTGCACCTGTATCTCAGTTGCTACTGCGGACTTGATTTTGAGCAAATGCACTAGTTTGGCCTAAATGTGAGCTTTCTGTTCTTTACCTTCTCCACATCCCTACTAGTCAGAGAAAGTACTGTACATGAGCAAGTCCAGCTGGTGAATGGCAGCAGCCCTTAATTGTTGTATAACAAGAAGGGCTACTTTAGCATAATCTGAACTACAAATAGAAGTTCACTGTTTACAGTGATAAAACATGCTAACAGACAGAAAAGACTTCATGATTAATGTAGACAAGGAACTTGACAGAATGAACAAAACAGTGCACGCAAGACAAGATATATTGTGGCATCAACCTTTCCCACTGTATTAAATCCAGTAAAGCTGACAGACAAGGTTCTTAACCTTGCTTACAGGAAGTAATATTTTATACTCCATATGATTAAGTTTTATAAATTGCTTCTGAAACCTGTCATTGAAAGAATATCCTAATGAGGGTAAAAGAAAATGGGTATTTGAACAAATAATAAAAATGCCTACAGTAACATTTTATAGAAAGACACACAATATGGTTGCACAGACACCACAATTTTATAATTTTTATCTTGTCAGAGGGTAACACCTTGATTTATCCAGAACAGACACCGAAAATGTAACTGCACAAAGAAAGGTGAGGCTCTTACTCCATTGTGCTTCATACTGAAGTGTAATTGCTATGTCTGTTAATCTTATGCAGAGGAAGCAGGGAGTTGTCCCAAGCCCAGATCATTGGGCATGACACATAGCATTACTTGGTCATTATCTGTTTCTTCTCTTCCATTACCTAAGTGTTATATCTATCTCACTAGCCTTCCCTTTCACATAGTGTAGTTATATTACAGTTAATCTTTGCATTTATTTAGTACTTTATTTTACATGTATCTAAATGCCTTCTATATCTGCTTTATGTAACTGGAGAAATGATGCATCTTCAAGTTGCTGGGCATAAGGTAACATTAACTGGAAAAGATTAGGAATGATTATTGAAGTTGCAATTATTATTCAATAAAGGATTGGGGTTTTTTTGCTTTATTTTGAACACTGATCTTCAGTCATTCTCTGATGTATGTTGAAGACCTAGCAATGCAGGGTACTATTATGAACTTATTGTGAATTCCATATGTCAGATCTTTCAGCACGGAAAAAAACAGGAATATTTCCCACAGATTTCAGAGGGGAATATGGTAATGCTGTCTAAATTCTGTGCATGTTCACTATTCATAAAGCACAAATTTAAGCACTTGTATGAACCTTAAATCTTAACTAAATTGCAGCTGATTGTTAAAACTGTCTTTGAAAAGATTAAAGGCAAATTTGTGAAAAGCAGTAATCAAGCTAGAAAAAAAAAAAAAAAAAGGTTTCTTTGAGTTTCTCTAGAACTTTCAGAGCATTAATTAATTTTTCCATGGGACTGAAAGATGGTATTTGAACATCATCTGGTAACAAATATTACCTAACTCCTTTGCAAATCATTGTATTCTGAAGGTCACTGGGTATTCTATGAGTAAAGACATGCACTATTTAGAACTGCTTCTCATTTAATTGACGCTTCTGATAGTTTCAAATTATGCTTATGTTCACGCTCGCATTTACAGCCACATCACTTACCAAAGAAGGAGGAAGGAAGGAAAATAACTTACTGATTATTATTTTATTTTAATTCCTCAGGGAATGCAAACTCCTCCTGATTAGACTTTTATCTTACTTTCTCTGCTTTAGTGGTAGTCTTTTGCTTGGTTGACTAGCACAGCTAAACCCTTTAGTTAGCTCTTCCTTACTGCTGCTCTGCACTTCAGCCATAGCTCCCATGTGGCTGGCTGGAACATGAAGTGGTGACAGTCTTTTAATGCTTTGTGTCAATAGGATAAACAGCATGCTCATCTTGAAAGCTTTATTACATTAACCCTGGTGTAGCAACTTAAATAAGATATATTAATAACTCTGCATGACCAGCTGTACCTAGTAAATACTAAGTTATCTCCTTTTATTTTTTCCATTTCACATCCAGACGTGAGAATAAATTATACCAAGCTGCAGTTACCATGCAGATACATAAAGATATCACAGAGTAAAGTCTATAGCATAGAGCTTCAGCTTCTATAAATAGAGAGGATGGCAATTAATTTAATTTGACTGATTTACACAAGTAAAGGTTCTGAACTTATGTGCTTCAAAATCTTTTATGAAAACAAAACCTTCCACAAAACTTCTGCTGTGATGCAGTTTTTGTGTACTTTAAAGATAGATTAAGTTCAGTAGGCTACATCTAGTTTAAATGAATCAAGGTGTCTGATGAGAACCTGACCTAAGTCAGTGTTTGGTCACATAGGTGAGCAGTATAATCTTCAGTCTCCATCAACAGAGAGACAGGCACCATCTGTTTCTGTGTACATTAAGATGAAATAAATGAAATTATGAAAAATGTGCATTTCCTACCCTCCACTGAATTTGAAGGCTTACACCACAAATCTAAGTTTTGGTGCCTCAAATGTTATTACATTTTTTTTTTTTAAACATGACAAAAAAGTAATGCCCTACTGTGTACATATGTTGTACTTTGTAAGACACTTGAACGTACATATACTTAACCACTAGTATGTGCATGCTGTTAAATACATTGCTGAAGGCTCCTAATCAGTAGATTGGAAGGTAACTATTAGAGAAATTGCAAATGTATTCATGGAGGAACAATAGTTAGGCACAGTCCAAAATCTGAATAATGAATCTGTCATATTTCTATTGTTTTTACTTCCTATGCTCAGAATATGTCATGTTTCTATTATTTTTGCTTCTTATTTTCCACATATTCAGAGAAGCCAATATATATAAATTAGTATTTTTCAATGTGTGTCTAGATTGGCACCCAAATATTGAGTGGTTCAGTTAACACAGTATTTCAGATTATTTCCAGTCTCTTCTTACTTCACTGGTACCTCTTCAGAGGTCTCTTCTGGTGCAAAATCAGCATTTTCACAGACAAGCAATGAAATTTATGTCCAGTAAGTGTAGCTTTATATTAAAGGAGTAAATTATCTCTTTCAACTAACAGAGTTTGAAAATCCTTATTACTGCTAGAGCTAAACTTGCTTTTCACCTCATGTATACCGAGGATTCAGATAACAATACTGATTGAAAAGGCAGAAGCGCATGAAATGGTTTTCTGAAGTCTCCTCTGTAAGTCATACTTGTGCTGCACAGGGACTACTTACCAATACTATATGAAGTATGTTTTAGAAACTGACATAAAGTTTGAAATTTACAATATGGCAATGATCAGTTGGTACTGTGCAATATTTGAAAAGGATGTCTGTCTCCTTGAAACATCTCTTGCACATGATGTTTGTTGAAGGAAAAGAACAGACAGTCTTTAAATATGGTAAAGTTCTTTCCCAGTGTCTATTGTTGATTTGTTGATTGAATTTTATGGAGGTGAGAATATTCACTAGTCAACAACTTTTTATCTTTCTTCTAGCAGCTGCACAAAATTACTCTTACAATTTTATTTGAGTAAAAAAATGTGAATATTTTATTTCTTTTTAATTTGAGATGATTCATTGATATTTTATGGGTTGTTGTTTGGGTTTTTTTTAAGAACTTCTCTAAGATCTTCTAACTTCCCATGATCCTTTGTTGAAAACCAAGGAAATTCTAACAATATTGAGATCTACTTCTTTCCCTTAAGATCTTTTTAAAGATGCCTTTCAATCTTTGTGCATTTTTCAGCAGTTGTCTAGTCATAGTAGTTAGAAGAAGAGGAAATCTGTATCCTATTATTATTCTAATTCATTTTCCTTTCAAGCAGTATCTGGGTGAAAAAATTCTCATCTTAAACACTGAGGACTGAAAGAAAATTAATTCCTCCCTGTGCTGACCGGTGTATTCTGTAACCTTAGGAGTAACGTGGATTCAAGACACCAAATATTAGGTTGCAAGCTTTCAATGGGGTTTCATGCTTCTAATTTTTACATAGATGTCTGACAGTGTAGTAGGGATCCACAATCAGAATCTCTACAGTCAAAGAAGGTATGTAGGAAGAACCAGATGCTTGTCAAGAGTCACAGGTTTTGCATTTACATTATTAAAATGCTCTGGTCTTGGTCTCCAGCACTGCACATATGCTCATTTATATTGTTTGTTGAAGTCTGGCATGTTTCCAGCTTGTGACAATTTGCGTTCTGCCAGACATTGCTCAGTCACAGCCCAGGGACTGTTTCCAACAGGTGGTATAACTGAAGACATTCTTAGCAAATTGTATATTACTGTACATTTTTCTCAAAGTCAAGGAGTAGACCCAAGCTCATTTGGTTTACAAGCACAGTCATAACATAGCACGTCCAGCAGCCAGCACAATAAGCAGTGGAATATCTACACTGACTAGTAAGGAGCACTGAGAGAGGGAGAAGTTATTTGCCTAACTGCAGTCCCCACTGAAGTGAATTTTGGGACATGGTTTGTCAGCCAAAAAAGCGCAAATTAATTTAATATATTTTCATAATTTGTTCTAACTAGAAACAATTTTTATTTTTCTAATTCCTGGTGGCACTGCCCACAAAGACATCTAAAAATAAGTGCTCTATAACAAAATAACACTTTGGTGCTTGATGGATCAAATAATCTTTCAGGAAGCAAAAGTTAGAACTGTCACTTTCAAAGTAAAAGGAGAAATCTAAATTTACAGCTAACTATGCAAAGTCATATGCAGTTTTCTGCCTTTATTACTTTATGCATATTATGTGAGAAACATAAGGATTAATTCATTTCCTCCTTAAAAAATATAGAATATTGGAAGTGTCTCTGCTTTCTGACCTCTAATATAATTTGTTGCAGTATCTGTCAGAACATAGCTGTTGTGAGAAAATATACTAAGGAAAAAAGGAGGTAGAGATTCTGAGACAATTATTGTGCATGTGAATTCCTGATGTCATTCTCCAAAAGGAAGTACATTATCAAGGTCTGAGAAATTAAAGTTCTGCTATTAGTTCCAACATATAAAGAAAGTGCTTATGTTCACATCTCCCTTCCCACATTTTATTTCTTCCTGAAACCTGCTCCAAACACTTCTTTCCAATAAAATCATTGCAGTAATCTATCCAAGAAATGTCAAATTTCAAGTATATTTCTCTTTGAGTAGAGCTCAAACTCAGGTGGCATCCTTGTCTCACAATGGATTTCAGATACATAAAAGGTTCCTCCTTTGGGGATAATAAACTACTTTGCTGTAAGTGAATTTCACCCTTTTGAGGAGGATAACACTGATTTCTATTTAAGCCCTCAGAAAGAAATAAAGATCAGATCTCAAGTCTGAATAAAATCAGTATCTTTCTGTTACTTTCAGAGGACCTCAAATCACACATCTAAAGACATAAACAGAACATTTTCCAATATCATGTCAATGTATTTCCTTTTTATTCTGATGAGGTCAAAACAGTCTTCTAAAGTATTCACTTGTATATTCTCAATGGATGGATAGAAAGAGATACATAGAGAGATAGATAGACAGACAGATATATACACAAGCACACAGACATGCATGTAGTATTTAGTGTATTACGTGGTAATTAAGCAATCAGGTAACTTGCTGAAATGTTTGACCACTGTTCCTGTAGAAACATTTTCCTACAAGGGGACTGCAACAGGGGAGATTAAGAATAACACTGCAAGTAGGTAGAAATGCAGTTAATTTAAATACAGTAAATAAACAGAGTTTTTAACAACTTGAGACAATCTCAAAATGGATGACAAATGTTTTTAATTTAGAACTTTTAAAGTAGCAGAAAAAAGGACTTTTATAAAAATTGAATCAGCAAGAGCCTGAATCTTCTGGCACTGAAAGAGATATGTGACATGGCAATTCCAGAAATATTTTCCTTAACAAAATAATTGTGTAGCTAGCTACAAACTCTGCTTTTCTTGACCTTAATCTCCCTTTTTGGATACCCCACTTTGTGACTGTGAGATCAAAAATTGAAATATTGTGGGGAATTCAAAAGGCTTTTTATACATTCATCTTGAACGGACTTTCACAAGTACTGTGCACCCTCTCACCTGTGGACATTGCCTGAACTAAGCATTGACTGGATGTTACTTGGAATGGTAAATGAGCTGCCATGTCACTGTGCAGAACTACATCCAGCAGTGAGGTCCACAATATCTACACAATGTTCGTATTCGCTTAAATTCTAGATTTTGCAGCAAATGATATCCACAGATGAGAAGATACCTGTGTTTTTCTCCTGGAGGAAACAGAAATTAGTAATGATAAACTGACTTACCATGCAGAACTGAGAAAAATGTGTCATATACCCCAGAAGAAGGTACAGAGATATAAGTTCATTTTCTGGGCACCATCTGGGATGGAAAACCTCCAGTGAGAATTTGTTCTGAGCAGAATACAGACAAATATGACATCACCACACATCCTCTCATCTCTTTTGAGATGAGAAACTTGAGAACTTAAGAAAAAATTCCTTCCCCTAATTTCTAAAATTACATTGAAGGTTTACTAGTTCCTGACTTGTTCTTAGTTGCTTCTTTAATGAGAATGTTCAGAAACTAATGTATATTTCAAGCTACAGATTCATCCAGGTTGTACAACTTTCATTATTTTGCAAAAACACCTAAATTTTGAGTTGTCACATTTTATCTTTGAAAAATCAGTGGTCATTCAGATTCATCCATCAAATCTGAGGATAGCCAATGCCTTTGGTGAAAGTGAGGTGTATGGTTTGTGTCTCTTTGTCACTATGACCATAATTCCAAAGTAAGTGGGTCTATTGAAGCCACTTTTTCCATCAATACCTACTGTACTAGCCCAATATAACTATAGAAAGCACTGGACTCTTAAGGAATGTGGGAATTTCCTCCTGAGAAGTAAGTAACTACTTCATGAATGAGGTTTGAATTTTCTTTCAATTTCTCCGATGTGTACATGTTGTCATCTAGGAAGACAAAGGTTTGATTACCAAACTACTGAAAGTAAAAAATTCTGCAGATATTTGAGATTTCTATATTTAGATAATGATCCCTCAAAAACTATTGGTCAGGTACTAGGGAGCTTCCAAAGAGACTGAATAATGATGGAGCTTAATACTGAGGTGAAACTCCACCCTACTGACTCTTATATTAAGAGCTGTCATCCTGTTCACCTGCAACACCTTCTTAGGCAAATTAATTGATCCTAGCACTACAAGCCTAGTTAGTGGCCACGGCACTTAAGAAATGCATGAGTATATGGGCAGAAATATTAGTAAATGGTAAATAGATAAAAATATTAGTATATTCATCCTACATGTTTCTCTCATTTCTATTGCATTAGGATTTAACCTTCACTTTTCTCCTGCAATTACAAAATTGTAACTTTATTTCAAAGGAAGCCTAACCACCAGGAATGATCTAAGGATACCTGCCATTTCATATGTTCTTTTGTAATGATATTTTCCTTCAGAGTAAGGAGTAGCACAGTGAGCAGTGCCACTGTGTTCATGTCAAGTTTAGGTAGAGAACACTGCTAAATGTGAAACTGGCTGATTGACAAGACATCTGGCACAACCAAAATCACAACAGTTTCTTTTGCAGTAAGTGGAACACAGTAAAAAGCACTGTGCATTACTAAGGAGGCCATATGGTCTGTGTGCCTTAAAATATCATGCCAAGTATTTTGGCACGTCTATGCATGTGTGTGGTAATTTAACAGTAACATCTGGCCACTTTTTTCATGCATGTCTTCTGTGTCCTATATAATTGAACCATTTCCCTGTGTATGTACCTACTTCTCTCTGGCATTAAAAAAGTGACAGAACTTACCAGTCTCCCTGTGTGCAACTCTAGACTTTCTGATGATCTCTGCTACCTTTTGCTCTTTCATCAATTGCAATATGTCTAACATTAAATGTAACTCTTACCTATGAGTGCCAGTGCTATTCAAACCAAAAGAGACCTCCTCGTAACACATGCAGACAGTACCAGACATGAAGATTGAAGGCTGCACTTGTCTGTCATCCTCATCCAGATGGAACAAGAGGCAGTGTGATGTGCTCATGTATGTATATAACCTGGAGAAATACATATCCCCAGCAGAACACCCACATGCAGTCTTCGGAGTTTGATCCTATACCAGTCATGCTTCATGGGCATATATATTGCTTTATAATAGTCCTCCTCCTCAGTAGCACTTAAACCATTAGCAGAAATGTCTTGGCTACAAGCATTGACAGCATTTTTTTTCACTTTGAGAGTTACAAGAAAGAAAAAGAAACAGAGGGATGATCTGAAAGGAGTCTCAAACGCTCACTGAAACATCCTAAAGATGCACTGCTATGCTCAGAACAACTAATCTGTTCTTAAGTGTAACACAGAAGACCACAAGTGCAAAATGAACCAGCCACAGCAAGGCTAAGAAAGGTGACCTTTTCTCCTTGTCACATGTCTCAATAACCTAGGTCAGGCAGGTTTTCCATGCCTTTATGCCACTTCATTGGTGGCTGAGGATACACTTTCAACCCTCAGGATGTTTCAAATTGCTCTCGTCAAAGAGAACACTTGGGAGGCATGGGGCTTTTTAGAAATGTCACAAAAAATTGAGTCTTTGAAAGAATTTTAAAACCACATTTTCTAGGATTCTGAAATTTAAGCTATGCTTTGCTTAAAGAAGAATTCATTTATTTTAAAAGAAACAGTAGGAGAGATTTTCATTGTATCTTCTAAAAATCAAGATGACAAAATTTAAGCCTAAATATTGCAGCTGTTTTTTAATTCATTCCGTATTATACCCTCATCCATTTCTAAGTAATTTTGTTTTGCTGTTCTCTCTGCTTCTGTTTCATTTTTCATCCTGGCTTTGTTTATTTGTTTGTTCTCCAGCTGATTTTTTTCTCCTTTCTACTTAATTATCCGTAGCACTCTTAAGTGCAGCATAAAAGGCGGAATTTGAGTCTAATTTTCAAACCCATTGGGGGAAAGTAATTAAGCAAAATATCTTTCTACATGCCTAGCAGTATAACTCTACAAACATTGACAACACACTGATATTGGAGAGAGACTTAACGTATAATGGGAGAGAGCAAATCTTACCTTGTTTCTAAAGCATAGAGCTAGCAAGGTCAGACCTTAAGGAAAAGCCAGGCTTCAAAGAACACAAGGAGAATTTTTCATTACTGTAGCTACACTCCTTTGGAAAAGTTTTCTTTAAATTTTGTAGTGTGAGTGAGTAACCCAGAGAGGTACCATTTGAAGCAGGAAAAAATCATGGCTAGAAAGAGTACAGGGAGTCTGGCATTTTTAAAAAAAAGAAAAAAGCTACCTTTTTATTAAAAGCCTACAGGACATTACATGTTTGTTTATTTGTCTGTTTGTTCCTACAGTGATAATTATTTAACTATATGTGGAAATGAATGAACATATAACAAAGTCTTTCTGGATATAGGTGTGGAAAGAAAATTCTGTCATAAAGTTCTAGTTTTCTTCTATCTCATATAACCAAACAATATAGTTCTGTGCTACATTATCACATCAGATTCCTTTTCAAGACTGGTAAGTTTTACTTCCCCTCATTAATCTTTTGGAAAGTCACACTCTATTTCTTCTAATTTTCAGCCCATAATTAATCCTGGTCAGTCTTTACATCTGTTAATGTGTCCATGTCTTTTTTAGATTATTTACTTATTTTGTCTCTTTGGAGTTTGCCTACCTGGTGTATTGGTATAGAGAAATTCTCTTTACCATCACTTTTGATTTTTTTAAGCGAGATAAGCCACAATCTTTTAATCTTTTTTTAAGACACTACAAGCAGTGTCCTACCAGCAATATTTCAATGCTGGTACTCCTGGTATTTTTGGTAGTCTTACCAAGCACTTGTTTTTCAAAACAAACTGAAGCCCCAAACTACGAACAAATAAAGTTTATTAATTACTTCTCTAGAATGCATTTTTAAACCTTCAGATCTGTTGCTTCAAGATGCTACAGGTTAGATGTCATTTGACTTTAATTTTAGCAAAAAAATCTTGTCATTATAGTACTTTCTTTCTAGGTATATTTAATTATTCATATTTACATACACATATATATATATAATTATATATATATACACAGTTATATATGCATAATTTTGTGAATGCTTAAATATCCAAATACTCAAATATATATGTTGCTGTATGTATGTGCTCACTTTGGTAGCATTTCTACTAAAATTGGAATGATACAGTGAATATTAACATGGCCCCTGTCTAAAGATGACACACAAATTTGTGAAGCATTCAGTTTATTGGGGGGGAGAGAGCTACATGTCAGTGAGTCTCAACTCTGTGTCTGACAAGATCATGGAGCAGATCATCGTGGAAACTATGATGGAAACTGGCACTGTGATGATGGGGTGATTGGTGACAGACAACATGTCTTCACTAAGGATAAACCATGCCTGACAAATTTGGTGACCTTCTATGAAGGGGTTTCAGCACTGGTGGATAAGGAAGGAGCAACTGATGAAATCTACCTGGACTTGTACAAAGAATTTGACAGTGTTACACACAATATCCTTGTGTTTAAATTGGAGAGGGAAGGACTTGGCAGGTGGACCACTTTGTGGATAAGGAATTGGCTTGATGGTTGCACTCAAAGAGTTGCAGTTAACAGCTCGATGTCCAAGTGATCAGTGACAAGTGACATTTCTTCAGGGTGGGTATGGGGAGGATTTCTCCCACTGTGTTCCTTATCCACCAAGGGGTCAACCTGTCAATTCTTTCCAATTTAGAGACAACAATGTCAAGTGAAACAATGTCACATGCTTTGCACATGTCCAGGTAGACTACATCAGCTGCTCTGTCCTTTCTGTCCTTCCTCTGCACCATATAGCATGATCAATCTGCTGTTTCTATAACTTTACAATGTACAGTTCCTCTAGTACTAAAGGGCTCAGTTGTAAAAGCTGACACTGCATTGTAGCATCTTCTCATGAAGAACACCTGGCCTCCATAACAAGATAAAGTTCATACAGCTGGCAACCATAGAAAAAATTGTTTGCTTGTAGTCCTGTTAACAATGACACAATTCTATGTCCAAGCCTGCCTGAGCAATTAGAAGTGCTGCACATCACTTGTATATTAATATAGACTCTTCATGTAGAGTCTATATTAATATGCTCCTTACAGGAGTTGAAACCTCTGATCAGAAAATTCTCCCATACTTTTGGAAAAATAAAACCCTAGAAAAGCTCCTTTGGTAGTGACAAGCAGCTTGTTGGCTGAGTTTAGCAGAAGGGAAGCCTACATTTAATCAGTTCTGCCCTCATTACTGCATTCAGTGGAAATTATCATAGTTGGCTGCAGGGGACAAGAAGATAATTTGTCCGGCCAAGAAAAGAAATTGAGCACTGAAAGCCCCAAAATGATAACATTGCAATATGATTATATGAGAAGATTAACCATCTCAAAAATAGGACAGAAAAATCTAATAGGACAGAAAAGAAGCAAAACAAAACACAAAGGAGTAGAAAAAATACTGGGGTTTATGTACCATTTCCCAGTTTGGAGACTGAATCCTTTGTAGAAATGCCTATTACAAACTTGCATGTATATTTTGTTGTAATTCTCCATATGCTTTATATTCCTTTATGTTAACATTTACACACACCGTTTGGCATTCCATTAAAAAAGGCATTTAAAGAACAGATATTGTTTGTACCACTTTCCAACAAGCTGAAATGCCTGGAGCACTACACTCTATTTGGTAGATACATAACACTATGTTTTAATTTTTACCTGAAACAGATAAGTCAAAGATTTTAAATGCTATTGGGATCAATCTATCGTTGAAATGTCTTTTTAAGACAGGATCATTTAAGAAAAGTCATGCCAAATAAACTTAAGGATTTCTGATACAATTATAATATTAAATCATAAAAGCTGTCTTTGGATTATTTTATGGATCTTAGCAAAAACAATTCATTTCAGAGTTAAGGTTGAAACTAACATTAAAATTCCATAGTATTACAGATTTCTTTAAAGATAGCTTGATGAATCCTTGATTCTTGGAGACACAGTTGTCTACAATGGCAAAATGATGATATATAGAAAAGAAAATGCCTTAAGGGAATAAGGTGGATAATACTATTTTTTTAAAAGGAAGTATTAATGTACTTTAGTATTTACATACAAATGCAAAGTATTTGGGCAATAAATAACCTAGATAAGTTACCAGTAGTTGTTGCTTTGAGCTGTAGGAGTCAGATTCAGTTGCCATATGCTCCAAAGTTTAAGAGTCTTCAGATGTTACTTCTGGGGTCAGTTTCATCAGTAACAGCAGATGAACTAAGTAACAGATGGTTTGAGCTAGGGATCATAACTGAACCCAGATGAAAAATATTTCTTTAAGGAGACATTATATAGAAGAAACAGAGGAAAAACAAGGAAAGTGTTGCTACATAACTCTGAAGGCTATTCAGACAGTTTTTCTCTGCAACAAGCACTGTGTTACTAAAAAAAAATACATCTTTTATGATTCATTTGGTCAGTTGAAACTGCTTGTTTCTGTCTTTGTATGGCATATATATCACCTGCTGCTAAATACCACCTGACCGCTCAATAACAGGTAATGGGATATGCCTCCAAGCCTATGGAGCGACCTGGTGCTCTGCCCTCCCAGCCAGGTATAGCCACCCTGGGCTGCTTTTGTCCCCATGACTGCGCCTTATAAAGTGTAATTACTCATTTTATTTCTAATCAGAGTATTACAACACTCTGAGTGGCCACCTCCAGAGCCTGCTTCCTCTTCAAAGATTTGTCTCCATGACGCCCCAGAGACAGCTGCCGGACTGTTCATTGAATGTGCTCATGTAGCCATAATTACAGACTTGTCAGAGTTGGAAGGGACCTCTACACATCATCTAGTCCAACTCCCCCACTAAAGCAGGATTGCCTAGAGCACATTACTCAGGACTGCATCCAGGTGGGTCTTGAATATCTCCAGAGGAGACTCCACAACCTCCCTGGGCAGCCTGTTCCAGTGCTCTGTCACCCTCACTATAAAGAAGTTTTTCCTCATATTTAAATGGAACTCCTATGTTCCATCTTGTGCCCATTGGCCCTTGTTCTGACACTGGGAACTACTGAAAAGAGTCTAGGTCCATCCTCCTGGCACCCACCCTCTAGATACTTATAGGCATTGATGAAGTCTCCCCTCAGCCTTCTCTTCTCCAGGCTAGAGAGTCCCAGCTCTCTCAGACTTTCACAGAATCACAGAATCACAGAATCTTAGGGGTTGAAAAGGACCTTGAAAGATCATCTAGTCTAACCCCCCTGCCTAGGGCACATCACACAGGAATGTGTCCAGGCAGGTTTTGACTGTCTCCAGTGAAGGAGACTCCACAACCTCTCTGGGCAGCCTGTTCCAGTGCTCTGTCACTCTCACAGTAAGAAGTTTTTTCCTCATAGGAGAGATGCTCCAATCTCCAGTCACCTTTGTTGCCCTCCACTGGATTCTCCCTAGTAGTTTCCTGTCTCTCTTGAACTGGGAAACCCAGAACTGGACACAGTATTCCTGATGTGGCCTCACCAGGGCAGAATAGAGAGGGAAAATGATCTCCCTTGACCTGCTGGCCACACTCTTCCATATGCAACCCGGGATTCCATTGGCCTTCTTGGTGACAAAGGCACATTGCTGGCTCATGGATAATTTACTTGCAGATCCTTCTCCTCAGAACTGCTTTCCATCAGGTCCACCCCTAACCTATATTGGTGCATGGGGTTCTTCCTTCCCAGGTGCAGGACATTACACTTGCCCTTGTTGAACCTCATTAGGTTCTTCTCTGCCCAGCTCTCCAGCCTGTCCAGGTCATGCCAGATGGCAGCACGGCCTTCTTGAGTGTCAGCTATGCCTTCCAGTTTTGTATCATCAGTGAACTTGCTGAGGATACACACTGCCCCCTCATCCAAGTCGTTGATGAATATGTTGAACAAGACTGGACGGAGTAGTGACACCTGGGGAACACTTCTGGCTACAGGCCTCCAACTCGACCCTGCTCCATTGATCGTAACCTTCTGAGTTTTGTCACAGAGCCAGCTCTCAATCCACCTAACTGTCCACTCATCTAGCCCACATTCCCTCAGTTTCCTAATGAGGATGTTCTGGAAGACAGTGTTAAAAGCCTTGCTGAAGTCAAGGTAGATTACATCTGCTACTCCCCTCTCAACCAGCCAACCAGTTATGAAATCATAGAAGGCTAGCATATTAGTAAAGTATTATTTACCTTTGATAAATCTATGTTGACCACTCCCAATAACTTCCTGTTCTTCAACATATTTAGAGATGACATCCAGAACAAGTTGCTCCATCACCTTCCCAGGGACAGAGGTGAGACTAACCAGCCTGTTGCTCCCTTGGTCCTCCTTCTTGCCCTTTTTGGAGACTGCAGTGATATTGGCCTTCCTCCAGTCCTCAGGCACGTCACCTAGGCTAATAGTCCTGCCACCTTTTTGGGTGGACAAGCCCTAATTTCCATCTGACCGTACTCAGACACCTCCATAGTTACCAATCTATCACTAACTCTGGTCTGAATGAAAAGCTAAATGCAGACATGTTACAACCTAAAAGAGAACAAAAATGATGGGAATCACAGACATCAGTGAGGATAAAGAAAACAAAGAAATCATGAAGTGAGAAAAGAGCTTTTAATTCTAAAATTTCTGCAGGTAACCAATAGAAATTCATTCAGCCTTTAAAAATGCAAGCTAACATGTCTGAGAAAATATAAACTCAGATAGAAATATTCAGTAGAAGGAAATAGTATATTTTAAGGCTAATAAAGCATAACATCCTTCAGGGAGACAGTGGACAGCAAAATAGATATCGTCATGTAATCTAATATGCTGAAAAAGGAGGACAAGACAGTTTGAGAATAGATTTTCAAGTACAGGAAATGCCTCGATCAAGTTTCAAGAATGGTTTCTCTGTCATTCCTTGTCATTCTCAGGTAAAGGTGACTTGTTTGTTCCATTATCAGCAGAAGGGATTGTAAGTAAAATACCTGGTTAAATACATAATGCATTTATGCCAGGAAGAAATGTACAGATTGCAGCAATTTCCAAAAAGAACGGACAGTCTAAATCCTTGTCTCCTACACCTTGGATCTTCATAAAACATAAGAGTAACCCATATCCTATGCATATTATGTAACCTGTTATGGTTTTCATAAAATATAGTATAAAATATAGAATGGCATACAATTACATGATTTTATGTAAAATAATAGATTAACATATAAAATATATACAGTGGAACATAAAATACTATATATAATTATATTTTAACACTGTATAATAACAACCCTTGTGACTCAAGTTCTTCATCTAAGAAAGTACTTTTTTAGTAGACTGGTTGTACTGAAACCACTAGTTAACCAGTGTTAACTAGTAATGAGATATTTAAAGATGGGAAGGAGATGGGAAGTAGAGGAAAAAGTTATTCTGGCAAGGAAGTCAATGACAGAAGAGCTTCTAAAGCTGGCTTGGAAAAATAGAACAAAATGCATGACTAACCATACAACAGTGCAGCCAGTTAAATGACCTGGAAAGATGCTTTAATTATTTGGTAAGCTGCATTAGACTAAAATATATGAAACAGCCAGATGCGTGTGGCTGTAAGAAAGTACAACTGTATAAAGTTTACAAAGGCAATGCAAAATTACTTATCTGTAGAATGGTGCTCAGTGCTGATCATGCTGCCTCTAATCCTGAAAAGCGTTTAAGCATGTAATTGATTTTAATCATGAAGGTCTCCATTCTTGTTTAACATGGCTTGAGACTCAAGTTCATGTCTTTCAGTACCTTATGGAATCAAGGTCTTCAATAACATCTCTAAGTCAATTACAATGACGGTAACACATGTTTTTGTTTATATTAAGCCAAATACAGTTTTGGCAATTTATCAAATTCAGTATTATTATGAGACTTCCAATAAATGCAGTTCCTTTCAGATCATGTCAAAAAACTTTCAGGAAATGAAGTGTCAAACTAGCATTTACGATAAAATGCATGACAACCAAAGGCTCTCAAGTTGTCAAAGCATGTTATGTCTGGTAAATTGTTAAAAAACAAAAAAGTAAGCCTTGGGGAAGTGTTTAAAGTTTAAACACTTTTAAACAAGGTTTAAAATAGCTCATCTTTCCTGTTTGAAAACACTTTGGTAAATGCCAGCTGAAGTTATTACATATTTGAAATTTCATTTGTTAACCCAAGCATGGCTTTTAACTTTTTTTCTCCCCATAGACATGTGATCTACATCCTCGGGCATCTTGTAGTCTGTCATGGGTTCAGTAAGTCCTACCTATCAAAGTCATAGTCAAAAAAAGATGGCTTCAGTTTCATACTTACCCACAAATGCTGGGTTTTATCTTCCAGAAGAAATGCACATGGGATAATCTCCCTCCAAGAACTTCAAAACCTTCTTCCTCTGACATGGTTCTTTGGGGAAAAAAAAACAAACAAAAAAATCCCCAAACAAACAAAAACCCCAAACAAACAACAAACAACTTCATGTTTAAAAGTTTACACTCTTCAGTGTTTAATGTATGTGTGCATCTACTGTTTTTCTTTTCTCTTTTTCTACCATTTTTTGTCTCCTGGTCCAGCATACCCAATGCTATATCAGGTTCTTTTATCTATAAAAGGAGAAAAAAGAGTCCTTAGGCTGGCAGCTATCTTACTCCACTTTGAAAAATGGTTAAGAATATTGTTGCTTTCATTTGAAAATTACTGAGGGACATTTAAATTAGAAAGTAGAAATACTTCAAAGAAAGAGATATATAAAAGTATATGGTCAGTAACAAAACCCCTGACATGAAGTAATGCAACTTGTTTCAGACCATTCTAAACCATTAACACATTGCAGTTCTTATTCATTCTATGATTTTAAAAATTATGAAAGCTATATGCATTTTCATAAGCTCCTCGTGGTTACTTGGAAATCATACATTGTTATAGAACTAGCACATAGCCATTGCTAAGGAGCCAAATTTCAAACCATTTATCAGACAGAATTGATCCACTCTGCAGTCTTTACGTGTAGGTATTTTAATCAGATACCTCCATCAGATTCCTCTGAAATTTTTTGGCATCACAGGGATGTGGGTGCAATTGACTGTTTCAGCCTAACCCTCACATGCAGGTGCTCTAGGTGAGGAATTAAATATTTTCTGTAATTTCAATAGCCAGTCATTTCAGTCTCCCTATTCTTTTCTTAATTAGTGATATCTCTCATTTCTAGTTCTGTGAGGAATCCAACAGAATGTAACATCATTTATTATGTTGCTTCTTCTTGGAAAAATAAGTCCAAGAAGACAAAAGGTGAATCTTACTTCTTTATCTTCTAGATTTAAATTAACCTCTTTGAAGCTGCAACAGAATTCACGTAATTTTGGAGATAATTTGTCCTGATTACCATGCAACAAAAATGTCTCTGACTTTATTTGTTCTTGCTGTCCTTCAGTTAATTGCATCTGCTCATCTCACTTCCTAAAATGTGATTAGTTTTCCGAAAAAATTCCCCTTCAAACCCCAGCTGTAAACAGTATTTTCTATACCTTATTTGTTCTTGCAAGTAATAGCTAAAATGGATATCATAGAATCATTTGACCCTGAAAAATCTGAGGTCAAAGAAACTGGATTTCAGCTTTTAACTTCGTAGAGCATCACTGATGTATACAGGGCAAAAAAAAAGCTGAATTTGATACATTTAGTGTAACAGTCATCAGTTTGTATCATATGTCTACACCTGACCACCCATATCCTGCTTTCAGCAGCCACTTGCAAATACACTAAGTTATATGTAATGCTAAACTGCAACCCCAAGCCAAAGTTTCAGAGTCCCTGCAACCAAGACTAGGAAAAATGAGTGAAGCACTGCTCCTCAACTGCTGCCAACACAGATCCTCAGGCAGCCATTCAGGAGCTTGCTCAGAAAATGGGTTTTGGGTTAAAAAAAATATCATTATTTAGGAAAACATAAAACTAAAAATTAAGAATTCTAGCTTTTACTCAGTTCCTACAGCTAGTTCCCACTGACATATTAATTCCTCTACCAGTTCAAGGAGAAGTAAGTCCATAGTTCAGAAGTATCAACAGGGAGAAATAGACATTATCTAGTAACAGCTCATTCAGCATTTAAAACTACAGCTTAAGTTTTGTTAGCCCTCCTTTAGAGTAACACTAATGAAAATATTGAGAAAAAAACGTATTAATATTTGTTCAAGTGACCAATAATGGCTTCAAAATCCTGCTCTCTGGTGAAAAATAACTGTTCCATAATGATTGATGCTAGACTACAAACAGAAAATTATGGTTCTGTTATTGGTAATTTTTTGTCTTTATCTCCCCTTTAGATGAACTCACTATTCTCTTTTTTTGACAGAGGCATTATCCTTATTTAACAAAATAGCAAACAAAACAAAGCAAAACAAAAAAACCCAACCAAAAAAAAACCAACAACAACCCAAAAAACTGATGTATGTATTACTTAAATAGCTTTAACATTTTTAAAGATAGTAGGTGTGATCTTAACTGTTCAAGAACTATCCTGTGATACAGGCTGAACATAGCTTGTTAATAATTGTGCACTAAGGAATGGAGGTAAAATAGAAATCTTAACATACCTTTTTCTTATATTTCCTTTCAGAAGCAAACATTTTTTTCATGTGGCCTGCGTGGGTTTTTTTAAAACCCATCTGAGATATTTAGATATCACAGAATCCCTGTGACTATCATATGACAGTTAATAAGCTTCACAAGTTCCATTTTTGGGTTCCTTTTGATGTTAAGGTTTCCTCCTAGCTAACAGCTGTTTGGGGTACATTTCCCTTAAATACTGAGGACAGAAACCAAAATTTTCTGTAAGGATTCCTCTTTTATCTATTTTCCTTAGGCCTGCCAGCATAGATTAAATGCAATAATCTAATTTATGGGATTTCTACAGACTCACAGAATGGAAGACTATAATAGGATATTAATGTTTTCCTCATATGCAAATACAGTAAAATGAGAAGGCTGATTTTCTTTATTCCCTTTTTTTTTTTTTTTTTTTTTTTTCCTCCCAATACATGCTGTAGGAAGAAAATTCTTTGATATTATAGTTTTGTATGATTCGGAGCTATGACTCACCTGAAGCTGAACTCTTTAAAAAGCTTCTTATTCATTATACTGTTCTTTATTATATACCTAGTGAAATGTCTGGCTTTGAGGTACATATAAAAAAGAAAAGCTTTAGGGTGGGCCCAGGGGATTTTTTTTATTGATTTATTTTACTGATATCTTCATATATGTTTCAGAACAAAAAGTAGTACTTATTTTATTTTTCACTTATGGTACCATTTTCCTAACATTTTCCGTAACAGCCATTATTGTGGCAAGAAGCTAAACCAGTTAATGTTGAAGAAACAGAAAGCACACAATATATTAACACATAAAACCCATAAAATGTTGCAATTAGAAGAAGACCAGGCAATAAAATCTTTTTTTTTTTTCTTGCCTGTTCCTCTAAATGTATGTGCAGTTTACTTTTTCTTCTACAGGAAAAGCTAGTCACTAATCTTAATTATATTCCTTGGAAAGACTGTTATGGAAAAGAAGAGTGTATTAAATGAAGCAGACTATAATAGTATTCCACAGGAACAAAGAAGGATTATCCGCAGTTCATCAAAACATTCTCCTCTGTACCATACTATGTTGTAATGATTAAAATAAATTTCAGTATGTGCTTGATAGAACCTTGGAGGTCATATTAAGGGTAGTAGTAGGAAAAATATTCTGACAGCCAGGTTAAGAGGAAACATAATCTCATAGATCAAGCACTGAAATGAGATCTGCAGACTGTTTCCATCTACCTTTACTCTTCAGTTTAAAATTGGGTTCAAAAGTAAAATAATCTCCACGTCTTTCTCTGTTTCATTTGTGATTTCTTTGACTCAAGAGCTACTTGCAACTAAAATCTTAGCAAGGACTGAGTAAGCATGAGACACAAAACATATACAACTGTCTATATCTTTAATTATAAAATATTGAATAGTTAGATAAATTTTTGCATTACTGTTGTCCATTATGTGTGCTGCACCAATGTGAATGTAAGAGAGAAAGCCTGGAGGAAGGAAGACTCTCCAGTGGTCAATGAGGATTGGGTTGGAGATCATTTAGGCAAACCAAATATACACAAATTTATGGGCACTGATGCAATGCACCCACGAGTGTTGAGAGCTGGCTGATGTTGTTGCTCTACCACTCTCCATCATTTTATAAAGATCATGGAAAACAGGAGAGGAGCCTGAGGACTCAAGGAAATCCAGTGTCACTCCAGGCTTCAAGAAGAGGAAGAAGGATGATCCAGGAAACTACAGACCAGTCAGCCTCACCTCCATCCCTGGAAAAATGATGGAGCAGTTAATTCTAGAGGTCCTCTTTAGGCACATGGAAGAGAAGAATGTCATCAGGAGTAACCAGCATGGATTTACCAGGGGGAAATCATGTTTGACTAACCTGATAGCCTTCTATGATGTTGTGACTGAATGGGTAGATGCAGGGAGAGTAGTGGATATAGTCTCCATGTTCTGTATGTTCTCCTTGAGCTTAAATATGCAGACCATGGGCTGGCTAAAGACTGGACTTCTTAAAACTGAACTCATGAGAAGCCTCTCTAAATTCTTCCATAGTCTGAGCATAGGGGAGACTCAGATCCTTTTTTCACTGTCATTACACATCACAAGAGAGAGGAGCAGCCCTCTGTGGATGACTTCCATTGACAAGAGCTCATTTCCTATACCTGATCCTGCTCACTTTGTGACAAATGAGAGTAGCCTGAAGGTGTCAGGGCAAAGACAGGATGATTAGGAAGATACAGGGGTCAAAGAGCCTCTGAACAGAAGTTTCTTTCTTTCCTTTCTGTAGCTCCCTCCATCCAGCTCCCCTTTCCTTTGCTGCCCAAGGCCAATTACAAATTCTCAAGCTGCCCAGCTAATGCTACATGAGTGAAAATGCTGCAGTTGACTCGCCGGTGCCTTGAAGCTGTGGTTAATAGATAATTCTGGCCTTTGAGCACTATGGTCTGTACAGAAGTTCCAGAAGGATCCAAAAAATAATAATAGAGGCAGAATACAAGGAATGAAGATCTTAACAAAGCACCATGTTTGTTGGCATGGCTGTGAAACTTGACCTTTATCTTTTTTTCTCTGATTAGAGCAAACAATCCTACAGAGTCAATGAACTCTGACTTTACGCACGCTCCAGAATTTTTCCCTTTGAGAAATCTCCAAACTAATGCAGAAGTTGTTTATTTTGTATTCTATGAGGCAGTAGCTACTTTTTAATGTGTTATTTTTATCGCCAACATATATTTGTTAAAAAATAGAAGCACTTCCTTTTTCTTTGGCCACAATGGTATATTTTAATGATAATTTTGGAAGTCCAATATTACAGTAAGCATCCAGAAATGTTTATTAATGCAGAAGATATTTAAAAGTTTTTTAACACCTGATTTTCTCTGCATCTGCAGTTATTTTACTTATTATGCAATTCAGATAGAGATCATAATGTTTTATTTATCATCTCTTTTTGGCTCTGTGAGACATTTTCCATAATCTAATTCCTTAAAAACTGGAGATCTCAGAGTTATTTATCCCTGATTATTCATCATTAATTAGTCTTAATATTTTTACTTCAAATTTATTAAGTCACTGCCAATTCCATATGTACGAAACTTCTCAATATTGCCTATGCAAAAAAATACCCAGTCCATTTCTCAGATGACAAGTAGATTGGTTCCTGAAAATTTGAAATAATATTGTTTATCTCCTATGAAAATTATCCCAATGTGTTTGCAATTTGGAACCTATTATTCCATCAAATAAGTGAGACTCACACCATTACTTCCTTCTAAAATTCAAAAAATATCATGAACAACTTCACAGTAAGAGTTGAATTTTACTTCATTAATGGAATGCATAACATTTTATTTCTAAAATTTGTAATTCAATTTTTTTTTTTATTTCTTACTATCTTGAGTCTTTAAATACTACCTCAGTAGTATATACTGGCAAGCATAATAAAGGCAATAGTATTTTATGTTTTTGTTTAATATTTGCATTCCCTTCTCAGATTAATCTTTAATTTATCTTCTAAGTATTGAGGTATTGAGTACTGAACAAATCCAAGTATGTAGTGCTATAATTTAATAGGCACAGGGGGTAAAAAAAAATTAGAAGAACTTAAATGTTTTACATTCTTATTATAAATATTTATTTCACTATATATTTTAGTCCCTACTTGCATTATCTTCTCTAATATCCCATGTCTTTAATGTTGCCAGACATTTACTTCACTTACTAGGCCAATATACTACTCCTAGACACTAACAGCAAGGAGGGGTTTTTTACCCAATCATGGCCTTTTCCTCAATATTTTCTCTTTAAATAAAGATATTCAAGCATAGTGTCACTATAATTAGCAAAGCACAACATTTATAGTTTGTTATGGTATTTACTTTCCTAGCAACTACTGCAAGCTACTGCTACCTCCTCCTCACAGATACATCCAAAACCTGGCTTTCCAACAACAGCTTCAATATAGAGAACTGTAAACTAGAGCAGACAAAGGATGACCACTACATGCACCAGCCTGTGCTGAATACCAATTAGAGGTATAAAGGCCTTTATATTCCTGGCTTTTATAGTCACTGCTGAGATAAAGAGGCTGCAGGTCAACATGGTCAGAAGAACAGGATACAAAAACAGCTTAAATGACTTAGTGGGAGAAATGAGATTACCCTGGAACCAAAAGCCTCTCTAATTCCCATGTTGGACATTTAGCTTTTCTGCTGTATAATAATATAATGACAGTTGATAAAGTTCATAAAACAAATGAGGTGTTTTTGCATGTAAGGTAAAGAAGAATTCATAATTCCATGTATTCCCCTTTCTGTCCATCATGGTTTAATGCTGGGCTAGCAATTAAATAAATGACTGATTGATTGATTGATTGCTCTCTCTTAACCTACCTCCCTCTCCATATAGGGAAGGGAGAGCAACTTACAGGCTGGAAACTAAACTACACAGCTTTAATGAAACAGTAGTGATGAAAAGGGAAAGAATGAAACATACATAAATAAATATTTAAAACAAACAAACAAACAAACAAAAAACAAAAACCACACACAAGAACAAACAACCAGTTGGGCCCCACCTCCTCTCCAATAATGCTCCAGTCACCACTGAGGCTGAAGGGCAGACCGTGGAAAAGTCCTGGACTTGATTTCTGAATTCAACAGCAGATGGGAGCTGGCTGCAAGAACACAGGGATTCCAGAACATACAGATTGGGATCAAAGCCAGATATGGACATGGAGAACTTGACCATCATGATCCCTCAAGTTTATACTGAGTATGATATATATGGGATGGAATACCTCATTGTCAATTTTGGTTACCCGTCTTTTCTGTTCTTCCTCAAACGAGGGTCACAGGTGTGACCCCTTGACTTCCTTCTGGTTCCAGATCATCAGATGCTCTGTGGCCTTGGTTCTAGACACCATTTTCTAGCCATAACTATAAACATCAAGTGTTATCAGTCCTACAAGATTACACTGACTGAGAAACATGCCATTAATTTCAGTAAGTGCAGAAGGAACTTCACTGAAAAGTATCATCACTGGAAAGAAAATTGATTCTGTCTTGGCTCAAACCCTGACACTGCCTCCTGCAGGAAATCAACACAATGCTGCAGATGTGGAACAAGATCCATAGGGCCATTAGGAGAGAAAATAGTAGAAATGTAACTCTAGGACCTTGTAATTAGGGAAATTACCCAGGAATAGCAATGTCTTGCTTCTACTTTCTGATCTTAGGGCAATGAAACTCTGATTGGCATAAGGACCAAATGCTGCAATTACTCAAATTTTTATTGTCTTTTCCAAGCTTAACTGTAGTAACAGAAAAAAGTCAATCTTTCTTAAGATACAGTGCAAGCATTCCACTAATCCCCAAAAGAATCAAACACTTAAACCATGCAGAGGTTCCTTCCTCTCTATGTCTTTTAAAAAGGAGAGTGCCTGCTAATGACCACCTAAAAAGACTCAATGCTAGCTGCATTTCACCCCTTTTTTTTGGGAAACACTTGATTTATCTTTTGTGGGGTGGTTTGTTTTGTTTTGTTTTGTTTTCCTGTAGAAAACTTTAGAACCTAGTTTCTTCCATTGCCCTGGTAGAGGGTGATTTCTGCACTTTAGGCATGAATGCAGTAAGCTAGAAAAAATTCATCCCCTTTCCCTGTGGAAAACCATTTTCAGATTAATCTTGACTCTCAGTATACTCCCCTAGATTGCTATAAAATGTTTTTCAACAGCAAAGATTAAGATCCTACTCAAAACAAGCTTAGTTAGCGAGAGATGTTTCATTTGCTTCCTCTAGTTCATTACCTGACTGCTGGTGACAGCAACTGATAATAAAAAAACCCAGTATAATATGTCAATTTAAGAAACAAAAGAAAAGCCAAAACCAAACAAAAAAAAAACAACCCACAACCCAAACAAAGAAAACCAACAATAACAAAAAAACTCCACCCCCCTAAAAAAAAAGCTTAAATTTTTCAAAAATACCTCTTAATTCTCTTCTTCTTAATTGTAAACTTCAGTTTTAGCCGTTCTGTAAAATTGTACTTAATCTCTATTGACCCAGAGCTCTTCAGTCAGTGGCAGAAAATTATCTTGTAAAATTATCACAGTGATAACTAAGCTCAAACTTATTTCTGAAGTATACAACCAAGCTCATGGAATGCCTCCTTTTTGTGTTGAAAACTAAATAGGAAGCCTATATCATCAGTTAGCCCAGTACGGCCCCAGGCTATGATACGTGCTTGTAGAAGACACTGCCTTCTTCTTTTGCTTAACCAGGAAAGGTAAATATTCTGTGCTACCAAGAAACATAACTAACGGGAGTGGACTTCACCTTACAAAACTAAAGTGTGTAATATGATTCTTAAAAATAACATATTTTCTTTTAAAATTACCTTGCTTGTTGAAAAAGCAGCTTTCACCATAAATACACAGAAAAATTCTCTTGCTTTCCTGTAATGATCTCAATATCTAATGCTCAATACAGAGCAAGAGTCACCTCTATGCTATTGGAAATATCTTCTTCCCACTTGTCACGATTTGGCATTCGGATACGTGGCAATTTTTTACGATCTTGCCAGGACAAAACAAAGATAACACAACATCGGGTGCACAAATGGGCACCGGGGCTGGCGTGCAGTCTTACGAGAGATTGGGCAGAACCCCCTTGCTTTCTAACCCTCCTCACCGCAGTGGGAGGCTGGTGCTGCTGGATTCTGCCTTCCCTCTCCTGGTAGAAGCCACACGGCAGCTGCACCCTTTGTTGTCCACCAGGACCTGAGAAGTTTAAAGGTGATCCCAAATGGTGAAATTAAGATGCAAATGAGGTCAGATGTCACACGCATAACAAACTTTTATTAGAGTAACACAGCAAAGTCCCTAGAGCAGATAGGACAGGGAGGAAAACAGAGACAGAAAAGAAAGGAGAAAGCAGAGATACAGAGGACAGCAAGCGAGAGCATAGTTACCACCACGGTCCAGCGATGTTGTCGGTGGGGAAGTGGTTCCTGGTGGGGAAGTGCTTCCCTGCACTCATAGTGTCCCAGATTTTTATACAGTTCTTGCCCACTGCACCCCCACTTTTCTCCCTGAATAAGGGAAAAAAACTCCTATCTTCTCCGTGCTCCTTTGAGATAGGAGGGAGGTAGTTATGGCTCCAGGGGTATGTCCTGCAGATAGTCTTTGTTTGGCTAATTGTTGAGATCAGCCATTACAAAGAGGAGGTTGAGACAACTGGCACCACAGGATCAGTTTATTGCAGTGGAGTTTCGGTCCTAGGAAGTGGCTTGAGACCAGCACTCTTTGTCTTGTCCTGCTAAGTTGGTGGTTTTCATGAGATATCATATCAAGGCCTGGTTATCACTGGATATTCTGCTCCCAAAGCCAGCTGTAGATCTCCTTTTTTTCCAAGCTCAACATGTCCCACACTAAACTCCCCAGTTCTCAGGTACACATCGCAGGAGGGGAAGCAAAAAGGTTGGGTGGGTTGCTGAGACATCTGTTTAGTCCATCAGGAAATGTTGTTTAACTCTCAGATGCCACAAGACAGACAACAGATATCCTGAGTGCCACAGTCCATCACTTATCTCTTGGATTGTTCGAGACAAGCACTATACATCCTGAATGCCACACCACTACACGTGGAATCAGAAATAAATAACTTATATTCAGTCAACTACCTTAAACAATCAGTTTAAATGACCATGAGTCTGATAGTTTCTCCAAATGTAATATTTGCAAAAAAGAATGTCATTTTCCTGGGAAAGTGAAACATAATAGACAAAACAGATAAACTCTAATAAGATTTAGACGGCTTATAAATGCAGCTCAAATGTAGTCTAAGATACTTCTGAAGATAAATCAGTCACAGGGCTCCAAAAATTGTCAAAATTCTTGTAAAAACTATGTCTAATCTCATCATTAAAAGCCTGTGGCTTCACAAGAGACAGAAGAATAATCAAAAAAGCCTGAGGTTACTTCACGGTGCACATACAAAAATTAGGAAACCTGTCACAGTGGTCAACTCAGAAAGCTATTAGCATGTTGTGTCAATCTGGATTCATGAGATTACTGTTCCCTGAAAAGTCAGGCTCAACAACTTAGAATATTTGTGTGACAGAAACTATAGCTCTAGTCTCAGTCTGTCTTATGCATGGTCTCAGAATATCTTTATACAAATGATGGCCAGAGCCTTAGACATCAGTGTCAAGCTTCTGATGAAATTAATCTAATACAATGAAATGTAATACATGCAAAATGTTCTCAGAAAAAATGGAGACAATGTTCATACATAGATCAGATTGAATTGTAATACATGTAAAATGTTCTCAGAAAAAATGGAGACAAACAATGTTCATACATAGATCAGATTGGAATTATAATTACCGCACAAATAATTTTTTTGCATTCCAGTAAAAATATTAAGTCAGAAACAATTTCATAAACAGGAGCAGGAAATTTCAAGTAATTGTTGTCAATTTATTATATCTACAAATTATATTTCACCTAAAAAATATGATAGAAATATTAAAGAATCACCCAAGTTCCACTCTAATGTTAGCATACATATCAAGCATTGTAGAACAAGTGTCAAAGACCATTACTATTTAGACAAGGATTCACAACAGAGGCTTGTTAACATATACAAAATCTTATAACCATAGGAAAATGTTATCAACATGTAACTTTTTTAATACAAACTATCGAATCACATACCTGACTGTGGCATAACTTCAAAAAATATTATCCAAGGTTATTCTTCATGAGAATTTATATTAGATTTGTAAAGGGATTTTGATAACTAAACTGAGTAATAGCAGTTTGAAAAGGAGATTCATCTACAAGACTACTGTTGGATTTTTTCTCTTAAACACTTATGGAAAGAGCATTCCTAAGACTGAAAAAAACCCCTCCACCTTGCTATTCTAAATGTGTGAGTTTTAATGTAAATCCCTTATCTTTAGAATTGCTTAATTTGTTTAAAAACTATGATCTGTCATTTAAAGCTGACAATATTCAAAACATAGCAATATGTTGAACATTAGTTATTAGCAACATGAAAATGAAGGAGTCATAATCAATATTTAAAAGTCTATTCAAATAGGAAAATGGTTATGTCCATTAAAGTACGGTAAATAATCCTGTTTCTCTAAAGTGCTAGGAGATTTGTAGTTGCCAGGGTCTTCAAGATCTCAATTATATTTTTCTCCTAAAAATGGCAGCCATACAGAATCTGCATGGACACACAAAAAGAGAGACAAAATTGAGTTCATTGTAATCTATACTTCTCAATTACCAGTACAAATGAAATATGTTAATTTTTCACTATCAATATACTAGATTTGAATGTGAGATCAGCCTCCAGTGAATGCTATATACACATTGTCCTTTGAGATCCATGACCCAAATAGACCATATGACCATGTGAGAACTTAGCAAATAAAATAATAAATTTCTATGCCATTTAGTTTGTGAGATGAAACAAGATCACAGCCTGTGGGGATGCTGAAAATAAATCCATAAACTATCTATAATTTAGCAACAGAAAAGAAGGAATATCTAAAGCAGGATTTTCATTATAAAACAATTCAGTATTTTCCTATTTATGACAGAGGAAGCATATAAAAAACAGAAAGAAAAGGAAGCCAACCTTCAGAAAAAAAGTGCATCAGTGTGACAAATGGAAACATTTAAAACAAGAAAGGACTTGTGGGGCAAAAGTAAATTCATCTCCCATGTTGCACGAATGTCGCAAAAAAAACCCAACAAGAAACTGAAGAAGGTTTTATACTTTGAAAGCTTCTGTACTAAAACCAAGAAAGTTCAAGAATGTGCGATGCCTATATTTCAAGTTGCAAAACATATGTTGAGTGAACTTTTCAGCCTTAAATAGTGTTCTAAAAACCAGAAAACTACTGGATAAGGAAATCGCTCATAGACAGCCCACCAAAACACCCACATTTTGCTTTTCTAGTAGATTTAGTTCTTACAGCTCCTCTTCTGATGGAAATAAACAGGGATTTTCACAATGTCTTAATGACAGAACATTTGCTGATGGTGGTTTAAGAGCTGAGGATGTATGTTGTTGAATTTTTAAAGTGTTTTCAGAGGGTCTAGCTTTTCCCCTGTTCTCCTATTGCCTGTAGAAGTTTACAGCAATACTTGGAGAAAAATAGAATCATAATGTAATCAGAGTATCAGTTATAACACACTTTTAATTACAGAAGGCATGGTGATAAGAAAGATACAGAATAAATTTTAAAGTTTATTTTTTAGATTAGACTATGCTTTAGCTTTAATATTATATAGTCAAAATATGTTTTCCATGTGGTGGGTTTTTTATCAGCTCATTACAGATGTTAGTAGGAAAACAATGTTAGAACAATTTGCCATTATTTCCAAAAGTTATGAAGTCTTACTGCAAAAATAAAATCTAAGTAGTTTGTAATTAGGTGGATATAAAATACTCTGGATAATATGGAAGAATTCTTGACAGATCACTTGGAAAGTGAATATATGATAGAAAACCTCCACAGGGATCAATGGGTTCTCTGTGTCAATGATCAAGACAGAGCACAGAGAAAATCACATGATGGTTGACATTTCAGTCATGGGACAGAGCATTGAAAGGAAAAAAAACCAAAGTACAGACAGGAGTACAGACAACACTGGGATTGCAACAGTAATGAAGTGATAACTGCACTTTATCCTCATATATGTAACCAAAGTACAGAAAGCTTTAAGCCAGGATTAAGTCAATTTTCTTTTTACTAATTTTTTTTTTCCTTCAGTGAACTGTCTTTTAAGCAGCACACAAGTTTTCCAGCTAGTGGACTGATAGTGTCTGGATGTTTATAGTTAATGCCAAGAGACCAAGGACACTTTGTTCTGCTTGTTGAATCAACTGCTTTGGATACTGAAGGAGCAAGAGAGTCATGTCTGCAACTCTCCTGTAGGAAGAGGCAGACTAGATGGACAGCAAAATTGGTGAACCAAAGTATTCCATTCCATATACCCATAAAGACTAAGTATAAACACAGGGATCACAGAAGTCAAGCCTGTTCTTCACAGAATCACAGAATCATAGAATGTTAAGAATTGGAAGGGACTTCTGAAGATCATTGAGTCCAACCCCCCTGCCAGAGCAGGAACAAAAAACTAGGGCAGATCACTCAAAAGGCATCCAGACAGGTCTTGAAAGTCTCCAGAGAAGGAGACTCCACAACCTTCTTCTTATTCCCTTTTCTTCCATTCATGGCCAGCGTCCAGGGAGGACTCCATCTATCCATCACCATCGATCCTTAAGCTCGTCCATTCCAGACCCTCTTAACTCTCCCCTCAGGTCCTGTCTGCTCACAGCTCAGGAGATTCTGTGGGAGCTGCTGCATGTGGGGGGAGGCAATAAGAGTTTTGCACATTTCTGCACATATTTGTAAATATTTGTCCATATTTTCTTTTATCACAAGTATTTAATTAAAGCTGTCTACTCTAGCTTTCAATCCAGAAAGTCTCTCTCCTAATTCTCTCTCTAGGTGGGAGAGTGAAGGGATTGAGATAATTGTTGTCATTGGTTTAACTGACCATCCTGAGGCAAACTATGACATTATTGAATTGCATAATTAAAACAGACTACTTTTTTTCATGTGGTATAAATTGGAAAAAAAACATAAGATGATAAGAAGTTAGATGTATATCCTTAACAGGGAGCTGTGATACCCAATGTAGTAGATGTAGTAGATGTGCTGTACTTCTAGTATGTAAACAAGGTCCCACAGCCTGTATGTCACAGCCGTGTATTATGACATAAAACATTGCAGGATTCCTCTGTTAGACACACTCCTTCTATTCTGGAAGTTGCTGATATTACCTGGCTGAGAAATTTGGAGCTCCTGTACCTCCAGCAACAAGGTAAGGACTAATCATGTATTAAATCTAAGAAAAAACATATTCTGAAACTGAGCACAAAGTCAGTATTTTCACTTAAGTGAAGTTGAGCTCAACAACACAAATGCAGAATTAAGTCAAGTGGGATGCTGCTGTGTTGGCACAGTATTTACACTAACATCAGTATGATGCATAAATATATAATTATAGGCAACTGTATCTGTAGTCTCCATGCTAATTGTACTCTTATAATAAAAAAATATTTAAAATCATCCACTTAAAGGAAGTCTTGAAGAACTGTTGTCAGAGAATGTAGGGAGGCAATTAGGAAAACTAAGGCCTCCTTGGAACTTAACCTTGCAAGCCAGGTTAAGGATAATAGAAAGAGCTTTTTCAAATACATAGCTAACAAAACTAACACCAGAGGCAATATTGGCCCACTGAGGAATGAGGTGGGAGCCCTGGTGACAGAGGATATAAAGAAGGCAGAGGTGCTGAACGCCTTCTTTGCCTCTGTCTTTACTCCTGCAGGATTTCCCCATGAGTCCCAGATTCATATAGCCCCAGAAGAAGTCAAGATAGAGGAGGAGTTTGCCATGGTAGATGAGGATTGGGTTAGGGATCAGTTGCGTAATCTGGACATCCATAAATCGATGGGTCCGGATGAAATGCACCCAAGGGTGCTGAGGGAACTGGCGGAGGTCATTGCTAGGCCACTCTCCATCATCTTCGGTAAGTCACGGGTAACAGGAGAGGTGCCTGAGGACTGGAGGATAGCAAACGTCACTCCAGTCTACAAGAAGGGCAAGAAGGAGGACCCGGGTAACTATAGACTGGTCAGCCTCACCTCCATCCCTGGAAAGGTGATGGAACAACTCGTTCTTGTCGCTATCTCTAGGCATATCAAGGATATGGGGGTCATCAGGAGCAGTCAGCATGGTTTTATTAAGGGTAAATCATGTTTGACTAACCTCATAGCCTTCTATGAGGAAATTACTAGGTGAATGGATGATGGTAGTGCGGTATATGTGGTCTATCTTGGTTTCAGTAAAGCATTTGACACCGTCTCCCACAGCATCCTTGTAGATAAATTGATCAAGAATGGGTTTGGTGATCAGGTAGTGATGTGGATCAAGAACTGGTTGAAAGGAAGGAGGCAGAGAGTTGTAGTCAATGGGGCGGAATCTGGTTGGAGGAGTGTGACTAGTGGAGTCCCTCAGGGGTCGGTACTGGGACCGGTGTTGTTCAACATCTTCATCAATGACCTGGATGAGGGTATAGAATGTACTCTCAGCAAGTTTGCTGATGACACAAAGCTGGGAGGAGTGGCTGACACACTGGAGGGCTGTGCTGCCATTCAGAGGGACTTGGACAGGCTGGAGACTTGGGCGGGGAGAAATCTGATGAAGTTCAACAAGGACAAGTGTAGAGTTTTGCATTTGGGGAAGAGAAACCCCATGTACCAGTACAGGTTGGGGGCTGACCTGCTGGAGAGCAGTGTAGGTGAAAGGGATCTGGGGGTCCTGGTAGACAGGAGGATGACCATGAGCCAGCAGTGTGCCCTTGTGGCTAAGAAGGCCAATGGCATCCTGGGGTGCATTAGAAAGGGTGTGGTTAGTAGGTCAAGAGAGGTTCTCCTCCCCCTCTATTCTGCATTGGTGAGGCCGCATCTGGAGTATTGTGTCCAGTTCTGGGCCCCTCAGTTCAAGAAGGACAGGGAACTGCTTGAAAGAGTCCAGCACAGAGCTACAAAGATGATTAAGGGAGTGGATCATCTCCCTTATGAGGAAAGGCTGAGGGAGCTGGGTCTCTTTAGCTTGGAGAAAAGGAGACTGAGGGGTGACCTCATCAATGTTTACAAATATGTAAGGGGTGAGTGTCAGGGAGATGGAGTTAGGCTTTTCTCAGTGTTGACTAGTGATAGGACAAGGGGTAATGGGATCAAATTGGAGCATAGGAGGTTCAAGGTGAATAATCGGAAAAATTTTTTTACTGTGAGAGTGACAGAGCACTGGAACAGGCTGCCCAGAGAGGTTGTGGAGTCTCCTTCACTGGAGACATTCAAAACCCACCTGGATGCGTTCCTGTGTGATGTGCTCTAGATGACCCTGCTCTGGCAGGGGGGTTGGACTAGATGATCTTTTGAGGTCCCTTCCAACCCCTAGGATTCTATGATTCTATGATTCTAAGAAAACATGGAGAGGAAAAGGGTGAAGGACAGAAAAAAATAGAATAATGACAATGTTTAGCAGAGCAGAGTATTTAAGGAGCAGTGAAGGAACACCAAGAGAATGGAGAGATAAGTTATGGATAGTTCTGCATTACCATAGTAGAAAATCAGAAGAGGAAAAGTAATGGACATGGCTGTTAAGGATTTAACACCCTAGCAAGGATATTTGCAATTGCCTGTAGATCATAGAGCTTTCTAATGGCCCATCATGCTCTCAATGAAATTTAAGATGCTGGTATCCTAAATAGCTCTCTGCCTTTGTAGAAAGAATAATAGAGTAGGAGGAAAGCAGTTTTCACAGAGTCTGTAAGAGATCCTGAAAACGGAAGAAGAAAGAGCTAAGAAGAATCAAGAGAAATCATTTTTTTTTCCAGAGGGGGAAGAATGGGGGAAGTTGGAAAAAGAAAAGAGAAAACATGCACAAATTCTTGTAGGAGGAAGATCTAAAAAAATTGGGAAGAGGCTGGTTCAGATTCCCAATTTCAAAAGGTAAAAAGATATAAAAAAATTGGAAGGAGGTTTCTAGAAAATGCTGTCAGAAAGCAAAGAGGGAAAATGTACAAAGGGACTCTTGGGTTGGGGGCTATAACAGAACAGAGACTAATAGGGGTTAAAGCTCTGGCATAAAAGCAAACATGGGAATTTAAAGGATCCTATGATAAAAAGTATGGGAAGAAAACACATAAGGAGCCACTAAAAAAGTGATAGATCAGCAGCCAGGATGTGTAGTGAGCCTGGCTGGCAGGAGCAGCAGTCTGCATCTCACCACTGTGGCTGGCTAATGACATGGCTGTACAGCTTGTCTTCAGTTCTGTCTGGGACAGTTTACTGATTGCAGACAGTACAATTTGAAATGCTAGGCTCCCTAACTACTTGTTTTACAGCTAGGAAGGAGACTACTGCTCTGGAAATTGTGGGGAGGGGATTTGGAAGTGAAAATGAAGGACATTACCCAGTTCCAATGGATTTTCAGAAACAGCTTTCAAAGTGGAATCCCCCAAAATGAACACTGTGAAGAGCAAAAACGCTTTTTTTACTTCATTCTGTCTCTCATCCACAAACAAAACAAAAAAAAAGAGAAGAAAAAAAAAATCAAAGTAACAGCTCATTCCAGTCAAAAGATACTCTGAAATATAACAGTGCAGATTGATCTTGATTCAGAGCAGATGAAGAAAATTGTATAGATGTAAATTCAACTTCGTACCTACATAATCATCACTATGCTGAAATTTCAACAAAAAATATTGCCAAGTCACTCACAGTTCATGTTGCATTTGTGTCTTGCTTCCATGCAGTGCAATACAGCACTACAAATGTAGCTCCTCTAAGTTCTAAAAAAATCTGTTTATTTCTTCATTGTAAACTGTGCAGTAATCTTAGGATCTGAGCTACCTGCTTGACAGCAATTACCTGTCTGACTTAATTTCTCAGTCTACACAGTAGTCTTTCTACTAGAATTTCCTACACAGTAGTCTTTCTCCTAGAATTTCTCCCTTGAAAGCTTCATGTTGTCATAAACGAAGAGTTGTCATAAGTTATATATATATATAAATAACTTATTATTATATAAATAAATAAATTATAAATAAATAAATGAATAAAAAATATAAACATATATATATAAAAATAAAAATAAAGTCTCAGCAAGAAACAAAATTCAGGAGAAAAACAGTAATATGAAACCACCCAGCAGTTTTTGCCCATGTTTCTTTTCTTCTTTGTCTCATGAAAGACAAATTTGAAGCTGAAATCCACTTACTCTCTGAAAAAACTTTAGCATTTTGTTTTGTCTTTATAATCTGAAAATTTCTTTTTCTGTAAGGCGAAGTGCATTGGATCACCAGGTGGACTTTGCTTTATTTGAGCAGAAAACATGTCATGTACTCAGCCAATGCATTGGTGTATTTTAAAAAATTCTAACTTTGTTACACAGTATTAGTAAAATTTTGATTACCAAAAATTAGAGCCTCAAGTATTTATTACATAAACTCAAAGGAGAAAAGATAATTCATTCTATCTATAGATACATAAAATAGCACTAATGTTTCTTTATGCAAAAGTAAAAGTGAAGATTCAGAATTTAAAATACTAAAACACAAGAAAGAAGAAATTAAGCAGTCAGTAACCACTGTATTATCTGCTAGCAGCAGACCAGCTCTTCAAGACATTTGATTGAGAAAAAATTAAAAATTAGGATAAAAATTTACTCTAACAGAAATATTAAATTATTTTTTAAAGTAAGCTTCATAGTCTTCAGATGGAAGAAGGAAGGTTTCTCCTGAAATTGAACGATCCTTAAAACCTGACTGGAGCAACATGGGGAACCACTTTGACTATTTTGTATCTGAATTTATTGATATCTAATAATTGCTGAAAGACCATATAAAAAACTTGAATTTGCAATAATATAATAATAAATATTGGCTTTTTAGGACACTTCCACATACTGATAACTGCTTGTGGACTGGTCAGTTTGATTAGAAAAAAGATTAAGAAACAGAGAAGAGAGGAAAAGGTCTGCATGAGAATTTTTAAAATAGCTTCTCAGGGTTGTTTACATCATATACTATTTACTTTTAATCTACTTCTAGCAGTCACTTAACTGGAGTGAGATTTACTATAAATAGGATACAAATATAAACAGAAAACTCTGAATGACCAATATATTAGCAAAAGCAATGTTTCTAAGGGTTACTTAATTACCTTAATTTCTGTATTTTAATTTGCATTGAGTATAGTCAGGAAATTGTGTATGAGTCCACAGTGGACTCAGTTCTTATTGTGAGGGTTGTTGTGCCTCCATTTGATTCTTCTAGTAGAAAGTTAAAAGATCCTTTCACATTCATCCTGGGAAATATAAAGTGCTATTGATTTCTATTGCCTTCCTTAGTAATTGTGTGCAAACATCTACTTGGTAGATGGTGTCTAACCACCAGCTTCCAATACTAGAAAGTTGATGCCTGTTTATAACAGATTTGTACAAAACCGTTAAAAATTTTCCTCTCTGTAAGACTCTCCCATGCCCACCTTCTCAGTTCCAGTATGATCTGAATGTTTCTGGACATGCTTTTTACTGCATAAATAGTTTGTATAGGCTCTCTTCACATTTCCATGCACAGTGTCATAAAAGAGATTGAGGGTCTTAATGCATTAATCTACCAATGATTCCAGTTTCCTGTTCCTCCATAAAAATCATATTGTGTCAGGCCACTTAGTTAATAGGAAATATTGATAGAAGCATAAATTTTGTACCTTTTAACCACATCTGCTGTACATTTTTGAGCTCCAAAAGTGCAACATGGATGCATCCAAGAATTTGGTAAACTGAGAACAAAAATTATTTACATTAGTTTTTAGTACAAAATCATAGAATCATAGAATGATTCATACAAAGATCATCAGGCTCCAACCTCCCTGCTATGAGCAGGGACACCTCACACTAGACCAGGCTGTACAAACCCTCATCCAGCCTGGCCTTAAACACCTTCAGGGAGGGGGCTTCCACAACCTCCTGTGGCAACCTATTCCAGTGCCTTACTGCCCTCATGGTAAAGAATTTCTTCCTGATTTCTTACCTAAAACTTCCCTCTTTCAGTTAAAACCTTTACCCCTTGTCCTATCACTACTCTCTCTGGTGAAAAGCCCCTCCCCAGCTTTCCTGTAGGCCTCTTCAGGTACTGGAAGGTTGCTATAAGGTCTCCCCAAAGCCTTCTCTTCACCAGATGGAACAATCCTGACTCAGCCTGTCTTAATAGCAGAATGTTTGTTTTTTTAAAAAAGCAAAAGCACTACTGTAGATCTTTTAATTAAAAGATTTTAGAATGAGAAATAATAAAGAAACTTGGCAGGTTATACGACTTAGATGGGAAGGAAATAGATATTCTCCAAAGAAGTGATACCTGCATGTTACATACCACTGCTACATGATCTACATGTTCCACTCCTTTAATGTGCAGTTCTACAGTAAAAATTACAGAAAGTCACAAAATACATGCAATTGACTAACTCTGGTTTTGCTGCCTGTCTTATATTAAGTAATCAAAATATAACAGTAATGATTCTGTACTATTCCTGTAAGATTCAAACAATTACGGCAAGGTAGCTTTCAAAGAAAGCATTGTAGCAGAATTTAATTTTGCATGAATTACAGACTATTAGTGGTTGTGCACATCAACTCTAAATTAGGCTTTTGGTTTCCAATTAAATATGAAAGGAGGAAAAAAATGAGACTACAAAACACCTTTTGACACCTTGCTTTACCCACAGCCCACACGTATTATAGGGAAGATTCAGCAAGGTGCATTTGTGCATACAATTTAACCATATTTCACCTCTGAATTTGGCTTTGTGTCTTTCAAATTTCAGTGAGCAATATTGTGTAACAGAGGAAGGAAAAAGATAACAATCCAACCCTCTCCAAACTCACCAAAACTAAAAATAACCAGTAATGTCTAAAAGACACAGTATCATATCCACAGCTGCTGCAGAAAATGCCCTTAATAGCTTGCTAGCACTTGCTCCAAAATTGAGTTAGCCAGTTCAACTTCACAGAGTTGTAATCTCTGTTTGGCTCTGAAACACATGCTAATACTTGTTGGCAGTATGGTGTCTTTGGCTGCAGAGCAGCTTTGAAGAAGGACCACCTCATTTTAGGCCAATTTTCTTGTTCTGCAGTCACAGCAACCTTGCTGACGTGAACTTTCAGGATAACAAGAGAAAATAAAAGAAAGAAGAGAGGTAAGTTGCCTCCTATTGACACTACAGCCCACAGATGTTTTTTACATCTCATTTCAGCCTCATTAAAAAAAATCTGTACCCTGTTAAGGCACAGTATTAATTTTTTTTCAGTTAGCTTACTACTACTGAGTAATACAATATATTGCACAACATAAAGTCCAGATAACTAGCAATTAAAAAATCTTTGATTAATCTCTACTGCTGTGATACCTGATTAGCTACTTTTTGAAGGCTGAAGCACCTCTTTTCAGTGTATTTTATTTTTCTATAATACTAGGCTTTGTTATGTAGCATGAAACATATGTTGAATACATCAGGGTTAATATGCATTTAAATCCCTTGAAGAAATGCTCATTGCTCATAAAATTTTATATTTTTTCCGGTGTTAAGAATTGTTCCCAAAGATAAAGAGACATTTATTTGCCTACGGAACAATGTGTTCTTTTTCCTTCTACCATGCAATTAAGACAGGTTATTACCAAATCAACACCCGTTTCACAAAATACATCCCTCCAATGTGTTATTTGTCTTCCTCATCTAAGTCCAACCTGTGTATTTACTCTGCTTCTGCCTCTGCAATTAAAAAAAGCAAACAAAACCAAACCAAAACCAAATTCTGAACCAAATCAATTTCCTAAGCATGGCTGCAGACTGAAAATGAACAGAGCTTATGCCAATCTGTCTCAAACACCCCTGGTTGCTAAGGCATTAGCAGTCCTTACAAGGATGTAAGGATGAGAAATACCTACCTAGAAGACTTTATGATTTGAGAAAGAATATAGAAATATCTGCAAGTACTCGAACTCAAATTTAAATAAAACATGAAATCTAATACCCATTTTGTTGCCTCTACTGCATTGGGGTTTTTTATCAGTATTTACAGGAACTATTGTATTTCTAGAACTCATGTTTATTTCTCTCCTTTGTTTGAAATTAATCAAGTATTTTATTGATTTTTTATAATAATGACAATAATTGCTCACTATTAATAATTCTCCTGTACTCTTCTTCCCTTTCTTTCTCCATGCTATCTGTCCTGTGTGGACTACTGGACTATGGATTTCTGAAAAGAATCCTTGAAGGACACTGAGGTGGTGATACATGGACCTGCATTGAAGGAGTAAGTACACACAGCTGCAAGAAACCTCATGAAGGAGGACAGAAGGGATGAGAGGAGGATCTGCAATGAAAGATAAATGGATATTCAACCAGAGAAGAGAAAGACCAAAAAGCGTCTAAGGAGGAGTTGGGCTTGGTCAAGGTTATTGACACAGTAAGTGATTTTGTGGTGGAATTTATAAGAGCTTAATGTAGAAGGAGATAGAAAGCAAGATGTGTAAACAAACAAGAACTATAGATAAGCTTTTCAGTAGAAACAGAGAGGAGCAGATAATCGTTAAGTACACTTTAAAGAAAAAGAAAATGAGAAAAGACTGGACATTGCCTTAAATTTCTTTATCTATTGATTTCTATTATTTCAGACTTCATGATGTATGAGCGTGAAGTGGTTACAATCCTAGCAAACAGATATTGAAAATCCAAAGTCCAAGCACTGGCAAAGTTTAAAAGCAAAAAACATTGAATTTTCTAAAATATTACTATCCACTGATTAAAAAAAAAAAAAAAAAAGGCAGCAAAGCCTCTGTCATCACATACACTCTTCCTAAGCACATATTTTCTTTATGATTGTTTAGTTTCAAAAATAATTCCTTTTATTTTTTCATTTGCCTTGATCAGATTAGGTAACAGGTGCTGTAAGTTTTTGATGGACATTGGCATACTGTTAGAAGGTCTTCTTAGTGTCATTTAAGAGACTTCATTAGTCTGCATAAACAAATGCTGGTGTACAAACTATGTATGAGCATTGATCTGCTTTCCTTACTGTAAGGGAAGCCATTTATTTACATTTTAATGAGCAACTGTAAGCTTAAAAAGCCCAAACTACTCTGATTGCTTAATTGTGCCATAAAAAGAAGCTGCAAATGTCCAAGTTCATAGGTCTTTAATATGATGAAAGATAATTTTTTTAGTGTAATAAAGTTGGTGCTTGTTTTGCTTGGATGAGAAATATTGCAGGAAAAAAGAGAATTCCTTATCCCTAGAGATGTTGTTATAAGCTGTTACCCAAAAATACTTCTTTTGATGCATTATGCTCAGCATTTCCTTATACTCTGAGGTGTTTTCCCTGTTTACCCAGAGAAGAAAAAACAGAGTTTCTTTTGTAAATTTAAAAATCTCTTTGTTGATTGAACACTAACTTCCTGTCTTCTGAAATACACCTTGTGCAAATCTGCTATCACACTTAATTTCACAGGTATGAATCAGTGAATCATTATAACTGACATATTTTCTGCTTTGCAGTATTAATACTGAACTTTTTTTAAAAAACTGGAAAATTTTAGAATGTTTAAACTAATTTTTTTCCTAAGACAACATATATTATATGCCATAAAAACAATCAAGGGATTTTTATTTTTTTGTAACATTTGTTTGGTTTTTTTACATGAAGAAGTGCAGGAAGCCATGAACATAACATTGATTCTCCATCGGCAGAGATCCAGATTCTAATCTACAGTTTGCAGTTCTGCCATAGTAAGTATTAACTACACTGGAGAAGGAGTTCCCCTGTGCACTTTAGGCCATGCTTCTACAGGCTTTGGTTTCACCTATAAGCACAATGGAAGTTCTTTTGCAATTCTGAAAACACTCTTTTTCAGGATAAGAAAATTTTTTCCTGTCCAGCTGTAGTGGGGACTTGAAGGTATCCAGCAGATACCATCTTATCTCAGTTTCTGTGATAGACCATCACTGGTGAAATCTGCTGGCATAAAGCATCACTTGGCATTATGTCAAGAGTTCATAGAATCATAGAATCATAGAATCATAGAATCATAGAATCATAGAATCATAGGGGTTGGAAGGGACCTCGAAAGATCATCTAGTCCAACCCCCCTGCCAGAGCAGGGTCACCTAGAGTACATCACACAGGAAGGCGTCCAGGCGGGTTTTGAATGTCTCCAGCGAAGGAGACTCCACAACCTCTCTGGGCAGCCTGTTCCAGTGCTCTGTCACTCTTACAGTAAAAAAATTTTTCCTGATATTCATCTTAAACCTCCTATGCTCCAACTTGTATCCATTACTCCTTGTCCTATCACTGGTCATCACCGAAAAAAGCTTAACTCCATCGTCTTGACACTCACCCTTTACATATTTGTAAACATTGATGAGGTCCTCCCTCAGTCTCCTTTTCTCCAAACTAAAGAGACCCAGCTCCCTCAGCCTTTCCTCATAAGGGAGATGTTCCACTCCCTTAATCATCCTTGTGGCTCTGCGCTGGACTCTTTCAAGCACTTCCCTGTCCTTCTTGAACTGAGGGGCCCAGAACTGGACACAATATTCCAGATGTGGCCTCACCAATGCAGAATAGAGGGGGAGGAGAACCTCTCTTGACCTACTAACCACACCCTTTCTAATGCACCCCAGGATGCCATTGGCCTTCTTAGCCACAAGGGCACATTGCTGGCTCATGGTCATCCTCCTGTCTACCATGACCCCCAGGTCCCTTTCACCTACACTGCTCTCCAGCAGGTTAGCCCCAACCTGTACTGGTGCATGGCGTTTTTCTTCCCCAAATGCAAAACTCTACACTTGCTCTTGTTAAACTTCATCAGGTTTTTCCCCGCCCAAGTCTCCAGCCTGTCTAAGTCTCTCTGAATGGCAGCACAGCCTTCTGGTGTGTCAGCCACTCCTCCCAGCTTGGTGTCATCAGCAAACTTGCTGAGGGTACATTCTGTGCCCTCATCCAGGTCGTTGATGAAGATATTGAACAACACCGGTCCCAGTACCGACCCCTGAGGGACTCCACTAGTCACAGGCCTCCAACTAGATTCTGCCCCATTGACTACAACTCTCTGACTTCTTCCTTTCAACCAGTTCTTGATCCACCTCACTGCCTGATCATCAAACCCATACTTGATCAACTTATCTACAAGGATGCTGTGGGAGACGGTGTCAAATGCTTTACTGAAATCAAGGTATACCACATCTACCGCTCTACCATCATCTATCCACCTAGTAATTTCCTCATAGAAGGCTATGAGGTTAGTCAAACATGACTTACCCTTGGTAAAACCATGTTGACTGCTCTTGATGACCCCCATCTCCTTGATATGTCTAGAGATAGTGCCAAGGACAAGTTGTTCCATTACCTTTCCAGGGATGGAGGTGAGGCTGACCGGTCTATAGTTACCCGGGTCCTCCTTCTTGCCCTTCTTGTAGACTGGAGTGACGTTTGCTATCCTCCAGTCCTCAGGCACCTCTCCAGTTACCCATGACTTATCGAAGATGATGGAGAGTTATCCTGTTAACTTTACTGATATACTGATACTTCTCACATATGCTTGAGCTAACAGGGAAAACTGGTGACAATACGAATGATATTAGAACAATGATAGCAACAATGTAAAATTACATCTCAACAGCTCATGCCATGGTTGCTAATATTACTCCAAGGATCCAGTGCCTGATTCAAAGCAAACTGTCAAAGGCAAAAGGAAAATAGGTTTCTTCTATTTGCTACTAGGGACCTAACTATAAAATGAAACTGAAATTTCCTTTCCTAGATCAGTCTAAAGCCATAAAAGCAGCACAAGGAGAAATAAGGATCAATGTTATTTCCTCTTGTCTCCTCGCTCTGTAAGAGAAACTCTCAGTATTATAGTTTATTTATCCAGCAGCTTTCATAGGGACTAAACTAATAAATATCTCACAAAATTATTTTAAACATGCTTTTATATGTTTTTGTTATTTTAAAAGTAATAATCCAAAATTTTCTAACTCTAGTATCTTAAATAAATTAATTTAAAAGAAGTAATAGTTAAAACAGAAAACTGAACTCTTGCATTAGTAACTCGGCATTGTAGCTTAAGAGTCCAACTGATAATCAGATCTAAACGTACATGTTTTGAATGAGTCAGACACAATTTGTTACAGCAGTGGTACTAAATTTGGGCAACGTGACCAGACTTATATTAGAGGAGCTTGTAAATTTTGATCACAGAGGTGAGTGCATCTCTAAAATAAAATTTGCAGGGACTTCACACTGCACTAGGTCACCTTTCTTGCTGATTAAAAGATGTGTTCAAAAGAAGAAATGGCAACCTTTTAGTGCATCTCTATGCATCTGTTGGTGAAAACAGAGTAAGTATCATCAAGACAGTAAATACAGAGTGAAGGTTCATCAAGATTTATCCGGAAGCATATCTCCTGAAGTGTGATACAGTTCTTGCTTTTATATAGGGATTTGTGCATTGTGGTATTGATGTACAGATGTGAAAACTGTCTTCATGATTAACCAGACAACCTCTATAAAGTTACTGTCTACATCTTACTGCTCTTCTTAAAGATTACTAAAATAATAAGCACTTTAAAATAGTTAATTGAGCCAAAATTGACTGTGATCTTCCTATTTCCTTTCCATTATTTTATTTGGTTTCAGAGGGAGTGACTGTATTTTTTTCTAACTTCTCCTAAGGTAGAAGTGTAAATTTCAGTCTTTGTTCTCTTTGAAACTATTTCATTGTACCACATATGATCAAATGTACAGGCTATGTTACATACTCAAGTCAGAATTTAAATATTATTCCATTAATATTATGCATATTTTTGCAAGGCTAAAAGAGAACACAGGATTATTTATTTTTAAACCCAGTTTCTCAGTTCACATCTGCTTAAAAGAAAGAATATAGCTTATTTTAAAAAACTGCTGACAATATCAGGATTATTAGTGATGAACAATCTGTATATGATTATCTTGTCTTTATGTTATTTATTGTTACCCTATATATGATGGAGGAGCTTGTCTTTGATTTGAAGTGACTCTTCTTGTTATTTCTTTTCTCATAGACTGTTACTCCATCTTTTATAAAATACAGAAATGCTTAAGTTATATGTTCAAATAAGATTTAAATGTCTAAGTTTAAATGGCCTAGTCCAGAAGATGGAGGGTACACTGGAGAATCATCATTCAATACTAATTCAGATAGAGCCTCTATCAAAGGCAGCCTCATAAATCAGTGCCCAGTAACATGACAGAGTTGGGTTGGGGGATTGGAAAAATATGATCCTTAAGGACTCTTGCAACCAAAACCATTCTATGATTCTATGAATTCTGAGGACAATTTTAAACATATGTTTCTCCATCTAACTAACTGTTGCTTTACTCTGGAAATGCCAAACTCTTTGCCTTTTCCTGTAAAGTTGCATTAGACCATGCCAGGTAACACTGAAACTGTCTACAAATTTTTTTGTTGTTGTTAGTGCACATCCCATCAGTCTTCTAAACAGTTCCCAGGCACAGTTTGAGACCTAGCACAGGCAAAGAACTATTAAATTTCTTAAACACACTGTTTTGACAGCAGGAGTGTGCAAATGCTGGGCAAAGACATCCATGATTAGTTTATTCCTTCTATGAGAAATTATGGTTTTATTTATTCTTTAATGCCTCAGTGTTGAGCTTAATTGACTGTCTAACTTGCAAGTACCATTCACATTTTTACTGGTCCCTATTCTACATCATTTATTAATCAGATCCTAAATATCTGAGATTTATTGCAGGTTCCTAACACAAATAATTCTTGAGTTATTTGTAAAATAGAATGTGGACACAATAAAGTGAGGATTATGGAAGGTATTTTATGACAGTAAGTATTACTGTGAAAAAATTGAAGTGAATACTGAAATAACTTCTCTAAAGAAGCTTTAAATAATAAACATATCTTTTTGCCTGTAGAATAAGAAGTCTGCATGCTGCCATCAGCAACTGAATCACCTATTCTTCGTTTACAAAGGAAATTCAATTCAGTAGGCAACGCTTAATTCAATCACAGACTTACAAAGTGATATTAAGGAGGAAATAATCCAAGTTGGGAAAGGAGTTTGAAATTGCTGATACTAGAGTTATAGAGGCTGAGGAGTGAACAGGTTATACATGAGATAAAGCTGCACACTTCAGAAGCAAAACATTTACCATCAGAAGATTTAGGTAAGTAAGAAAGCACAAACAATTGTAATAATATCCAAATATTCACCCTCCAAAGACATGTATTTATTTTAATAAACAACTATTTGGGCTTTTTTTTAATATATGATTGTTAAAAATTCTTTTTCGGACAGGTTGTGTACCAGTTTTCATTGAAGATACTTATATATCAAAAAAAAAAAAAAAAAAGACACTAAGAGTTAATCTGAGGAGACAAAAGGAACTAACAGTAGGGTGAGCTAGCTGACCTCAACAGAAACATACAAAGGTGCAAACATTTCAATAAAGATTTTTAAAAAAAACACAACAAAAACAAAACCCTGAAATGTGAAACCAAGCACAGCAGAAGTCACTGTTAGAACAAAGCACAACTTGAATAGAATTTGTGAACTTAAAATTAAACATATACTTAAATTCCTCAGTGAACTGCAGAATAAAATTGTTAAAGAAAACTATCATGTTCAAACTGATTTATGGCCTAATGATCAGAGCCCTTAACTCCTACTAAGGGTGCATCACAAATGGTTCAGTACTCTGTCCACTATGTATAAAGTACATGATCTCCCCTGTATTGAATACTAGAGTATAGATTTTCACCATCCCTAGCAGTCTTCTGTAACTTCTGCCTTTGAGTTAACAGAATAATGTTTTCCTGTTTGACCTAATGAATCTTTTTTTTTTTTCTTCAAAGTAAATCACTTCCTAAAGAAATGGGAAATGTAGTGTTGCCTCTTTGCTGAGGAGTCTTCCCCAGTGAGCACTGTACTCACAAAGCTAATGCATGAAGTTCTGAAGTAACTAGGGTGTAAAAGGAGATTACATTCATTAAATACTTTTTGGTGTCAACATTATATTGCTATTTGTATTTTTTTGATCTGTGTAGGTAATATCGTGGAGCTCTGAAAGCCAAGCACATGAAAATTTGTTGTGTGTTGTGTTGCTGAAGGAAGTTTGCAATGGCTTTCTCTTCATTTCTGTCTTCACCACTATAATATTTAGGTAATGGGTCTCTGCTAGATAATTTTGAATGTTGGAAATTGGTCCCTATCCAGGCAACAAAAAGAGAGTACCTCTGAAGAGAATATTCAGAGAATATCTTCTCTTCTTTCAACTTCTATGGACAACTTCTGAGGGGTGCTTCCGTAATCTTTGGGATGAATAGCCCGCTACTTGGCTGAAGCCTTCATAATATACATCTCTACATCTTATTTTTCAGAACACAAAGGACTTCAGCAAAAACACATGTTGAATGCAATTAGAGTAACCTGTTTTAAATAGTGAAGTAGCAAGGGAGCCTTAAGGACAGGGTGCCTTGGTTCTTAGGCCTGTCTAGGGGATCTTGATAATAATAATTATCATAATTATTGTACCAGAAGGCAGGCTAGGACTATCTTTGCTTACTTCCATTTGACAGCTTGAATAAACAGTTTTGGGGGCACAGAAGTGCTAAACCGAGCTGTTTGACTGCATGAATTTTTGAGAATACACATCCAGGGAGAAAGGAAGTGAGATCTGTTTTCTGCTTATGCATTGTCCTTTTAAGAGCTGTTGGATAAAGATCTGTCACATAGGTGAACAGTAGTGTTTCTCCAGTCACAACAGGATTTAAGAAAAAAATGTTTTAAAATTATTACATCCTTAAATAGTTTTTAACAACTCATTTATGATTTATTATTGTGGTTTGGTGTTGTGATATTCAAATGACAGTTTCATGAGACATAATGGAGAATATACTCTGAGAAGCTTCCTCAGTGCTTAATAAAGTCTGTGCCTAAATTGTACTTTTTAAGTTCTTTTGAACCAAAAATTACACAGAGCTTTGATTTGGAACTACTGATGACTGTCTATTTGGAAATGTTTTTTCTTTAAAGAAAAAGAAAAAGAAAAAGAAAAAGAAAAAGAAAAAGAAAAAGAAAAAGAAAAAGAAAAAAAGAAAAAGAAAAAGAAAAAAAAAGAAAAATAAAAAGAAAAAGAAAAAAAAGAAAAAGAAAAAGAAAAAAGAAAAAGAAAAAGAAAAAGAAAAAGAAAAAGAAAAAGAAGAAAAAGAAAAAGAAAAAAAGAAAAAGAAAAAAAAGAAAAAAAAAAGAAAAAGAAAAAGAAAAAAAAAGGGAGAATTTCAAACCAGGAGATTCTTAGTCAGAATAAATATTTTCATTACTATTTTTGAGAAAAAAAAGTGGTGTACTAGGATTTTTCAGTAGGAAACCTTAGCCTAAGACCCTTCACAGTCAGCACTGATCAACAGAGAATTAACTCTTTTCTCTGAATTCCCTGCCTGTATCCCCTACTAATTCACTGTTAGAGCTTCAAAACAGTAGGAGATTGACCACAGCTCCCACCATCCACTGGATTTGCTGAACTTAGTTTTGCAGACTTGCATGATGCACTGTGCATTCCTACAGCTAAGTTTGTAAAGGTGCCTTGTAGGAACAAGTTTTATGAACAATAAAAATTTTGCCTCAATTCTGGTAGGAGCAACAAGTGCAATATTTCTAAGTCATACCATCCATCCAACCATTACTAATTAGGAAGACGAGATACTGAGGTGCAGTTAGTTGGGCATATCAAAAGATATGCACATTTTGTGGGGACATAAAACACTAGGTTACATAACTGTTCTCACACAAGAAGTGTACAATGGTAACATTTTGGTTCACACTTCATATAAAATTCTTGAAGTCCTTGATTGCTAGTCTTATGCCCTTCAATGTGCAGGGAATGCTGCAAAAAGCTAAAAACAGTGCCATGGGAAATGGCTGGATTTCTCAAGTGATGAAAGAGGAGTTAGTGAGAAATTGCTGAACTCCAGCTATTCAGTTGAAGGGCATAATTAGAATAATTTTGAGGAGTAGAATCTGAAATAACTGTATCAGTAACAATATTAGAATACCAAGATTACTTTGGCAATCTCATGAAAAATAATAACTTAGGAAATTTTTTTACAAAGCTGGAACTAAAGGGCAAAAATGAATTATAGGTGGATTGTATGTCTGGGAGGAGACAAGTGGAAGGAAAAAGAGGAATCAAAGTGGATGGGGAGAAGGACAATCATGTGCATTATTCACACATGTAGTGTACTAGGAAGAGAGAAAGTCCCTGGATTCTGAAATTAATCAAATTCACATTCCCTTAAGGCCTGTAGTCCTCTCCAAGTCCTGCCATCAGAAAGAAGGGCAGAGTTAACTTGGTGCATCCCAGTTAGATAGAAAGAGTATATGTTATGAAATTGACACTTCTATTAGGGAGCCAAAAAATAAATGCTCTGTTCAAATAAGTGTTCTGTTGATACACAGAAAACAATAAACTCATTTCCTGTCTTTTACTTCAACTATTTAATTAGAAGATTATAAAATATTTATCTTTCTTCTATCCAAGACAGACAGATAAATAAATGCTAATTACCAATATTGGGGGAATATAATTTGTCTATCTTTATCTGCGAGAACCTTTTGCAGCTAAAGATAAATTTAGAATTTTAAAATAAACTTTTAAACCCAGCAAGCTCTTTAATTATTTTGAAGCCTTCTCATTTAGGGTTTCCCAGTCAAATAGAAGATGACACAAAATGATATTTACTGTCTCCTGAAGACAAAGCTTGTATTGTTATTATGCATTAGTCTTGAAATTCCCTCTGGTAATTTACTGAAATTGAATTCTAAAAGAACATGAAGACTAAGTAATAAGTCCTTTGCAGAGAAGAACTTTCATGCAACAGGATAGACTGTCATCCATTCTTGTTCATTTGGCATGAATACCTGAATGCTCCTATGTGTCAAAAAAATGTTTACAGTGTTTGGTGAGAAGATTTTCAAAGCCACTTTAGTGCATGTTAGCTGAATTACTCCAAAGTTGCACTCAAAATCTAATCTGATTTTTAACATGCATCAATTTCCAGCAGATCCCTAAACTCACCCTGAATTTGAGTATTTATTTGCTGAAAGTGAGGAAATTCTTATTTTCTGCTAATTAGTACATTTTTATGTGGCAATGGATTTTGATATGTATTAATTGCCAAATTAGTGATTAAATAAGATAAATCTCTGTTACACTAAGTTCACTGGAGGAGGGAGAGCTAACAATGCTAACAAATTGTGCATGTGATGACATCTCTGGCTCTGTGATGAGACCAACTTGTATACCACCTGGCACTGAAGAGCTTAGCTACTTACAGCTATAAAGGAGATGTTTTTGCTACAATAATAAATGAGCAGAATAACAGCGAGGTCTACACTTTTTTTTTTGTCTAATGATTAAAAAGGCATGCAAAAAACTTTGTCCTCTAGACAGAAAAACAAGCAAGAAGAGACTAAAGGTGCAACATACTGTATCTGTAACAGCTTGAGGGAAAATTACAGTTATTAGGGTGCAATGGTAAATAATATTTACTTCTATTTAATTCACATTAAATTTGACTCAGAATACATGGGGAATAGTGGATATTGTTGCCAAGAATGCCATCATCTTTTCTGCAGGCTTTCTAATAGAATTAAATAGATGCTTTTGGCATTATGAATTATTTTATTTTCAAAACATATTGAAAAGTGTCAATAGCCTATACAAGGCTTTATATTTTTTATGAATATGTTTATTTCCCTGTCCTATTATTTTAGCATCTGCTCCATAAATCAGTGACATGGCACCAAATTAAGCCTGATTCAGTTGCTATCTAGTTGAATATCTTTCAAGGAAATATATTCTGCAATACAGGGTAATCCAGTCAATTTTGTTCAGTTCAATGATGACCTAGAAACATTGTGATCTGAAATTATATGACAGTTTATCAGAATTAGACTGGTGATGCCAACAACATCATTAAAAACAGAATATCCCAAAGAACTTCAAAACTATCACTGTTTGCAATTGAGAGTTGTCCTAATATATAACACGTATATTTGAGACAACCTATTTTGTAAGATACTGATCCATACTGTAATTGTACTTCTAGATTGGTCCTTTCAAAGCAGAATATGGAGTACTCTGTAAAGGTGCTTACTGACATTCCATTTCTAATGAAATAGTAATTCAATAACAATATGAAATCTGTTACAATTTCTGATCTAGTTTCCTATGGATTCAAAATATATATACATGTGAACAGAAAGGTCTGACTGCCTTCCCAATAAATTTTGCTCCAGTTGGCTGTGTGAAAAAACTTTAAGTTCCTACAACTTCTCAGAAAATAGACAGTGGAAGACCTGGTTACAGTCCTTTGTGGAAATAACAGAATCAACACCAAAAAAAGCATGTTTATGAACAGCCCACATTTAGGACAAGCTCTAGTCCTGAGCTCACAACATTTTTAGAAAATATAACTACAGGACACAAATCTTTAAGATGGTAAGCTTCATTAGTGTCATCAGTCTTCAAATGGCTCATTTTTCTCTGCTCATTATCTTTTTTAATTGCCTCCATTCATGATGTCTGAAGGCAGTAAAAGTGAGTGATTTAAAGTAATGTAAGATACAAATTTCTTTGTAACAAAATACAGTGTTTTCCTGTTAGAAGGTGGCACAAGGAAGGTAGCAGACAACCAGCTATTCTTGGTAGGGAATGCTTTTCTCTTGAATTATAATATTTTATTTTTATTGTGAAAACCGCTTGTTAAGATTCTGCCATTGACTGGCAGTGGTAAAATCATTCCCTCCTGTCTCACAGGTCCTGATCCACTGCCTACTGAACTACAAGAAAGCATTTATAATTAATTACTGTCAGACAAAAATCTCAAATCCTTACTGTCATCAGCTAAGCCGACTATTTCTGCCTTGGCTCAAATCCCAGATAGAAATTTATGACTCCATAGGTTCTATTTGCAGGTGCTGTCCTGGTGATGCAAAATTACCACTATGCATGGAAAATATGGACTTTTTCTCTGGGAAAATTTGCAGTTTTCTGATAAGTGACAGTTCTGATCCAAGAAAGAGTCTGGTAGTGTTGCTATCCCTCCTGTAAAGCTTTTCGAGCCCTGTAGGCTGCTGAGGAGGTAGCCAATGAACCATTCATTTATTTAGTTTGTCTGGTCTCCCTGTGGCCCTTTACAAATATTAAATTAATTTCAGAATAAGCTGAAGAATAGTTCTTTATATATTGGACAGAATATGAGAATACATGCATGAGGAAAAAAAGTGTTAATTAAAAGGTGTTAAAATATGTATTATTATCATCCTAGATCAATGTCATTCCTCTGATTATCTCTCACAGGTCACCCAAAACTTTCCAAAATGCATCTAACTTTTTAAAAATTACTTACTTCTTTCAGCACTGTCACCTCCTGAGATGTCAAAAGACAATATATTTCCTTGAACAAATGAAGGGGAAATTATTCAACAGAACTGACATGATAAGGGCTCCAGAGCCACTACTTAGATAGATGTTAGTACGCTATAGTTTTCTCCCTGAAAGAGTGCATGATAAGAAATAAATTTTAAAAAAAATCATACCACTTTCTGCAAAACACAAAATATTTTGCTCAGAGAAGATGCTGTGATACTGAAAGCTTTTGTTAACAAGGTGTAACGGATGATAGTATCAGTACTCTTCAATTATTTACCAATTTTTACTGCCAATGTGTCACTCTATTTAGTTTGCAGTGTGTTCTCTCATCATGAGAAGCGAGGACGGTAAATGGGAGTGGTTCTGTCACAAAAATAGGTGATCTAGAATCTCAAGATATTTTGGCACTAAAAGTGAAGACTGGAAATTCTTCTGAGGATGCGTTCTGCCCTGAAGTAAACTATTAGTATACTCACTTTGGATAATAGAATTATACATTTAAATACTAAACTATAATTAACAAGTAACTTTTTAGTCACATGCTCAAAACTGAATCGATCTGTTAGGCTATTAAAAGGATTTTATCTTAAAAAGCAAGATAAATTATAAAGGTAATAGCATTGTCCTGGTATGTTTAGGTATTTCTGCAAGGCTACTTAGTCCCACAAAACATAGAAGAAAGCCAATACAAAATATAAGTAGATTATATATCTAGCTGCTATAATACATGAGGAAATGCAATTGTGAACCAATACTTCATGCATGTACTCACAGTGATATTGCTCAGGTATTGGTTTTGGGCCCTATACCCTTTGATATTTTTAGCAACAACATACAAGAAAACACTAACTGATTGCCATCAAGTTTGGTGTGAAACAAGGATTAGAGGAGAACTAAATGGATGAGTGATTCTAACAAGTAAGGCAAAAAAACCAGTGTCTTACTGCAATGAGAGTCTTTCCTCATGGGCAAAGAAATAGTGTAGCTGTACTCAGAAGTTAGGTGACTCCATGTGACTGGATGTAGTTGGGAAAATATGTTCTATGGACGAAATTAAGAAGGAAAACCTTCCCAACTGTAATGTTCTACAGAATAAAAATTTCAACATATTAGTATCCTTCCTTTGAAATAAAAGGCAAATGTTTAGGATAAAGCATTAACATCAATAGTGACAGCATATTCATAGAAAAGGTGGGAAGAATGGGTTAAAAACATGAAGCTGTAGCTCCATTTCCCTATGTCCTCTCACCAAATGAGAAAGGCATAGAAGAGCAAAGGATTGTGCTGTATCTAGGATTCCTGATAATCCTGGTGGCACAGAGTTTTCAGAAGGTCTTGACATGTGCCGTACACAAGGCACAGTACTCCTCCCTAGCACTGGGCAAAATCCTCTTGCGACCTTTCCTTTCATCTAGAAAAAAGGCCAGTTTTGTCAAAATCTACATATTCTGCAAGAATATGTCAATCTCAATAAATTCTTATGGCATTAAAACACTTGAGGGGAAGAAAGAACTTTGGTAAGGTCAAAACAGAGGCTCTTATGTTTTTTCTACTTCAGATTTAACCAGAATGGAATTATTCCGATTTAGACATCCATGCTACAATTTATACAACATTGTAAGGTCCTTTTCAGAAAACAATGCATCCTGTTTTTACAAGCCTGAGGGGATTTTTAATGGGTGTTGATTTGTTGGTTTTTGTGGGTTTTTTTTCAGGGATCAAATGGAATGAAAGCCACAACAAAACACAGAAGGAGAAAATACTCCTAGGGTGAAAATTGGTCTTTATGCATTTTCATTATCTGCTTCCCTAGCCTATCTGAGGGTTGCCCCTCAAATTACTTTTAGGACGTACGTTATTATTCAGTTCTAGCCAGTTCCTCTGCTGACTACACATATCATGCAGCGCAGACACTCTCTTGTAACATTTTTACTCAACTGATTTTAAAAGTTTACTGCTGTCTCACCAGTAATGTAATCTATAGAAACACATCTTATTTTTAATTACTTGATTTGTTTAGGGTCCATCTCAGCAGTGGTCAAGCCCTTCTTCCTTATATTTTGGGGTTTTTTAACCTACAGCTTTATTTAAAAATAGATCAAAAGTCCTATTTTTGTTGAAGAGAATGACAGAAAATTAACACTTCTCTCTTCCTGAAAGTAGTCTAAATCTTTGCTAGGCAAACAGCATCCAATTCCACCACTATTCCAGACCAGATGAGTATTGTTCACTATTCTTGGTTGAGATCTGGAGCAAACAGGGCTGGATATTTTTTGCTACAGGCAAGTTGCTGTATAAAATTGTTTCCCTCTTCTCAAGTCTGAGATTCTGCCTTCCACACTTCTTTTCATATTTGCTTTGGATAATTCAATCCTTTTGCTATTTCAGTTTTTAACCTTTACCTTTGAAAGTGCCTACAAAGATGCCAGGTTGGTAAAGTTTTCAGCATATGTCTAGTAGAAACTGGAATAAGATGAAGAATTTCTTTATGTAGTCCATCAGTCATTTTTATAGTAGCAACTATCTCAGTCAGAATTCTGACAGGCTAAGAGAAACTTGTCACAGAATTGTCATTTAGCTTTGGTTTGCTTATATCTCACAAGTTTCACTTTAATATCAAGAAAGCCCAAAATTTGTGAAACTCTTGCCAAGACACACATATTTTGGCTTTTCTGCAAATACTATATGAAACTCCTACATGCATCTTCTTTCCAAAACATTTGTGATAAACAGCAGTTTCAGGAAACTAAAATAAGAAATAAATAAAACAAAAAAAAATTTTTAGTTTTATGTTGTTTCAAAATGCATTTCAATCTAGCTTTGTGTGTTACAAAGTTCATTGGCTTTGATTTAAGACAAAGCCTGAAAGTGGTTAGTTTTCCGTCTAGTACTCTCCTGCCACCTATAAATAAGCCAGCATAGTTTTTATCTTACTTTAAAAAAAGATATCAGCATTGTGATAGTTACCCTACAGCAGACACAACACTTTCTGCATTCCCTAAATGAGTCTGGCGTTTCAATACTGCCCATAGTCAAGTCCACCCACTCTAAGGCAGCCCACTTAGGTGGCCTTTGTATCTCCACTGCTCTAACACCGGCAGCACTGGCAGCTCTCTTGGAAGGGCAGTGGATGCAGGTGGCTGCTAAAAGAAGGATCATGTATCTGGCTCATCCCCACTGTGCAAAGATAACCACTTGGCCCCATGCTAAAGGACACTGAGAACCAAATTCTCAAATTTGAGCCTAAGGCAAATGGTCGGTGACTCTGAACTTGATCACAGACCTGAACTTAAACTCAATATAAGGTGTATATGCTGAATGACAAGAATATGTTCTTCTTCTACACAGAGACAGAGGTCAGTCTTCTATATGGCCTGGTCCTCTTTCACTGGCTGTGTATTCTCCTTTGATGGAGGGAGATGACCCTCCACAGTTCCTATAACAAATAGAACTTCCATTAGAGCCATTCCAGGCTTTTTGCACAACTCTGCAGATTGTGAAATGGTAATTTGATTTTTAATATCTGCAATCTACATTTCAGAGTTTGGACAGATTTTTCATTAAGAAGCTGAATACATAGATGCTTCCTTTTAGTTCAAATTATGTAAAAAAATCTTTAAAAAATGTGTATCACTTGAACCAATCTCTTATTTTTCTATAGCATTATGACTAGATGCCACATCACCCAGTGTAAAGGAGATCTGAATTAAAACCCACTAACATCACTTGGTTCATGCACTAGTTACAAAGCCAGTGCTCCTTCTTTAGCATCGTGAATGTAACGCTTTTGCTGAAATCAGACAGAGGTCTTTGACTTTCAGTTTTCTCTCTTATGTGTCTATATTTTTAGAAAAACAGGGATATGGGCACAGATTACAAGCATAATGAAAAATTTTGGAGGGACTTCTAATTTTAATGACTAATGCTAAATACATTTAGTCAGACAAGTTTTGTTTTGGAAGATATTTTACAAATAAGAAAAAAGTAGATTTGAGGTAGACACTTCATTATAAATCTTGTCAATAATGCTTAAGTGTAAGAATGTTGTGAAAATGTAGTATTCCTTGTTTTAATAACTGACAGGAAAACCAGATGCTGCATCAGCACATTAACTTTATTTAAAACAAAAATGTATTATTACACCCAAAACCTGATGACATTTCCAGTGAAATTATTATCAGTGGTAGCTGCAGTAATGTACTCAGTGTATTTAACCAGAGGAAAAAGTATATTATTAATATGCCAGAAACAGCTCAAATCAGCAGCTCTATGCCAATTTTTGACAGCAGGGGATCTGACCCATTACAATATCTAACATTTTCTTAGAAATTCAGGCCAGAGGAGACAATTAGAAAATCTACTGTGACCTCTTATTTTCTGCTGGTGCTGCATTTCATCCAGTTATCTTTGCATCAAGCCTGATAATTTATGTGCTAACTAAAGCATAACTTGCATTTGAGTAAAGCATATCATTCTCTGTCACTGTGTCTTGAACTTAAAATACTGAGACAGCTACTCTACCAATTAATTTGACAATTTCTTCCAGTGCTTAATTACCTTTTCTGTTAAAAAGGATAACTGAATTAGAGAAAATTGTAGAAGAATAAGAATTACATCTGCTTTTTGATACATTACAAAACCCAAGTTCTTTAAGTCTGAAGGATATCCAGCTTTTAATCCTTTTTATGAAACTTTTCATAGAAGAAAACTTCTTCATTTTTATTTTAATAACTTTATTATGTTACTTAAAATTTGAGAATACCAGAAATTCATACAGTCTTCCAGTATCACTATCAGAAAAATTATGCAGTTAGATAAATCTCCTTTATGCATCTTTCCTTTAAACACCTTTATCTCATTTAAAAGTCTGCATGCTCTGTTCTAACTCAGCATGACACTGGGGACTGAGATTACATTCTTCATCAGAGTCACTGGTTTCCAAGATACAGTCATTTGAAATCTATATTTTTTCTAAATGTAGTCTAGATGTATCTGACAGCAGTTCAGTGTCTTCTTTTTTATATGCTGCAGTCATTCACTCAACCAAAAATCTTCTGTATTACTCTCCTGACATTATCACATGGCATGTTTACATTAGTAGTGATTTTAAGTTTACTTTCAGATCCTTGATGAAGCTGAACAGCACATAGTCTAGCCCAGTCTTTGCAGTATATCATTGGAAGTCTTATGAGTCCTTTCCTTTTTGAAAGAGTTCCCTTCTCTGGATAAGAAAGAAAATCTGAACTGCTAAAGTTCAAGCCTGCACATGAGATGGCAATTAAGGAAGCTGCAGATGTTCTCTCATTCACTTTTGATTCACAGTTACTGTGCTCATTGAACTTAATGGCGATAATTGTATTGGCTTTAAACATGTTATATATTTAATTTCATTTTAGATACCTAAAGTACAAAGATATGCCTGCAATAACTAAATAAATTAAGAGCAATGACCAGTTCCTGGCTCTGATATCATGGATTAGTTCTCTTCTCCACTGATTAGGCTGAACTCCCTAAAGATGCACACCAGCAACTCTGCACAGCCGCTGGTTCTGGCTCTTGTGCCCTGTGTGCTTATTCTGTAGCCAAAGACACAATTATCATATTTACTTTTCTTCTTTCCAGTTTACAATGTTTGTTGATTGGTCTGGGAAAAATTAAGTTCTGTGAGGTGTCTAAGTGTTTGCAACCTTTTTGAATAGTGCTGTAGAGTTACATAGGATAGAGAGAGATCTGTTTCATTCATAATGCCTTTTAGTAACAATGCCTTGGTAGATTCCATTGACCCCAACAGAACACACGTGTTGCTTTTTTCAAAGCCAGCTGGAGCACTCCAAAGTAAAGGTGGGGAATGAACGTAAAGAGATTGTTATTGATCAGGAGTCCCATGTTCAGTCTGTCTCCCTAATTTTCTGTTGCTGTAGACATAATCTCTTGCTAGCATTCAGGACAAGACACCTAGATTTAAGGGTCTCTCAAAATGATGCTATGTGTCTCTGGTAGGGCACAAATGTACCAGCTTTAGTGTTTCCATCTAAACTGCTCATCTAGTTTCTCAGTGGAAAGAAACAATGTTAAAATTAGTCTGAACTGTCTGAGATATCTATATTAAGATGAGCCAAATTATACCTTTTAGGTGTTTATTTCTTTCTATTAATTTAAAAGAAAGTTTAGATTACTAGTTCATGTAGAGAACTGCAGACACGTAAAATTAGACGACATGATCTCTTTAGTGGGAGTCTGTGCACCCTTTTCATAGGCAATGACTAGGCAATTCTATCTTAAAGAAAGTTCTAAAATATTAGGGTTCAGTGATTCTGCAGATGTGCCTCTTTCTGCATGCATAAAATAACATACTAGGTACGCAGCAATTCCCTCCATATGGCTAAAGATGTGAGAGACAAAATTTATCATGCAGGGGTGTTTTTTTTACTTAAGGGACTTTCCTAGTGAAATCCAAATACTGCCATGTGTGGCTAGTGTAACTTTTTTTTTTATATATAGTTTAAAGCAATAAAAGTAGTACTACATTTCTTCTTGCAAATTGGAAATAATTTAATAGATTTGCCAAAGGAATCTTGGAAATATTATAGTGTCACATTATACACAGTCATCCTACTATACTTATAAGACAAATAATTTTTTTAGAGCATGGCACAGAGTTCTAATGATTAATCCATTATGTTGTCCATGCATGATTTCTTTTCACATTACAGCTAAACTTATGTTCCAGTGGCTTCAGAGGAAGCCATTAAAAGGTGTTTGTATGCATTACAACATTTATACAGAATGACACTATTTATTATATAATATTGTAATGTCATAAGAAGTAAATCTATACAAACTGTTGTATTACAGTTCCTGGATTTGGGAAGAATTGGGGAAAAGCAATCCAGTTACTATTTCTATAAAAATAAGTAAAGGAAGAAAATAAGGGGAGACTTGCAAACTCATATTTAGAAATTAGTAACTGAGAGAATATCTGAAATTATATATTTGAAGGAGTGAAATCAATCTTGATAACTATAACAGAATTTATAAAACTTGAGACCTAGGGACCTTTGCCAAATTTCTCCTGTGCCTAACTGTAAATAATTATTGACTCACGGGAAAGGCTATAATGTGATGATGTGAAAATTTGAAAAAGACTCTTAAACCATTCAACACTCTGATAAATTAATCAGAAGCCAAGTTTTTATGTCTATGCCCTTACTTTCACCAGAGCAAAGTGAACATTCAATGCTACCACTCTATCTGAGAACATTGTAAATTCACTTTACAGAGGATGAATGACAGCCATTTTTGCTCCAAGACTCTTTCAGAAAGAGATTTGCAGAAATAGACTCTAAAATATCAGAAACAGGTCCATGAGAAAGATGTAAATTTACTCATGAGAGCTGAACTCTAAATATCTTTCCCCATTCTAAAGAAACCTAAATAAGCTGGGGTGCTTTAAATTTAATCAGGATTTTTTTCTCTTGTATTTTACAATTTCATGTCAGATGGAAAAGAAATTTTTGTGAACAAATAATTGCAAACATTCTGAGGCAAAGGGTGCTAAGAAACTTATGAGACATTCATAAATTCAATTACAGTTTTCAAGATTGATTTTACTCCATAAAATATCTGATTTCAGGTATTAATTCTGTTATTAATTTCTTAATCTGTTCCAGGGCTGTTGGATATCAGCTAAAAGTGTTATAGATTAACTGGTGACAAACATGTTGCCTAAATGATTGCACTTGGAATGATGCCTTCACAACCAGCTAATAAATGCTTAATTTGCTGCCTAGTAGAAAGCCCAGTATGATATGGACAAAAAACTGCTTTTCAATAGCTGTGGAATGAAGACTTTAAACACTGCTTGTAATTCAAGATAAACTTTTGTATTACCATATTTTGATCTTTCGCCTGGAAGTGAACTAGACAAACAGGATCACCTTAATTTTTCAGCATTCTTGTAACAGCACAATGAAACACTATCAGCCACTCTCACCTGTGCAGATTTGGCAAAGTAATTTGATCCATTCTAAATTAAGATGTGTATTTAACACAACTTAATGTACCTAAACTTGGGGTTAAATTTTACTAAATTAATGACTCAGTAACATTTGCATTATATATGGCTGTTAGCACCTCTCTGTGCCTAAATTCTCTACTTCATTTAACATGCATCCACCATCCCCTACCTAATTAATGTCTACAGTCCTGGGGCTTAAAGACCCCTTCAATTTTGGGCCACATTGTCACATACTGTAAAATGTAATTCTTTACAATCAGGGTCATTAGACACTGGAACAGGTTGCCCAGAGGAGCTGTGGATGCCCATTCCCTGGAAGTGTTACAGGGCAGGTTGGATGGGGCTTTGAGCAACCTGGTCTAGTGGCAGATGTCCCTGCCCATGGCAGGGAAGCTTGAGCTAAATGATCTTTAAGATCCCTTCCAACCCAAACCATTCTGTGATTCTATGATATACAAATGATATAGCAATAACAGCAATAACTTTTTTGCCTCTAGAAGCATTAATTTATTTCCTTTTCCTTTGAGCTCAAACCTAGGATCTTGAGTTGGGAGATCTGCCAGGTTCACATTATCTCAACAACATATGTGTGCATACACCATTTCACAATGTCTTGCATTCACTGGGGATATATTCAGTGGCAACAGATTGTCAGTCAGCAGTAGTGGTATGCAGACAGATGAAGGCCTGATTATTGTCTAAGCACTCAGGGTATGTACCTCTTTTACAGCTCAGGCCATAGGTGATGGGCAGCAGAACAACTTATGAGTCACTGACCACTAACAGGAATGTCTCCTGTGCAAACCTAATAGAAGTTGAAGAAAGATTTCTCCCATCTTTACACATGCAGAAATGCAGTGAAAATAGTTTTATCCCCCTACTTAGTGTAATAGTAGCTGAAAAATACAGTAAGTGGCTAGGTTTTAGCATTTTTAGTAGAAATTTTCGACACATAAAGTCTTAGCTGTTCTCATAAACAAAACAATCTTCTGCTATTACAGAACCAATTCCAGTCACCAGCAATTCCTTTATGACTTTCAGGGAGAGCAATAAAAAGTTACAAAGAAAATAATTATAATAAGTTCAACCACTGATTGTAATCCTATTACTATAATTTCTGGAAAATGGCAGTCAAAATCATGGAAATTATTATTTACTTAAATAATGACTACTCAATTGAAGACAGTTTTGTTTGGTAAACAGGGTTTTTTTTACTTTGGCTTGCAAGCATGACAAAGAACAGCTCCATTTTTCCATCCAGAGAATTGCAATCCGTAAGCCTATTTTGCAAGAGAATGCAAGAAAATTAACTTGGCTTGAAGATGTGAAAGCTGCATGCACCAGTGCTCAGTGCTCTGTTTTCAGTAAGCATTAGCCATTGCCAAGAAAGTAACATAATTTCCACACTGATATTAATGCTAATCTTTATATCACATATTAATAGTTAATTTATTGAAGCATGTAAAACAGCTGAAGCAAATGGGGTTTGGGTTTTGTTCTCTATTGTGCCAAAGAGTTCCATTACACATAATCATGTTACACCCTTGTCCCTTTAGACTCCGAAAATAAATTCTTCTAAAAGAGATGACTGTTGATGCATTAGGTTGTCTAATTATGTTAGATGACACCATGTAAGGTTTCTTTATTTATTTTTCTTCTCTTCTTTTTGAGAATGAAAATTTGTCCCATGTCACTTGCAATTTGCAAAGAAGTAAACACTTCTGAACAGTATTTAGAATTCAGCAATATGTAAATACAAGCCATTTGTTAAAGTGTTTAAACTTGTCTTGAAAGTTGTAAAAAAAAAATCCATATGTTAGTGCTTAAAATTTTCCAGGGAATTAGCAGTTTTGAACACCAGAGCACTTCTTTGGGCACGACAGTATTGATTTAGGGTTAGCTACTTGTTTCTTAAAGTCATGGTGGCAAAAATACTCTGATAATTACTAGAAGGAAAAAAAACCCCACAACTCAGAAGACAAAATTATTAAAGAAATGGAAAGTTGATGGACAGCAATGTTAAAAATGTACATGCATAAGGGATTATTTTATAGGATTTCCTCTTTTGGTGCATGAGTACAGATAGGTGGTGCAATTTAAACTACAAAACAATCGCATGACGTAGAACGTTCAGAGCACTGAAGTTAACATTTTCATGCAAGTAGCTGCTGTCCCTCAGACTGCTTTTCTGAGCCTTAGTGCAACTGGTTTTCATGATGAAATGGCCAAAAAACTGCATAATAGACCTGTTTCTTTACTTTTTTTTTACCTTTTTTTTTTTTTTCAACCAGACACCCAACTGTGTTTTGCAATGAGTTGGAAGAACCATTTGATACACCAGTTAATTTTACTGTGGCTTTCAACTGCCTTGCAGTCTGCAGGTTGACTAGCAGCTGGCCTGTGAGAAAAAGGTCTTCAGTCCAGTTAAAACTTATTCACCTTCTTTAAACAGATGTAAGAAAGACTTTTAGCCAACTCAGCATCTCCCCTGACAGTTATGAGCTCACTCATTTTGTAAGGACATGAAGGCTTTCAAACACCTGCACATCAGGGTGTCACAAGGGCCAGACAGGGGAATCCCACCAGTGGGCAACAGGCCAGGCCTGGCATCCCCTGCTGTCCCAAAGCCCAGCCAGGGGCATCTGGGGGGTGGCCCCACCCTCCATTGCCAAATGTTTCTGTGGCAAGGGTCTGATTGTCCCAGGATGGGCTGGAACGGGATCCTGGGCCCTAGGGGTGAGGAGAAGCCTTGGGGGTACTGGTCATGACCCATGAGGCCTGGTAGTACCTCCAGACCCTGATTCTTGAGAACGACTCTTATTTCATTTTATTCATAGCAAAATTGGTCTCCTTTGCAGAGAAAGATGCTGCTGGAATGAATCAGTTCCACTTATTTAATCCAAACCAGACATTTTCATTTAAGTATCATTTCTACTCCCTCTCATATAAATAAGTACCCAGCTCTTTAAGCCTTAGTGACCCATTCCCCAAAGCATGTGGCAACAGGTCTGTTCCAGTCATAGCTCCATATAGTCAAATGAAAAAAATATCCTTCATTCAGTAATGCCAGACAAGCCTGAGAACATAAGTCTCATCTTTAAATTATACACAGAGTGATCATTGAAGACTCACCAATAATATTTAATTGAGGACTTGCAAATGATACAGGGAAAAAGGAAAATCTGGATTCCAAAGTAGTGAAAAATAAGTATCATTCACCATCTGTGATCCTTGACAACAAGCAGACTATCAACAGTACAGTGAAAACATAATTGCTTTTACAGGTTTAAACCATCTGCAAAAACAGAGTGCTTTGAATGCTAAACTGAAATGGCTAAAAAACCACCACAAAAAACAAACAAACAAACTGAATTGCAGTTCTGGTATATTAATATAATATTAAATAGCACTAATCCAACAAAGAAGAGCAATTCAGACTTAGCAAAAATTATTATTCAGGACTATCTGCTGAGCTTATCTTAAGTGACCATCTATGGTGAACTAGCAGACAGTCACAAATGTTCCAAATGTTGCTCACTTCTCTCAAACATTTTTTTCTGGAAATCCTGAAACCACACATGGTAAGTTTTGAAGCTAAGCTTTGACATTTTTGTCTTCTTTTCCATTCTTAATATCATCACCTTTCAACATTTTTAAGGTAACTATAAATGTGCGTGCAACTAGGCCCCTGCAAAGGGAGAGCATTCATTAACGGTAAGTGGTAGAAAAAAACCAAAAATAACTCCATGACCCACACGTGTAAAAGAAACAAAAGCTCAGAACACAGACCTTTCTGGAGAGGCCACTGAAATCACTACTTCACATTTAAGCAGCCTGAAGGGCTCCCCCGTTCATTGGCATTTGCTGTCTGGAAGAAACACAGAACACAGTTGGCCTTGATGATGTGCTCTGTTCATGGCTGCTCCTCTGGTGAAAGCCCTAACCCAAAGAAGTCCCATGCTCACTGTGCAGCTTTTCACACTACATACCTCCTTCTCTGTGATGGTTTTGTTATAAGGGAGCTGACTTTTACTTCTGCATTCCCTTTGAACACATGAAATTTTATTTTGAGGGCTGCTGTTTTGTAGGTCTTGCACAACAACCTTTACAGTGACTGTAGGGAAAAAAAAAAAAAAAAAAAAAAAAAAGACAAACTCTTCAGTAGTCACCTCTCTTATCTTTGTGTGCTTGGTATGAGATAAGTGAGCTAGAGAAGCCAAATAATTTCCACAATAATACACCCATTCCCATAAAATAAATATAAAAATACATGAGAAGGTATGGAAAAGCATATAACGAGATTAACACAAAGCAGCTTTTCTATGAAAGCATACAGTGATAATTTCACACTATAATCTCCCTTCTTTGACCAACTTTTGGCCCTTTTTTACCTCCTACATTAGAGGTACCTCTTTGCCATGGTGGTCCTACTTCCACATTTTCTGTAGGTTGATAGTGCTTTCTCAATTCCTTCTAAAAATTAATTAACACATGAAAAAAGTAACTAAGAGGAAGGAATGTTCTGTTTGCATTAATTCAAAATCTTAATCTGGCAGTACTGCTATACTGCAGACCTAAAATTTTGTACCAACTCAGTATATTTACTATAAATAATCCTTTTTCTCACCTCTGGCATCTAAGAGTCTGCATTTATCTACGTTAGTGATTCTGATGTTTCAGAATACAAATCTCCCTTCCTCTATATTGATGACTTAGTTCACCGCTTTTGCAAAGTTTTTTTGCAGTCCCCTTTTGGCTAATCAACTTCCTGTGAGTCTTTCATCCCTCCTTCCAATAGCTTCAGCTGCTCAGTTCCTCAAAAATAGGGGAGAGAATTACCTGGAACTTCTATTAGAAAGTGTTGATACTTCTCTACCTAAAGGAACTGATGTGTTACCACAAAACAAGGATCTTTAGCATCTCTCTCCATACACTGAAAGGAATATGCAAAACCTGTGCTCATCCCACTAATCTGGAAGGAATTGAGATGCTGCCAACTGCTGCCATGCAACACTTCTAAACTGGCTCTGAACTCTTCCAATAGACATTCTACAGATTTCAGCAGAAGAGAAACAGTCCAGTAATGTATTTTTGTATTTAGAAAACAATGAAAAGGCCAGAATTTTAAATAGTTCTGTAGTTCAAGATTTAGAACATCTTGATTTAGAATTTTGAGTATCTGTTTTGGGGAATTGGTGGTTTGAGGTAAGTTATATCCATTCCTATTTGGTTTTAAGATTTATTTTTTTTTAATATTAGAGTTTCCACCTTGTAGCAGATATTTATATGTTAATCTGCTCTGTTCTGGGATGTTGCAAGATCAGTAAGATTATACATTAAAACAAGATTAAAAATCAGACATCAGTTCTTTTTCTGCTGAATTGCTGAGTCTGATTTTTTGCACCGTATAAATGGTATCTGACCATGCAAGAACCAGTAAGATTTGATGCCAGTTTTACAAACTGTCCCTTCACTTTATCTACATGTAAGTGATTAGATAGCTTCACCAGGTCATGTACACATACAATTACAGTCAGATTTGATTAATCTACAATAGTTTACAATGACACTAATGCAATTTTTGAAAGAGAGGAAAAAAATCTGCAGGCAATTTTCTAAGCACTATTCAGATAATTATTTTTTAGTTATTAGATAGTAAGATTAACCAGAGGTAATATCAAGGTTTGATAATTCTACCTTCTTCTGAATTACCTTGTCATACGAGTAAGTTCTCTCAATGCATTACCACATTGTTTTCTCACAACTTAAACTTCTGAAACTTAAAAAAAAAAAAAAAAGAAACAGAACCAAACCAAACCAAAACTAAAAAACCAAAACCAAACCCAAACAAAAAAAAACCCAACAAAGTTGGCCATCCTGGTTCAAACATGGATTCTTATTCCTCTTTCATTTTTTACCTCTGTTCTATACATGAATTTTATAGCAGTAGGTATATATATACACAAAGTATTCTGGACATCTGTCTCTGAATGTTAAATCCTAAATTAAACTTCCTAATCTGATTCATCAGGAATGCTTGCTTTCTGAAGTCTGGCTATTTTGCAGGAGATTTCAGTTTTGAAAAAAAAAAACCAACAACTACACAAAACATTGGAAGAACTATAAAAAACTAGCCAGGAGAAAGGGCCTATCTAAACCAAACAAAATAATTCACATAATCATTTCATGAGAAAGTGAAAACAAGCTCCCCTTATAATTAAATATGAAAGCCTAAAATAGACAAACTTCCATGTACTTAGAGTGAATTGGGAACTCTGGTGTTTGTCCTCTGGTGTTCGCAGTCTCTCTTTTCTAACATTATTACCTTGAAGTTTGCCTTGATGAATCAAATGTGCATGGAGAACATCACAGTTTTACCATGTGCAGCCTCTCCTCCCCTCTGTACAGTAAGGTCTCTTACTGAAACAGCAGGCAGTTTGGGAAACTGGTGAGAAGAGACACATCTGTGCAAAAAAATGCTTGAACTTCTGTTGAGATCTAAGGCCATAGTGAACAAACACTGGTGACAGCCATGTTTTCAACACTTACAAAGATCTGACAGTTAGGGATGAGTATTTAGTCACAAGAATCCAAATGTTGAGTCTATAAACAATAAGGGCAGTGTTGTGCAACCTTTAACTTGCATTCCTTGTTTTATCTCATCTCTGAGGGAAGAATATGGAAAAAAAAAATCCTAAATGAGAACCACTTCAGTTTTTCAGGTACTCATTCCTAGTCTTTTATGAACAGTGATACAGCCTTTAACGTGCAAAGTTGACTGTAGTATCTCTTGAAGTAGAATTCTAGATGTAATTTTTCTAGTAGCCTGCTCTTTTGTCTCTAAATTGGTTATTCATTTGCAAAAGAAAGTATTAATTCAAAAGCTACATCTACATATTCAGTATTTCATTTTGTTTGTATTCAAAATATCCACATCACACTTTTTCATTCCATATGTTTCTGTCCCTCTTTCTCATATACATAAACTCACTTTGAGTAAATATGATTTTATTGTCTCCAGGCATTAGGTTTCACATATTGCTCAGTATAAAAATAATATACAATCACTGTACAGTAGTAGTGTGTATTCCCTGGAGGAAAGGAAATGATTGCTGATGAGATGAGAAATTTGAAAATGAACACGTATAATAGAGCAACGTAGGCACAGTCATCATCATTACTAACTTTAATTTTCTGAAAAGTCCTACTTTTTCACAGTGACTGATCAAGATAAAAGAGGATGACATACTATGACTGCTTTATTTGAATCAGGGAATTTTTAAAGCTGTGATCTGATTTTAGCTGCATAAGCAAATAGAGCATCCTTAACTTGTCCACAAACAAGGCAGCCAGTGTAAGAAAAGGCAATATATTGCTCCTTTCACCAACTACAATTCACTTGTTTCCTGAAGAAAATTCATTTTAATTTGTGATCATCACAGAACTAAATCATATGTCTGTCTAAGTTATTCTGGGATACATACATGCAATAAATACACTAAATACACTAAATACATACAAATGTATAGGTGTTTCACTATCCATTCCACACTCCATTTTCCTCAGACTCGTATGCCAACTCCTCTCACACCTGCCTCTCACACAGACTCTTACCAGGTCTCTGATGACACCTTGGATGTTAAACATTAATGGATTCACTTTGAATTTCACCTTCTCCAGATGCCACAGACATTCAGGTTAGTTTAACTATAAAGCTCAACTCACTCCTGGATTTGTTGGACAGATATCTTTATTTGGATAGCTTGATAAGTAACTTCTTCATGGTCAAGCAATAGCAATTAAAATTCAAAATGTTTAAATCATAGCTTCTTTTATAAACAATGCATACACACTCCCTGCAGTATGTTTGTTGATTAGCTATAAGGGATATATTTATGAATCAATATGCATCTTTACTCCAACCAATATTTTGGTTATAAGATTATTATGTGAAGCCTGGATAAATTTAAAACTTGCAGCTTTAACAACAACCTTTTATACTAACTGATATACAAGGCTTTCTGCAAGGACATTTTTTGAACTTCAGGCCTTTGTTTCACTTAACCCGCCAATGTCTGCGTCCAGCATTACTCCTTGTTACTCCAGCTTGAGGAGACATCACAGCAGGATCTCATCCTGCTGGAGGATTTCAACCGTTCTGACATCTGTTGGAAAAGTAGCATGGCAAACAGTAGGCAATCCGGGAGACTTCTGGAGTGCCTTGATGACAACTTCTTAAGACAAGAAATTGACAGCCGTATCTAAAGGGATGCATTATTGGACCTGATGGTCACAAATGCAAGTGAAGTCATCAGTGATGTCAAAGTCAAAGTCAGCCTGGGGTGCAGTGACCATGCACTAGTGCAGTTCACTGTCCTAAGGGGTATGAGGCAGATGTGAAGCACAGTCAGGACTCTAAATTTGAGGGAAGCAAACTTCCAGCTCTTCAAGGAGTTACTAAGTAGGACACCATGGGAAATGGCCCTCAGGGACGAGGGAGCAGAACAGAACTGGCAGATCTTTAAGGATGCTTTCCATAAAGCATGAGAGATCTCAATCCCCGGGTGTAAGAAATTGGCAAGGAAGGCAAGAGACCAGCACGGCTGAGTTGAGACCTGATGATCAAACTAAAAGGCAAGATGGAACTACACAGGCAGTGGAAGTGGGGACAGATATCCTGGGAAGAGTACAGGGATGTTGCCCAGTTGTGTAGGGACAAAGTCAGGAAGGCCAAGGTGCAACTGCAGCTTAACTTGACAAGGGATATAAAGAAAAAAACAGATGGGCTTCTACAGGTAAGTAACTAGAATAGGAAGATTAAAGAAAGAGTGTCCTCCCAATGAGCAACAATGGGACCTGGGGATATTGATGTACAGTTGGCTGAATATGAGCCGGCAGTGAGCCCAGGAAGTCAAGAAGGCCAAGAGCATCATGGCCTGCATCAGGAATAGTGTGACCAGCAGGACCAGGGAGGTGATCCTGCTCCTCTGCTTGACCTGGGTGAGACTGCACCTCGAGCACTGTGTGCAGTTTTGGGCACTGCAGTATAGGAAGGACATTGAGAAGGTCTCTGCTGGAGAGGGTGTGGAGAAGGGCAACTAGGCTGATTAGGGGTCTGGAGAACAGGTCTTATGAGGAGAGGCTGAGGGAGCTGGGTCTGTTCAGCCTGAAGAAGAGGAGGTTGAGGGAAGACCTTATTGCTCTCTACAACTACCTGAAAGGAGGTTGTAGTGAGGTGGGTGTTGGCTGCTTCTCCATAGTTACTTGCAATAGGACTAGAGGAAATGGGGTCAAGTTGTGCCAAGAAAGGTTCAGACTGAATATTAGGAAAAATTTCTTCACAGAAAGAGTGGTGAGGCATTGGAACAGGCTGCCCAGGGAGGTGGTGGAGGCACCATCCCTGGAGGTGTTAAAAAGGTAGGTGGACGTGATGTCTCAGTGAGATGGTTTAGTGGTTGGGGGTTGTAGGGTGGACAGTTGGACTTGATGATGTTGAAGGTCTTTTCAAAACTTGGTAATTCTATGATTCTATGATTCTATGAACTAGTAACAACAGACTAGACAATTCTCAGCAACTTTTTTGCTTCAATCTTCACTGGCAACGTCTCTTCTCTTGGCTCTCAAGTTGATGGACCACAAGATGGAGACCAGGAAGACAAAGTTCCTCCCACCATAAGAGAAGACAAGGTTGGTGACCATCTGAAGAATCTGAACATATATAAGTCCATGGGACCTGATGAGATCCATCCCAGAGTCCTGAACAAATTGGCTGGTGTAGTTGCCAAGCCATTCTCGATGATATTAGAAAATTCATGGCAGTCAGATGAAGTCCCTAGTGACAGGAAGAAAGGAAATATTATGCCCATTTTTCAAAAGGGTAGAAAGGAGGGAACTACCTGGGAACTACCAACCTGTCAGCCTCACCTCTATGCCTGGGAAGATGATGGAACAGATCCTCCTAGAAGACATGCTAAGGTACATGGAGCACAGGGAGATGATTCAGGACAGCCAGCATGGCTTTACCAGGGGCAAATGCTGCCTGACCAATCTAGTGGCTTTCTACAATGGACTGACTGTATCAGTGGACAAGGGAAGACTTACGGATGTCACCTATCTGGACTTCTGCAAGGCCTTTGACACAGTCCCCCACAACATCCTTCTCTCTAAGTTGAAGAGACATGGGTTTGATGGGTGGGTGGGTGTTCAGTGAATAAGGAATTGGCTGCATGGTTGCATCCAGAGGGTAGTGGCCAATGGCTCAATGTCCAGATGGAAAACAGTGACAAGTGGTGTCCCTCAGGGATCCGTACCGACCAGTGTTGTTTAATATCTTAATTAACAATATTGACAGTGGCATTGAGAGCACCCTCAGCAAGTTTGTTGATGGCACCAAGCTGGGTGGTGTGGTCAATATGCCAGAGAGACGGGATGCCATCCAGAGGGACCTGGACAACCTGGAGAATCGGGCCCAGGTGAACCTCATAAGGTTCAACAAAGCCAAGTGCAGGGTTCTGTACCTGGGCTGGGGCAACCAGAGATACAAATACAGGCTGAGGGAAGACATGCTAGAGAGCAGCATTATGGAAAAAGATCTTGGGGTACTAGTGGATCAAAAGCTGGACATGAGCCACAAACGTGCAATTGTAAACCAGAAGTTCAACTGCATCCTAGGCTGCATCAAAAGAAGTGTGGCCAGCAAACAGAGAGATTATTTTGCCCCTCTACTCTGCTCTAGTGAGACCTCACCTGGAGTACTGTGTCCAGCTCTGGAGCCCCCAGCACAAGAAGGATTTGGACCTGTTGGAACATAGTGATAGTAGTTCTTTAATTTTAGCAATTGCTATTTTTAAAGTTGGTCAAAAGTTTCAGCATTATTATCATCTGGGAAAACAAAGGTGTTTTTTTTTTCTTTTTCAATCATATTCAGCCAACTTTTTCACTGAATCACTGATTTTTATACAGTTCCATAAGAGATCCTTTGCTCCAATGATGTTTACTCATGAAAAGCTTTAGGTTACAATTTAGCTCAGACATATTTGAGAGCACACTGTATGGAACAAGAAGATACTTCCACTGTTTGACCTAATTTAACCAAAACCTTACAAAAAAGTGTTCTTTGAAAATTAGTGGGCATTAAGTCAAAGTAACTGATAGTCCTAGCAAAGATTGTCACATGACTAAGAGGATTTTCTTGAGAAAGCTTTTGTGGTTCGGGCATTTTTTAATATTAATTTACAGGGGTTCAATAACACATGAATCAAGCTTCTAAAATTACAATATGAACCAGACAAAAGATGCAAGATACTCTTTCACTTTATAGTCCTTAATAGAGTTCTGCCCCAGTAAAGTGATTCTGGAATCTTGCTGATTCAAGAAAATATAACCCTAGTCTACATAAAATGTTCATAATTATCACTGGCAAACTTGTCATGGAATACCAGCCTTGCCAGGGTGTTTATGCACTCTCAGTTACTTAAAAATTCAGACAACGATCGGTTTCTCGACAAATGCCACGATGATACAACCTAGTCCTCCTGAAAATTCACTGTTCAAATACACTATTGATTTGCAGCCAGAATTAGTTCAGGAATTTGAGTTTGTTTATGCCTCTTGTCACAAATTCTAAACACTGAACATCTTTGTTACAGTGAATTTTGATGGTGACCAGAGGAAACATTCCCATGAGAGAAAAGGAAACCGGTAAGTGGAGGAATATGCTCCGAAAAACAGTTTTTTTCACATGCCATCATTGATTTTTCAGCTTAAGAAGGCAGTGAGCAACAGTGAAGGAGTTTTTCCACACTTAATATTGTATCAGACAACTAAACAAAAAAACCCTCTACACTTCAATACATATATTGAACAAACTGCTTGCAGGTCTAATAGGTTACTGCCTTCTACATATACTGAACTAAAATAGTTAAAGTACCTTGTAGTTCACCAGAGCGAAATTTCAAAGTCTATGTCAGAAATAATTTCCTCCAGCAACAAGACTCAGGCTGTTAAACAATGTCTCACTTCAGACAACTGCTAGGATAGACTGAATAGTCCCTCTTTATTCTTCTTTCCTTCCATAATTTTGTCTCCATTATCATGCAGTTTGAGTAATTTCTTCTAAAGTCAGGTATTGCTGTTTTATGAGTGGTGTCTTGAATCACATATGACCAGAGGTGACAGTTCAATAAACTAATCATCATGCAACTCCAGCACTATTAAGATTTGATTCATAGAAACGAAATGCACAAGAGTTGTTCAAAAAGCTGGAAATGCCTTTGAAACACAGAATAATAGAAGGGTCAGGAAAACCAATAATTTTGTAAAAAGCTTGGAAACTCTGAATCAGGTTTGCATAAATCAATCACATCTTGCTGTTACCAGGATTCAGAAAAGGGTAATTTGCCCTTACCCTTGTTGCTATTCTAAGATTTATTCTCGAGTTAAGATACATCAAAATTGTGTAGAGCTCATATATTCTCATTATCAAATTAATAAACAAGGGTTGAAAAGTTCCTTTTTCAGAAGGAAGTAAAAATGCCATTTCATTATCAGAAACTCACTGATGGCCTAAGCAATAAGCCTAGTCAGTATTTTATAAAAAATAACCACTTTCTTTGAGGACTTCTTTTTTCTCATTGGGCAGTGTTACTTGATAAAATCAGGCATCTAATTTATCGCAAAAATTTTCTTTCTTATCCTTTGTTCCCCTATACAACATTCTACTTGTTGTCAATACAGCATTTCTGAACAACTACAAATGTTGGAATGAGCAGGAGAAACCATTCTTCTTGTTCCAGGCTTGTTTTCCAATCTTGTTTTTTCAGGCAGTCTCATAGAAGTATACAATTAGTTATTATGGGGTTACTGCAGCATTGGATTTCTCATTCTCTTACATTTTATTTTTCTCTAATGCACTGTATTTAAGAAACTTTTATGAAGACTAATAACAACTGAGAATAGGAAGTAATGAGAAAGGTGCTGTACAAAGCTGTTCAGACAGTTCAGACAGCTCTTCTTAGTCCTGACTTACCTGACAATTATTAAAGAAATACCTACTGCAATGATTGAAGTGCTTTAAACTGACCCCTTAAGACAATTTGCTTGTTTTGTTTGTAGTATTCTTTCAGAGTTAATTCAGACCATTAAAAATATTGGTTTGATTTAGTCTTGGAAATGTAATTTCAACAACAGTCACATTTAAAGAAATATATAGGAAGGCTGATACACAAAATAAGGACATTAAAGTGGAAAATAAAGGCAAATAAGGGACTAGGAGTGTTTCCAGCATTTTCTGGCTTGTGGGGTTTTTTTGCATGTACTTAACTGGTACAGCAAGCCATACAAAATATCAGATATTATAAATACTTTTTTCTTGCATAAATGTTCCATTATTGATAACAGACCAGCTGTGATGTCATGTGTTTTTTTTCTTTTTAGGGAATACTGGTTTAACATCTTAGCTGCATAAGAAAATGACTAAACTTTTCTTAGCTTAATAATTAAACATTATTTCAGTTTCTTTCTTTTTATATAACTATTAGAATTAAGATCCTTTATACTGCTGACACAGGCAAAGAAGTTGTGTCTATTGAATTAATAAGAATAAAGGACCAGCAATGAAAATACAAAGTAATATAAATATTAAACTAGTTTCTTAAGTAATGCCTTCATTAGTGTTACCTATTTATATTACTGCAAAATCACCTTTCATTGGTAAGTGCAAATGGAGTAAAACCTCTTCCTCGGAAGAATTTAGGCTTCAAAAACCCATTAGCAGAGGGAATAATTTAGTTGAGAGCTCCTGGAAGTAGACCTCCAGAGACTGCAGTGAACACTAAATTAATGCGATATAATTGAAAGAAGTGAGGTGGGAGAGAGATTGTCCCCCTGTAAATGCCATGGACCACTCAGTTCCTCTGAACTATTTGATGCTGCCGTGGAAGTAACACACCTACAGCAGAAACATGGTGTAGGAGCTTATTTAGTGTTAGAAGTCTAACAAATACGAAAATGTTTCCCAAACCAGTGGTGGCTAAAACTTTGGATAGTGTTTAAGCATATCAGCAGTCATGTTCAGATGTTTGATCACATTTTTTCTTTATTTGTTTCTTTCTTCTTTGGTTTTCTACATACCATGAACTCCAGTCTGCAGTGAAATCAGTGAAAAGCTTGTCACTGCCACAGAGAGGCCAGGTTACTACTGTGAGATAGGTAATGGACGTGCTCTGTAAGAGATGCTGTGCATACTGGAAGTGAACATTGAGAGCAGGGAGAATCTTTCAGTGCCATAATCTCTACAAACACTGAAGGGCTATGGATGAAAATTCACCCCCCAGCAGCTAGTACAAGCTGATGGACACCCTTAATGTACTTGATGGGAGTTGTGATAGAAACCTTTCCCTTGGACTTATGCTGGGTTGAATGGGCTCCCAGTCTTACTGCCAACAGCATGAAGACTATAACAATGTAATTGCTGTCTTTCTCTTTCCTTACAGTGGTTACAAGGCCACTCACTCACTGATTCAGCTAGACATGCACATGTGTACACACTCATGCACACTCAGATGCTGCTCCTTCAGTACTTTCAGCACAAGCAGGTTGATATTAAACTCATCTGTTTGGTTTTTTTCAGTGGGGATAACAGTCTGAATTGAGGAAAAAAATACATACAACAGAGCTCTTTATCTTCTTCTGTGCACATTTAGCTACCCCCTCATTTTCTTTGTGGACCACAGCACTGGAGGAATTCCTATGCAGATGACAGCTTTTGCTAAATACTAAGAGAAACACCCACCACAACTCTGTTTTTCTTCTTTCTAACCTTCTTGACTTAATGCTTCTTTACATTGCACTTTTTTTTAATCCTATTGAAGCAAGCAGAACTGGGAATAACACACAACTAAGTGTGCACCAATAATATTTTTAGTTAAATGATTCAATGAATCACCTCTTGCATTTGATAGATTAGGAGAGATTGTGCTGCAGCATACAGCAGATGATTTCTGTATTAAATTAAAATTAAGCTCAATTAAGCTTAAGTACATATTCTTTTTCAGAAGGTTGACTGAAAGGAAACTATGTCCTTTTGGAAAATTATCAAACAATTATTTGGCTTATTGATTAGAAAGACTTAGGATTCGGGTTTTCTTAGTAGTGTTGTGTTCAGAGAGAAAAGCAACACTGCTGTTGGAACTCTGTAGCTGTCTTTTTACTGGAAGTTTTTGAGTCCTCTCAGAAATTCAGAAGCATTTTTGCCTTTCAAAGCAGAACCTGTAGCTTCTTGTCTTCATATTAATTCATAATAAAAAAATGCCTATTGGGAAAACAGAAAAATGGAAGAAAGTAGAACAAATGGATTCTTCATGGTGGAAAAGGAGAGCAAAAGCTATCAGAAACCAGGGTATGGGATTAAATATAACAATGAATTCAATATTTTTGCTTTCATAGTTCAAATTTTTCCTGACCTGTGTTTAATATATATAGAATAGTATTATAGACATGTCTCAGCCTATAAAAACTTCCAGAATCTACCATTATTCCCCAAGGAGTTGCCCTCAAGAAAAGTAGATACATAGCTTTCATTTGAAAAACTGAGCAAAAAGCCCTACCATTGCTGAAGCTTCTCCATTCACACTCTCGTTTCTCACTTTACTGAAGCGTGGCTTGGATTCATTATTCTTTGGTTATTATGCAGATAGAAAAAGAGTACACATTTCCTGAGTTACAAAAGTCCTCAGAAAATAGCTTGCAAAGAATAGGTCTGTCTAAGCTGGGTACTATGTGCAGACATAAATTCCCTATGCTTATACTTTAATCTAGGACAATGTAAATCAACTCTGCTCTAGGAAGTATGTGACCAAATATTTCTTGCAGCATTATTTACATGTGACTCAGAAATACCTATCACATTCTGATGGATCTGGGGTCAAAGTACATATTTTCTTTTTCTATTGTGGGTATATATTGAGAGAAAAATACTACCCTGAAAGAAAAGATTAATTATCTTCACTGAAACAATATTTGTTCATTTATTTCCATTAGCTAAAAGCATTCATTTTGACTTTTACTTATTTCAGTGAGTCTATTTCATCCAAAAAATGAAAAAGGGAGGAGTAGAAATGTTATATTGCAGCAACCTATACATGCCACTATACAGAAGGAAAAGTACTTCAAATATATTAGCCAGGTAGTTGACCTACTCATTCTCTTCTCAAAACTGCCAGGCAACTTTCTGCTATTTCCCACTTCTGCTCATTCAGGTATTAAAAATTCAAATTTATTCCCAGAGTTTTGTTACCCATAAGGAC